>NW_027466890.1:1527500-1930000 GCF_046128005.1 Genypterus blacodes | reverse complement strand
ATTTGACCGTCCAAAGGTGAAATGTCCTTCAATCCTTCAATCTACAGTGCGATTTCTTTCATTTCTGTCTCGGGCCAACGTTGGAAATTCTCTGAGTGTTTTGATTTAGTTTACACACACACACACACACTCTTACACACACAAACAGACACACAGAAAGTGTGTAAACTGTAGAGCGCTTAGAAGTGTGTTGTAACCCAGTTGGATACCAGGTAATACAGCTTGTCCCCTTTATCCTAACATACACACACACAGGCCACATTTAAAAAGAGTGTGGCAGTGGCGGTGGCGGCCCGCGTTGGAGTGTTCCGGAGTGCAAGGCGGTGCAGATGGGGTCGTGGTAATACATCGTCTGATCTCTCTCCCGTCTCATTATTCCGGTTCAGGCACTCGGCCTCCTCGAGTGCTCCTGCTGCACTTTTAGCCAAAGCTCAATCCAATCATCTGCCCGTCTATTGTGCTCTCTGAGGAGGCCGTTCTGCCGCTCTCTCTCTCTCTCGCTCTCTTTCAGGCTTTGAACACACACACACACACACACACACACACACAGACACACAATAAAATTACATCTACTGCGTATGGAGCTCTCCAGCCTTTTAAAATCAAGTCCAACACGGAATTTCAACAACATGGAGGCGAATTCTTCTGAGCTATTCTACTCCTCCTTTCCTTCTACTACTTCTTCTACCTGCAGCTTTTAGCGCCGCGCCTCTTTATCTTTATTCATGCGTCCGTATCACATATGTGTTGTTAAAAAAGTTTTACTCAACAGTTCCTGTGAGGAGAGGAGAGCAGCACTCTTTAGTCCTGATGCACCTGAAGTGGACATGCTGCACTTTACATCAAACGTCGCTCCACGTGTGTGTGTGTGTGTGTGTGTGTGTGTGTGTGTGTGTGTGTGTGTGGACGGATACACGCAAACAACACGATGCATTAAATAGCTTAGATATAGATATAGATTATGTATTATCCTGGCTCAGTCGTGCACTTGGAGGTACAGTAACACGGTGACACGTATGACATTGACCTGCTTCTCGTCTCGTCTCGTTTAAGAGCAACCAAAGGACACCACGCCACTTTTAGATCGCTTTTTTTTTTTTTTCCTCCTCCTCTACTCCTCTGATGACCTCATTGGATGTTGGTAATTGGCGTGGGGCCGAGCCATTGATCAACTGAAACACGAACAGTGGCTGGGATTCTGCTCGAGCGCTGGCGAGTGAGTGGTAGAACGAGAGAGAGAGAGAGAGAGAGAGAGAGAGAGAGAGAGAGAGAGAGAGGGAGAGAAATAATACATTAAGGAGAGATTGGGTTGGGCTTTGGCAAGTTGGGAAGAGAGTTAGGGCCGTGTGTGTGTGTGTGTGTGTGTGTGTGTGTGTGTGTGTGTGTGTGTGTGTGTGTGTGTGTGTGTGTGTGTGTGTGTGTGTGTGTGTGTGTGTGTGTGTGTATTCCCAGGGCCTGGACAAGCTATCAAGCATCTATCCATCCTTTGTAACGATCAATATTTATAAACCCCTGAGGATCTGTGGTATGAAGCATATAAACAAGCAATGGAGTGGAGCAAGACAGACCACCACCACACACTCACACACACACTTGCGCAAACACACACACACACACACACACACACACACACACACCACACATGGAGCAACGTCATATTAAAGTGCACACACACACACACACACACACACACACACACGCACACACACACACACACACACACACACACACACAATCAAACGGTCCAAAATGAAGACACAAAGCGCTGCAGGCTGAACACACTGACTTCAGGCCGGATCAATACTTCTCAGAAATTTTCATAATCACACAAACGGTTTTGTTATTAGTTTCTCAGAAATGTTTTGTTCAAAGGGAATTTAATGTGAAATCAGATGAAAGTATGAATATTGATCATCAGAACACTTCTACATGATGATGTCAGAAACAACACAAAGCATTTAAAGCTGTTTGCACATGATGACCTGAGGTACACATGTAAACAGATGTTACACTGATACTGGGACCACACACACACACACACACACACACACACACACACACACACACACACACACACTCTTTAACGTGTGTGTTGTCATCATCAGAGCAGGTGGAAACAGGAAACAGGGCGCGTAATTAACATGTCATAATCAATGTGGGGGAGTATGACACCTTGTAATCACTGTGTGGAGATTAGCACCCACAGCCCCGGGACACACACACACACACAGAGAGACACACACGCACACACACACAGACAAATACTCTCTCACACACACACTGGGGATTATCATTTCAAACATGTTCGCACGCACAAACACACCCCATATTGTATCATTGAACAAACATGTATGTGTGTATGTGTGTAAGTTCACCTGGCTGGCACGCTGCATAGGCCTGGACACACACACACACACACACACACACACACACACACACAGGGCCTGTTTAATATCATTTACATAATGAGAGAGCAGACACAGTAATAGCTTTTCCTTTCTCTTATTATCATAATTTCACCCTGGGCGCCAAACGACAGAAGAGAGAGAGAGAGAGAGAGAGAGAGAGAGAGAGAGAGAGAGAGAGAGAGAGAGAGAGAGAGAACGAGAGAGAGAGAGAGAGAGAGAGAGAGAGAGAGAGACAATGGGAGAGGAAGACAGAGGGGGAGTTGGCCTTGACTTTGAGGAAGAGTTGTTTCAAGGTAACAAGGTCTTCTCTCTCTCTCTCTCTCTCTCTCTCTCTCTCTCTCTCTCTCTCTCTCTCTCTCTCTCTCTCTCTCTCTCTCTCTCTCTCTCTCTCTCTCTCTCTCTCATCTCATTCTTAAATAATAATAATAAATCATGACATTATGTCTTGATTTGAATTGGTTTATCATTATTTATGATTATTATGATTTGCTGCTTGAAATTGTAGAACTTTTTGGTTTCTCATTTCTATTAGACAAAAATAACTTCAAGGTTGTTTTTTCTGTTCCGGAATCTCCTTTTGGACATTTTATACAGCAAAAATATAATCTGAAGAAAACCCCCCAAAATCCCAGCATTTGTAAAACAACATGCAGCTCAGAAAGAATACATTACGAGAGAAAAACACTAAATAACCGCACCTGATTCAGTTTGGGCCTTAAATCTCTGCTCGAACGAACTGCACATTTTTTAGTAAATAAGTCAAATTGTATTTTGAGGAGGAAACACATGAATAAGAAGCCAAGATCTGCAGACATCATGTAATCACCAGATCAAAGGTAAACGGTGGCCGAGCTTCCTGCTGCTCTGTTTCCCTGTCGTCTGCCGTAATCCTACACCGCAACACCACACATGCCGCAATCTGACAAAAGCAGGTACGTTTTTAAAATCAATGACTAAATGTCTGTGAACTCCTCTGAAGCCTAGGGAGGATAGGACGGGTCATATTCTCCTGAAATCTAAAGAGTAAAAGACATATCGGACTCCCCCGCGTCTGTGTCTGCAGAGTGCCATTGATTTATGACAAAAATAAGATAAAAAAGACCGAGTTTCATCCGTAAAAGAGAGATCGAGTGTTGGGCAGGAGAGAGAAAGGAAAGGAAGGAAGGAAGCATCAGTGTGTCCTCTCGCCTTTTGTCCTTTTCAGTCTTATACACTTCAATATTCTCTCCTCTCTCTCCTCCTTCCTCCTCTTCCTCTCCTTTTCCGTCCCATCCCGTCTCTTGACCTTCAGTTGACCTTTACCTCGTATTGATCGATGTCCTGCAAACGAACACATTTGTGGTTTTGCTAACGCTTAACCGCTTACACTTAAGGAGAGACGTGCGTTTGGTGTTCAGTGTTTTGTGTAATTAGGGGAAGGGAACTGGAGGTCATCAGGCTGGATCCTCTGTGATGAAGAGCGGCAAAGATAAAACACCAAAACAAACAACTCTAATGTCAAAAAAGCCTTCAAACACGTCTAACAAGTCTAGAGTTCAAACTAACATTGGAAATCTCTCTCTCTCTCTCTCTCTCTCTCTCTCTCTCTCTCTCTCTCTCTCTCTCTCTCTCTCTCTCTCTCTCTCTCTCTCTCTCTCTCTCTCTCTCTCTCTCTCTCTCTCTCTCTCTCTCTCTCTCTCTCATCCCGTACTGTCTCTTCTCCGCTCACTTCCCCCCCCCCCCCCCTTGTCCTCCCAGTTTCCTCTTTCCTGCCTGGGTCATCTCTCCTCACCTTTTTCCCTTCCCTTCCTCTCCTCCTCCACCTCCTCCTCCTCCTTCCCCTGCGTATCGACACAGGAGGCATGCATTTTGCTAAAACATTGGCTGATGAATCATTGATGTTGCTGTTGAGGTTTCAGTGGCGCGGGGAGGGGGGGGGGGGGGCTGCCGGATGTAAATAAGTGACGACGAGCTATGAGGTATAGTGAGCTGATATTCAGCCCAACCTCTGAAACATTGATGAGATTTCTATGTGTGTGTGTGTGTGTGTGTGTGTGTGTGTGTGTGTGTGTGTGTGTGCACGCTGGGAGGTATATTTAAGAAGGCCAGATATGACAGTTGTTTACAACTTAGACCTGAGGAAGACAGGGAGGGCTGAAGAGAGGAAGGTGGATGAATCCTATGGAGACAGGGGGAAAGGAAGGAAAGAAGGAAGGGAAGAAGGAGAAGAGAGACGATCAAGAGGCGAGAGAGAGAGAGAGAGGGGAAGGGAAAGATGTAGATAATGTTACTCGTCTCTGGGACAAATGATAGACTACGATGGCTTGAAGCAGACATGTCAGAATAACACACACACACACACACACACAGTCATAGTATCACACACACACACACAAAGGAAGGAAGAATCTGATTGGTGGGAGACAGTGACATTGGTGACAGCGAACGAATATGGATGTATAGTTGTGGATTCAGGCTGTGTAAAATTCTAAATAGTTTGATATTTGAGAAACTTTGAGTTTTTCCTCTATAAACTCTTTTTCCTGGACCGCCCTCTTGTCAGAATACAGGTGGAGAAACACACAAACAAATGTAGGCTCAAAGAAGAAGGGCCGTATGTTTAAGCAACACACACACACACACGCACACACACACACACACACACACACACACACACACACACAGCTAATCACTTCCACACCTTCACTTAAAGCACTTTTCAGGCCTCTTAGTGCCTCCCTCCATCTCTGCATGCAGCTCCATTAATACGCTCATTTAGTCGTCTCATACATCAGTGCGGTCGGCGCTGCTGCATTATGTATCAGCCGGGTCGGCGTGCGCTGAACTGTGCGGGTCTCCACTCTAACCACACATTGTAAAGACATTATCCCTTTCCCACAGAAAACAACACCCATGAAACGCTGAGTGATTTAAGGAGACGTTTGTATAGATCTACCCGAATACACAACACACACACACACACACACACACACACACACACACACACACACACGGTTTCAGTTTAGTGTAAATATGCAGTAATGAGCATAAATGTCAGCTTACATGTCAGTCTGACATATTGATATACACACACGCACACACACACACACACACACCTGACATGCAATAACACACAATTATAAGGACCAAGGATAATGTACACACACACACAAACACATACATAGGCACCATAACACACCTATATCTTATCATAATGACGAAAACTATTATGACCGAATCACAGCGAGAGGTGAATCCCCTGTCTGTTCGCCAGCACGGTCCTGAGAAGGAACGAATGACAGAGTCAGGGGGGGTACAGCATTTCCCAGCATGCACTGGGAGAGAGGTATGGATGGGACTCCACATCTCTGTCTTCAAGTTCATGCAACTCCCTATAAACATCCTTATGGATTTACTTCTACACAGATCAGTGCAGAAGGACCATGATACACAGAGAGAGAGAGAGAGAGAGAGAGAGAGACACACACACACACACACACACACACACACAGAGAGAGAGACACAGACACACACACATTTGTTAACCACACAATAAAAAGCCATTATCCTTTAACCACAGAGAACAACAGCGCTTTAAGGTTAAAAAACCAAACTCTCTGAAGCCCATTAGGTATTCACCACAGAGCAGAGCACTTTAGAGCTGTGTTTTACACTTAACCACTGTTTCTAAAGCACATTACTGATTTACCGCAGTGTGTGTGTGTGTCCTCTGTACATCTGCCTGTGTACAGTACAGTGTGTGTGTGTGTGTGTGTGTGTGTGTGTGTGTGCGCGCGTGTGTGCATTCAAATGCGTTCGGCAGAGTTACATAGTTCTGGAACTGTACACGTGATTGTGTGTCACTGTTTTGTGTGTATGTGTGTGTGTGTGTGTGTGTGTGTGTGAGTGAGTGACTGAATGTGTGTGTACATGTAACATGACACTTTAATGAAAGGAAGGGAAAGACTAGGGTGAAAGAGAGAGAGAGAGAGAGAGAGAGAGAGAGAGAGACAGCAGAGGAGAACAATATTGAGCAACGTCGGAGGAAGAACTGCAGAGTACACACACACACACACACACACACACACGGACATCAATACTGTCAAACCGCAAAGTCACATCAGACACACAAGACAATACCCAGACTGTGTTACTGTGAGTGATAGAGGGATCAGAAAACAAAATGGCAGAGAGAGACAAAGAAGAACAAGAGAGAAAGAGAGAGAGATGCAGAGAGAGAGAGAGAAAGACAGAGAAAAGAGAGAGAGAGCGAGAAGAGAGAGAGACACAAAGAGAGAGAAAGAGAGAGAAGAGTGAGATTTAAAGAGAGCAGAGAGAAACTGCGAGGAGGCGGCAGCAGTACATCTTGATCAACAGATGACTGATCATATCAGTGCCGGCTATTTTTCACCAGCCGCCGCTTGACGACACAACGTGACCCCCCTGTACACACACACACACACACACACACACACACACACACACTCACACAGACACACACACATGGGCACACATCCATTTCCCCCGACGTACCCTCAGGCAGTAGCATCAATAACGTATGGCCTGGCCAGGGGCCGCAGTTCACACACACACACACACACACACACACACACACACACACACACACACACACACACACACATTCATTCACACACTCATATACACAGTGACACATACACACACACACATGCTCACATTCATTCATTCATTCATTCATTTACACACAGACAGAATGAGTGGTCAGGCTGGAGGAAAAGAACACACACACACACACACACACACACACACACACACACACACATTCACCCCTGAGGTCTTGCCAGTCTGTGATTGGTCTTTGCTTCTGCGCTTCAAAAAACTACATTTAGATACAAAAATATCTAAATGAATAGATAAAGCTGCTCAATGACTTTACGACAATAAACAATCATCAAAACACTCAAACTGGCACAAATCAGCCGACCCCTTCCTTTAATCATATACAGCAAGAGAAGTGAGTAGAGAGAGGAGGAGACGTTTAAAGGAAAGACTAAATGACTGAAGGAGTGATGAAGATGAAGAGCAGAGGAGGAGGAGGAGGAGGAGGGCATGGGCTTGTGTCTGACAACTCCTGAGGGTAATGGCAGTGTACTTCAACACCTGAGTCCCAACAATACACACACACACACACACACACACACACACACACACACACACACACACACACACACACACACACACGCAGGTTTTTTGCTCGCTCGCTCTTTTTCATCTTTTAGTTATATCGCTCGCCGTCTCTCGTCCTCTTTCTCTCTTCTTCCTTTCCCCCCTGACTTTATCAAACAAACACACCTGATGTCTTGCGTCTTTCCCAGAGACACGCGTGTGTGTGTGTGTGTGTCTCATTCTGCATTATGTTCCCATTATGCTCCTCGTCTTTGTCCCTATATAATACACATATGTTGTTGTCCTCTTGTCCTTAATGAGGAGGACAGAATCAAAGGAGAGACGTTCTGTATACATTGTAAGAGTGTGTACTTAACCAGCACTGTGTATTTCCACAATTGAGGGCATATTCAGATCTTCTTGCGTTTCCCTTGCTGCAGCATTGCATTGCACACAGAGTGAAAACAGGCCATCTCTAAAGCTTAACACCTGCCCTGTATAGTCTCATGCTATATGGATACATGTTGAAAATACAGTTACAGTGAAGGTCTGAAGAGTGTGTGTGTGTGTGTGTGTGTGTGTGTGTGTGTGTGTGTGTGTGTGTGTGTGTGTGTGTGTGTGTGAGGAGGTCAAGAGGTCAAGCTGACTTCTGTCCTCTTGAGAACAAAGAGGAGACCAACCTCAGAGCAGCCAGATGTGTCCAGATGTCCATGTTCTCCGCCCACACACACGTCCTACCACATGAGCCTGGAACCAGGAAAGACCAAAACACATGGATCTGTCAGTTATCACATTGATCCCCTGATAGCAAACCAATGACAGCGATCGGCCGACCCACAACTGTGTAACCATGGAGACAATATGACTTCACATAAAGTAGTTTTTGTTCTTAATTGGACCCCTTAGTTATTCCTGTTAGTGTTAAATACTGGCAGAGAGCTCAAAGACTCTCATTAGTGCGCACACACACACACACACACGCACACACAGGAGCACACACAGGAGCACACACACACACACCTTGAGGTTGTGTAGACAGATACACACTAAAATGGTGTTGCATAGCTTGCAGTTCCCATACACACACACACACACAGACACACACACACACACACACACACACAGACACACACAGACACAGACACACACACACACACAGACACACACACACACACACACACACACACACACACACAGGATAATTATTACCTTCATATGCAGACGCCTGCAGTGCCGCCCGGCAGCCTGACGTTTTTTAAAGTGTGTACTTTTCTTATTTAATTAATTAAAACAATCGTCAATGAACTTTAAATTAGTCCGGCATAAAATAGTCATTCTGCTCTTGGTGTGTGTGTGTGTGTGTGTGTGTGTGTGTGTGTGTGTGTGTGTGTGTGTGTGTGTTTGGTGTGTGTGTATGTGAGTGTTAATAATTAGCAGGCAGTAAAGCGGCTGTGTTAATTGCATTTAGGATCCTGCCTGGGGAGGGAGGGACAGGGAGAGGGACAGGGAGAGAGAGAGAGAGAGAGAGAGAGAAAGAGAGAGAGAGAGAGAGAGAGAGAGAGAGAGAGAGAGAGAGAGAGCGATCTTCTAGCTCAGGTTCCTGAAAGAGAGAATTCCCATGTATTCTGAAATATAAAATGGAGCGTGGAGCCCTCAGGAGCAGGCAAACACACACACACATTCTCTTCTCCTTTCTCCCGCTCTCTCACACACACACACACACAGCCCCTGGGAGGACGGAGCTAACCTTAATTAGCCTAACACTATGGTGAAATTGATTGAAATGCAGAACATCAATTATTAAGCCTAACTGTTTTCATAACCCCACACACACCCCGCCATGTAGCACATGTCGGGGGAGGGATGGAAGGATAATAGGGAGGTGGAGGTGTGTGTGATGATAAGAAGGCGAAGGTGTTAACATGTGTGCTGCGTCTCATTACTGGGAAGAGATAAGACGTCCTAACATGCTGGTTTAACACGAGACGCGTTTAAGATCATACGCCTGAATCTGCTGTCATTGAGATCACAACTCTTTAGGCGGGTTCAAGGTGAGCCAGAGGGAAGAGCGAGTGGGAGGAGCCACAGCACAGAGGAAAGGTTAAGGGTGAGGATTAGGACCAAAAAAAGTGTCCAAAGTTATTTCTTCTTATTCTAACGTCCTTCATTTTAGACTTTATTGATCCCAAACTGGGAAATTGTTCCAATCGCCATCGACGCATCATTGATGAGATTCTGCTGTCAGTTCGTGTGGACATGGGCAGATTCTAGAACATGTCCAATAAATGTCTCACTGTATGATTAAAGAATGTGTCCACCAGCATGTGGAGGATTTGGAGCAAAACTGGTCACTTTTAGGTGCCTGAAAAAATTGATTTACAATCGGTTTCAGTCTGATCATAGTGTTAACATGGTGTTTGAAAAATGTGATCAATTTATTTCCTTACTCAGAGTATAATCCAACTTTCAAAGACATAAATCCATGGAGTTTTATTATTTTAGATGAGAAACAATGAGCAATGGAGGTAAATTGAGTGAATGAACAGATGTCGTCCCCGAGCTGCAGTACAAACTCTGCCGCTCACCACGTCCTCTAAAAGCATCACCCTCCTCTTCCTCCTCTTCCTCCCCTTCTATTCCCCACCTCCTCAGAAACCGCCGCGACCTTTTGAACCCTGCCGGAGTGCAGGTCGTGACCGGGTGAGCGTGATGTCACTGCCACCGCAAACACACTTCCTGCTGGTCATCTTAATGGGCTGCGGCCGGTCTGAGTCGTTTGCAGGATCCTGTAGAAGTCACGGGTGACCAATAAAAATTAAAAATGGGTTTGAATTTGAGGGGAAATGCATTTCCTGGATTGATCGATGGCAAAACGGTCTCAACCTCGGCGAGTAAAAAAAAAAAGAAAAGAAGCTACACCACAACGACACACGGGTTAGTGTTGACAGTGTGACACAACAATTTCTTCCTCTCTGCTATGTTTTCTTGCAACCCAAAGCGGAATCTATGCCACTAGGGGGCAGCGTACAATGTCCAGACATGAGGACAACAGGTTTGAGTTAAGCACAATGATGTTTAAGGTGTAGGGAAGGAAAAAATGTAATGTCCACATACAAGGACGTGGGGTCTCAGGACTATATAAAACAATAACAGTGAATCAGGGTGGACGTGGACCGCAGGGCGTCCCAGCCTCCCTGTCTGGCCCCCTCAGGTGACCACATGGTGCCCCGTGTCCCTGACTGGGTGACTCTGTGACCTCCGGTCCATCTTTGTCCTCGCGCTGCATGGCCACGACCCACTGAGTCGGTGGAAAACTCATTTAGGCCTAATTACACAGGCCCGGGCTTCTTTCAGACACCAGCGACTCGCTTTCTTTCACCCCCTTCTCTTTTCTCCTTTGCTCTCTTGCCGTCCTTTCCTCTTTGCTCTCCCGTTTCTCCCCTTGTACTCCAGTTACCGGCTGGAGGGAGCCCTGCGCCGCCAGCCAGAACACACACACACACACACACACACACTGACACAGACTGGACATCCAACACTATAGTGCGGCCAAACGGCTGAGGGTACACAGGTACAAAAGCTTTTTGCTGCCTCATTGTTATTTACTCAGGGTCAGCCATAGGTTAGGGCCCAGTCTTAATTAGCAGACATGACTTATACATGACTTATACAACTTATACAAACACGCACACGCAAACACACATGCTGCTATTCTAAAGCGTAGGTGGCCAGTGGGCACTTGGAGCACGCATCCCCACAGGTGCAACCAACTCGGAGCCGGCCAATGACAGAGACATGCCAGCCGACACACGCACACACACACAAGCCTAGCAGATCTAAGGTTTAGGATTGAAGGGTCGGGCGGGTGAAATGTAAGGAACCCTAACGAGGAACCTTACCCCAGGACATCAGACGACACAAAACAACGCCAGAACAAAAGTCATATCAATGATGGATGACAGTCTGGGGTCAGTGATCAGGTCGTGTGTCAGCAGGAATCAAACCCGGCAGACTGACGGACCTCAATGGCTTCAATAGCTCCTCCACAGATTGGATAGTTATTGATAT
The DNA here is from genome assembly GCF_046128005.1 of Genypterus blacodes. Lineage (NCBI taxonomy): Eukaryota > Metazoa > Chordata > Actinopteri > Ophidiiformes > Ophidiidae > Genypterus > Genypterus blacodes. The sequence continues at coordinate 1,918,400 of NW_027466890.1, read as the reverse complement.
ATGGCCGGTGAGGAGAAAGCTGTGATGCCCCCGACTAGAGACTTCCTGTCTGTCCAAACAGGAAGCTGGAGGGTCATACAGGAGCCATTTCCTGCTCCTCCTCTGGTGCTCAGTTTCATGTTTGAGGGTTTGAATCTTCATGTTTATGCTCCAATGGAGGATGTGTGACAGTGAAAGTGAGGGCTTGTGTCTACAGGCTGTCCTGCTTCCTCAGAAGGTTGATTGATAAGTTCTGACCCTGGCACCAAGCTGTAAGCGAGTCATCTGAGCTCGTTACTCACCTCATTCGGTCCTCTCTCACTTTCACCTCGTCCCAAACACATGAAAAGGTCTTGAAACGTGCTGCAACACATTCGGTCTCATATGTTGACATCAAATCCACGATGCTGCAGTTTGTTTGTCAAGTTGGAGGACGATTGTGTTGAAATGAGCCATCTGGCCTGATTGCAGAGTGATATCAGCTGTGCTCAGTCGCTCTCTCCTCCCTTTTATGGTTTGTTAGTTCGATTACATTGAAGCGCATAAAGAAGTTAATATGACAAAGCCTAATAAGATGTACAGCGGCAGCGACGAAACAAATGCTCGCGTCTCTGAACAGCCCAGAAACATCCACATCAACTGAAGCCTGTTCTGCGTCCACACTAGCTACAACAACAGAGGCCTGCCACCATTACCAGTCTATATTACACTTCCAGAAAGTTTAGGTACACTCAGGATATACTGGTGTGTTAATTTGTTTGGGAAATGCTTACTGCTCTGCACTGTAATACGGCTCCAGGGAACAGAAGGGATCCAAGGCCAAACCATAAGGAAAGGAGGACTGGCATCAACAACAACAGTTTAATGATGCTCTGGTAATGGAGCGCAAGTGGGTCACTCAGGAAGAGTACTCACTCTGGTGGGCAGACACACACACGCACGCACGCGCACATTCTAAACACCCAATTGCTCCCAAGTATCTCTAAACATGCATGAACATATAAATGAAACACACACACCAGGACGTTCAGACTGCAGGGGAGATGCCGACGTTCAGGTGCACACAAGTAGTTATACACACCCATGCAAACACACACACACACACACACACACACACACACACACACACACACACACACACAGTCTACTCGCTCAGACAACTATAGACAACCAAACCTTTTAACTTCAATGGCTTGTAATGTGTTTTAATGTCTCTGGGATCTTTAACTGTAAGGCCTAAGTACAGTCCTGTGCTCATCGCGGATGGGTCAGGACTTTCACTCGCTGATAGTAAACAAGTCTGAATAATTCAGAGGGTGAAAATAACATTTTATTATTTATCTATTACTGCTTCAGGGTTGCGATCCGATGAGTGCGGGTGTGTGAGTCGATAATGGGAAACGCGATCACTGTTCTCGAAACTGAAATCAAAGGACGTCTGGGTTGATCGCAGGTCTGTCCGGCATGTTCGCAGTTTTCCGTGGAATTTTGTTTCTATTGTTTTCCCGAAGAATGGCTGAAATCTTTCTTTGATCTGATTTTAAGAAATAGAATTTAAAATGTTTTTGGGGGCGTTATTTACCTGTTGATACTTTTAAAATGACTGATTGATTTTAGAGATCGTCTACATCAAACACATTTCCAATCGAACACATCCACAGATCAATAATCATAGATCGTATTTAAATTAGGCGTCTCATCCCTACTAATACTGTCTAGTCTTTCAAAAAGAAAAGAGTCCCTCAGTTACATTAGTGAGCCTCTACCGCCCCTTTGTGGCTTGTTTGGTGTACTGCATGTCGCTCTGCTCAGGGTTTCTGCAGTCATTTGCAAATTAGATTCCAATACTTTTCATTCCTTTTTTCAAAGATAACACACATGTTTATTCTCTGTGCAGTTTGGTCCTGACATTATTACAGAGGATTGAGGTTCTGAGTCATATTGGTTCATTAGTTCTTCCCACAACTAATGAACATTGAATTGACTTTAAAACACACACACACACACACACACACACACACACACACACACACACACAATTACCAGGTGAATTACTGCAGTGTTATTAGTGTGCACTGTAAAAGTAATTGGAAACTCATCCCTGCTAGTAGACGAGAGTGATCCTACAGGTTTGCTGCTGTCAGAGAGAGGAAGAGCGTGAAATCGTAATGAAACTGAGCAATAACATCAGATGAGACGTAAAAACCTTCCACTTCCTGTGAAACTGGGGAGAAGCGACTGATCTGGGGAAGGCAATGCTGTCGACACAATAAAACAAACACACACCTTAAATCTGAATGTGTGTCTCGCCTCCTGCACAGCCGTGGAGAAGCGCTTTACCTCCCGTCATTGTTTTGAGGATTGTAGTTCAGCGGACGACCTTGGAACGACCCCTTGATCATAATTTTAAGGCTCTCTATATGCTCCAAGTAGCAGCAGCAGCATTGATGTTACCATAGCAACGGTGTGGCTTTGCAGCTGGAAGGTGAAGCCCGGCTGTTAGGAGAGAAGACGGATAAATGAAATACACTGGGAGAGATGATACAAGTTTTGTGAGTTTATTGTGGCATAATAATAATAAATGAATGTTTCTGCTCGAGTGCTTTTACAAGTACACTTAAATCAAAGGCACAGGGACGGGGGTGATGGGGGGTGATGGGGGGAATACTGGTTGAGATGGTGGATACCCTGACCTGAGGGAGAGCCCAGTCTGTCCGCTGTGATTGCTTCGGGACAATCACAGCACTCGACTGCTTCTGCAAACGTCAACCTTCAGTCAAATAAATGTTCAGGGTATTCACCACATTATAGGAATGACTTCTGGTATTTCGATTTTTTCAAATATTCAGGAAGAAAAAAAAACGCAACCCCCTCCGAAAAAAATCCCCTTCAAACACGTTGGAAAAATGTTAAAAACATTTTTCATGAGCTCATCGATGACGTCACACTCCAAAGCAACCGTGCTAGCAACCACTCTATGCACCATAGCAACTACCCTCCCCTTCATGACCTCATCAACGACATGATACTGCAGAGCATCCTCATATACCATGGCAACCGCCATAGCAACCACGCTGTACAATTTTCAGCAATAAGCCTTCACTGCGCATTTTCTTCAGGAGACGCATTCTGTTCCAACTCAGCCAAAGGCCACGGGCCCAACAATGATGTCACCGTTACTGTCCGTCGGTGACGTCGCTCTCATCCTACAGGAGCATGATGCATCCTTTTGTTCTCATGGTTTTCTGTTAGTTCGTCACTTTATAGGACACACTGGCTCTGTGTTTGACAAAGTTTGATATTGCAATGGTGGCAGATCCGGGTTAGGACATGCTGGAGCAGCGCACTGAGGGGGACCCCATCTGGGTCAGGACCTTGTCCAACCACTGGAGGGGGCCGTTGAGATGCAGTTCAATCCAACAGGGAGTGCTGGTGACCGTCTGGCGTCTGCGGGGAAACAAATGGTAGGGTCAGGGTCCAGATACAGTGACAGCTCTGAGCAGAGGTGAAGAAGAGCAGCGCCTCACCTGTACTCCGCCCCCCAGCCCTTCACAAAGCTCATCCTGATGGTGCACATCCTGGTGAGCTGGTACACCGCCTCAAACCCCTGGTTGACTGACTGGGCCAGCAGTGCAGCAAACTCCTGGTTGTTGAAAATCTTCAAATTGCATCCTGCGAAAGAAAACACAGGTGGATCAATTTGAGCAAGTTTGGGGAATATTAAAATGTTGGTCATATGGACAGATCTGATGAGGGGGAGGATCTTCATCCCCCAGCAGCACCACAGGGCCAATGTGCAGCTCCTCCACTGTACCTGGGGGAATCTTGCAGACGGTGGCAGGGTGCCAGCCGTATCGCTGGTTGCAGTTGGGACTCTGGACAAAAATGGCACTGTCGCTCAGGCACTCTGCAAACACCTCGCCTCCGATGTAATACAACCGCACGCCACGACCTGCCGGGCACAGAGAGAGAGAGAGAGACAGAGAGAGAGAGAGAGAGAGAGAGAGTGAGAGGAGGGACAGAGAGAGGAAGACAGATCCAGCCGAACCATCTGTGCTGTGGCTCTTTAGGTTTGTCGTACCTATGTGCCTCCTCGTCATTTCCACGGTTGCGTTCCTGTTGACGTTGCTAAGGAGCCCGAGACAGAAGCGCTCGGAGTTGGAGGGGTCCGTGAAGCCGTCCACGGTCAGAGACGGCTGAGAGGCGTGGAACGTCTCCCCGACGCGCTGGTTGAGCTCGTAGTACGCTATAGAGCACCAGAAGGCCGGCTCGCTGTAGGTGACGGGCTGGAGGTCTAGATGGAGGACGTGGAGACAAAGTTTAACACCAGGACATCAGAAGACTAATCAATTCTTCTAGTGACTTAGATCCTACAGCTTTCCATCCATACAGACATGGGAACGCTCTTACCCATGCCATTACTGACAGGCGACAAGGTGCTGGGTGACAGTTCAGCAGGAGAGCCTGGAACAAAACACACACACACAGGATATGGAGAAACAGCCTGTTATGCTGATTATGAATCGAGTGTGTGACTTGATGTTATTGCGTGTTTGTGTAGAGGAGCAGAGCTTTAGGAGCTACCTGAGTCTATACTTTGACTCATCTGCTGGTCGCTCGTCTCTCCATCTTCGCTGATGTAGCCGGGGGGAGGAGTCTCTGTGAGAACAAACACGGCCGCGTCAGTGTGAACCAGGAGAACGTCGACAAACGACACAGGGAGGAGGAATCTGTGTGACGGAGCGAGGAGCAGCCGTGACATGCAGAGGTTGAGCGGTGGTTTGATGCCTTGATCACACACCTGGTATATAGTTATTAGGAGGGTCTATGCCTGCGGGGAAGTTGGTGTTCTCGGGTATGGAAAGTGTGTAGTCGTCTAGAGGCGGCAGCTCCGTCAGAATCTCTGTGTGACGCGGCACCAAGACAGGAGGAAGAACTGGAGACAGAGAGCCGCGTCACTCACACAGACAGAATGATTTGTTATGCAAATACGACGAAAATGCTTGGATTTGGACTTTTGGAGGAGCCGTCGTCATCCTTACCGGGCGTCTCCACCCTCTGGTAGTGGTAGGGGTTGACGCACACTTCGTCCTTCTTGAGGTTGAAGGCGTACTGGCAGGCGTCCACGGCCCTCAGCTCGTGGTGGCTGTGCAGGTCGGGCCATCGCCACAGGCGGCAGTAGATGACGTGCGGCAGGCCCTTACGGTGGGACACCTGGAGACGCCCGTCCAGAGACCTGAGGGGACGACGGGCAGGAGACGGGAACCAGGGATGATAGTTTGTTCACCTGATGATGGTTTATGATCTATTAAGGAGTTAGGTTCCTTTAGCTTTCTTAACTAAACTGGTTTGATGGACAGACTGAGCTTCTTAATTTTTTAACACAGAGGTGGAATTTCTCTAATCTTTATTCTGAAAGGTTATCAATACAACATCCTCAACCAATCATCATCCTGCAGTGATCATCCTAACCAGGAACACTCAAAAAGAACAGAGGCTTATTTACACATTGTTATGCAAATTCCACACAGCTGCAGAGTGTGTGTGTGTGTGTGTGTGTGTGTGTGTGTGTGTGTGTGTGTGTGTGTGTGTGTGTGTGTGTGTGTGTGTGTGTGTGTGTGTGTTTGTGTGTGTGTGTGTGTGTGTGTGTGTGTGTGTGTTCACCTGCGGTGGTCAGGGTATCCGTACATGCCTGAAGAGTCCCACTGCTCTATCATGTGGCCTGAGCTCAGACCCCACAGATCTGAGCACGTACTACACACACACACACAGAAAGCATACATACACAAATACATACACACACACACACACACACACACACGCGCACACGACAAAGACAAATGCAAAAGGGATACAAAATAAAAAACAAATAGATGGTAAACATGAGGCGATTCATTGCAAATGAGTAGGATGAGTGGGTCATGGGTTCTTATTGGCCTGAGGAAGACGAGGGAGGCCTTCCTCCCCTTCAATAAGAGACACGGGTGACGGGCGATGGTGTGACGGACAGTGCTGTGGTGGATTTGGTGAAAAGTCCACAAACAGGCAAGACACAACAACACGACGATCGATTTGCATCCCGGGCAGACGATTTACAAGACGGGGGAACTCTGAGTGTGAGAATGTGTGAGGAAACGACACACAGGACACACAGAGGACACACACACACACACAGGACACACAGGACACGCAGGACACACAGAGGACACCCAAGGCGGACATACATAGAGGACACACACAGGACACACACAGGACACACACAGAGGCCACACGGCCATGTGCCGGAAATGTTCACCACGCAAAAAAGCTGCCGCATCATGGGACAACAGAGAACACACACACACACGGGAGCGATGTTAAGTGTGCGTGCGTGCGTTTCTCCTCACTGATCAGAGACATGACGCTGCCAGACACGATGGCGCAAGAGCGAATAACTCGACACTCGTCAAAGAGCAAAAACCACCACCCGTGTTGTTGCCTTGGTGCCCTTGAGCAGCACGTCTGGTCTCCACTGCCTCACCTCCGGCGCTCCCTTTAGATAGACGGCATCTCGCCCCAGACAGCTCCCGTGTGACACACGCACGCACGCACGCACGCACGCACGCACGCACGCACGCACGCACGCACGCACGCACGCACGCACGCACGCACGCACGCACGCACGCACGCACGCACACACACACACACACACACACACACACACACACACACACACACACACACACACACACACACACACACACACACACACACACACACACACACACACACACACACACACACACACACACACACACACACACACACACACACACACACACACACACACACACACACACACACACACACACACACACACACACACACACACACACACACACACACACACACACACACACACACACACTTTGCATGTACGTGCTTCTTCTTCTTTCAGGCCGTTTGTGCTCCTTTCTGCTTCCTCTCTTGTTTTACATTGATGGCTCTTCCTCTCCTCTCCTCTTGTTTCTCTCTGTAGTGCTGCACAATTACCAAACCGTTCTGAGGTGATTACGTCTTCCTACAGACGCCCAGACTCCAAAACGTTGTGTGTGAACCAAACGGTCCTGCGGTAACATTCCTTCTTACGTTTACAATTTCCTTGCTCTTTAAATCATAGTTGTAGTGTTGACACACATTGCCTGACTACATGGACGTTCATCACTGGCTCTGACTCGTGAGTCTTTGAGGCCTCCTTCCCTGTAGGGTTCCACCTGGACGTGGGGACGTTGTCTTGTTTGCGTAATCATGCAACAGAAGGGAAATCTATACTGACAGACACGTGACCTGCAGAGGACCTACATCCTACAGGTCAGGACATAAAGAGCTTCTTCCTGCACGTCTAGAGATCTATAGCATGCACATTCTTTCACAAATCAAGTCACAACTGCTTCAACTACATTTCCTCAAACTGCAGCAAAAATGTACACTTTGTTGTTCTCCGTAAAATTAAACGTGGTGGCGCTCTGATGGAAACTAATGTGCTGTATACGAAAGGTCAGGCGAGTAGACGGATGATGTCATTTGACATCTTAGCCATTTGGTTTTGGACGCGGCTGCGAAGTAAAAATGCAGGAAATCAGCGAGCAGCAGCGTAATATTATCTGGAGAAGGCCGAAGCAGAGGTCTGCTGCTGTGTGGTGAGCACAGAGATCAGGTTACGCTGCAGGACGCTGCTCAGACTCCATCATCAAACATTACATCAGGTATGTACACTACAACTACTGCTGCTGCTCACTGTCTGTGCTTCAAAATGGAGCCTTGTTAGCGGGAACACACACTTATGAGGAGCAGACGGCCTTCAGCTGGGGATAATGGAGAAATGTAAACCAGCTAAGACGTCTCCACATCACAGAGAGTCAGACACAGTTATCAGAGATCTTGTCAAATGAGGTTTTTGCTTCAGGTTTACTGTCTTACAGTGAGAGACGGTGTGTGTGTGACACACTAGCCCTCATGTCTCGGCCATTCGTCATCCACAGCCAAAGTCTCCAGTTAGTCTTTCCTCATTACATCACATGGCAGCCAGCATGGGGCCCAACATCTCTCTCTCACACGCACACGCACACGCACACACACACACGCACACACACACACCTTGTAATTGGGTCAAAACAAACACTTGTGCGTCTTGAGCGCTGACAAAGACAGCATCCGTTTCCCCCAATTGGATTTCACTTCTGCTGCCACGCTGACCTGTGGCACGGCGGCGGGGGGAAGTGGATCTGCTGGTTAGCGGAAGCGCTTCTCTCTGCGAGCCTGCGGCCGCCCGTCACGTTCCACTCCAACTTTCAATAACAACTCTTCACCGCGGCGCACCACAATACAGGAAGTGTGGTCATGTGCGAGCAAAAAAGGAAAAAGAGTGTTTTCTGTGTGTGTGTGTGTGTGTGTGCGTCTTCATCCCTCACCTGGGTATGGTGACACACTTGGTGTTGCTGTTCTGCGTGCTCACAGCCTTCTCCAGCTCGTCCAGCTGCCCCGTCTTCTTCAGCTTCTTCACCAGGCTCTTCACCGCCTTCTCGCACCACTTCTCCTCCTGCCCTCCGTTCTGCTCGCCCACCCCTCCGATCCCCCCGCCCGCTCCGCCACCACTGCTGCCCGGCGTCTTCTTCCATCCCAACAGCCGCTTCACCACCGGGGGGGTGAAGGGAAGGATGGAGGACATGGTGGCCGTGTGTGTGTGTGTGTGTTATCTGACTACTAAGCCAAAAGTAAGGGGAGGGTTAACAGGTAGGGGCTTATGTGGTTATATAGATGAGATGTCCCTCTCCTCAAGGTTACTGCATTGATTTTGGGGGATTGAACTTCTAATTAAACTTTCTGGAGTTTGGCAGTAGAGGAGAGTCCAAGATGACCTAAGAGACAAGGCAAAGAGGAAGAAGGAATAACTACAGTATATGATTTACTTTTTAAATCAATCAACAAACAAAAGTGTTGAGTGCTGCCAACTACATTCTGTGAAGACCCAAGTTCACCATCTGACATGTGACAGACCAGGACCCAAGGTGATGTCATATCTCAGGCTGCTGCCCTCTTCTTCATGCCTGAGACCAAATCTGTTGTCTGACCGCTTCATAGATTATTAGTTGATTATCTCATCAGCCTTTTGACTACACCGACTTCTGAACATACTTACAGATCAATTCTTTTCATGGCCTTACGTGTAAATATGAGAGGACGCGGCTGCAGAGGAAGAGCAATCTGAGGAAGGCTGAGCTGAAAAGTCCATTCTAACGATCAAATTAAAAATGAAAGCGTATCCTCTCTGTTCTGAGACCTCAAACACCCTCCTGCTGTCTGGGCTCGCGTCGGGCTACAGTCGGATCACATAACAGAAGAGTGCAGGAGATTATTGATCAATGGAACTTAAATAAATGCAGTTACAACTCCTCTTTAAAGCAAAGCTCCTCTGGCTTGTTGTGAACTCCATAAACAGGAAGGAGCGGATAACTGCACGTCCAGGCCGCTTCCAAGAATTCATCTCGCATGCTTAACTCTCAGACTGATACTCCGACTGCCAGAGCATCCAGAGCGTTCCTGAAAGCACCAACCACAGAGTCAAAGCTGTGATTTCTTGTAACAGTCTAAACATCATCACTGATCTGTTTTGGTAATAAAAAAATTTATCAAAAAGGAAATATATGAAGCTTTTGGACATTTGGATGAAAACGCTTCTCCAGTCCAACTCTAAACTGTTTACATGTTATGCTGAGGCAATTTATTGATAAGTGACTGAAGAGGAAAAGTATCAACAACACTTTGACCAACAACTAATCAATCGTTGCTTACTGAGGATTTGTTGCTTTCGCTCTCGTGTGTCTGTGAATCGAATCAGCTGTTGTTTGGTCATCGAGCTGTTTGAAGTCATTACTCTGAGCTCCGCGGCCACTGACAGGTTCATCATTAATTAAAGTCATGATAAGCTAGAGTCCTGCTGATGATACTGCAGCACGACCAAACTGAATGAAGACACGCGAGGAAAATGTAGCAATGCGTTGATGTATTTAAGTTGACTACAATCTTGTTGACCCCCAGACTGGTGAGTGATTTGAGGTGTGGAGCAGCTCGTTACGCCCCTGGAGAGCATGGACGTTTTAAAACTGTGCTTTAGTGCGAGTCCGAAGTAAATCTCTGACTTACTGACTTAGAAACACTACAAGCAATGCAGGTGTTTCTTTGTTGACATGGAAATGAATGAAGGTTAGTATAGATTTAAGGAACCACAGACTTCAGGCGCTGGAGCCCAAACACTCAAACTGTCTTGTTTTGTTTAGGTGACTTGGACTCTGCGGATAAAAACTACTCTGTAACAAACAAACAAAGGTTACTGACGCTGCACCCACGCAGGTGATGTTCACTCAGACCGGCACGTTAAAGCGAGTGGTTTCAATTTGTCATATGGAAACACTTAATGTGTTTTATGTGTATATGTCTGATAGTTCGCTGCTCCTCCCCCGAAAAACAGAGAAAGAAAGAATCCGCTAGCAAGCTCGCTACGAGCTAACAAACAGAGCTGTGCCATGTTGTTATCGCCGACAAAGCGAAGCCGTTTCTTCCATTAAAGCGCGCTTACCCGGGGCGGAGGTGCTGGGAGGTCAGACGCTCAGGCCGGCAGCTGTCAGAAACGCCTTCAGCTTCATTTTTAATCCGCCGCAGAGACTTTAAAATGTTAATTCCAACGTCCGAGTCGCCGGGATAAAGGCCCCCTCATTCAGAGCGCAACCGAACGTGTTTGACACCAGGGAAAACAAGACGGTGACGCCGCGCTTACGCCCCGCCCTCTCTACGCTCCTATTGGCTGGAGTCTGAGTCTCAGCCGATAACCTGTTGGCAGGCGGAGTTTCTATTGGCTTGGCACTCTGCCTGTCAAATGTCACCGTGTCCAAAGGTATTTGAGTTTATCGCGGTGGCATCTTGATTGTGCTTTTGTAATCTCAACACCAGAGGCTCATCAAAGAACAATACTACTATACTTTACTATACTGTAATATACTATTCTATACTATAATAAACTACACCACACTACACTACACTACACTACACTATATTATGCTATGCTATACTATACTATACTGCATTACACTTCACTACACTATACTACGTATATACAATACAATACAATACCAAACTATACTATACTATACTGCACTATTCTATACTATACTATACTATACTATACTATACTGACCTGAAGTTCTTTTATCTACCTTTGTTGAACGCACTTATTGGAAGTCGCTTTGGATAAAAGCGTCTGCTACATGACCGTAATGTACTATACTATACTATACTATACTATACTATACTATACTATACTGTGCTGTACTATACTAAACTATACTATACTATACTAAACTATTCTAAACTGTGCTGTACTATATACTGCATTATGCTATACTGTACTGTACTGTACTAAACAATACTATAAAGTAAAATCTGGTCTTAAAATGATAGTTGCTGAGTAAAATGCCATATAGTGTTATATATTAAACAGAATTATCTTATTAGCTATTATTATTAGCTATGATGAATTGAAAGGCGTCACCACAATAACGTAACCACAGCTTCCAGATAAATGAAGTGACTCAAAATGTGAAATATTTCCCATGAATAGTGGATGATGCCATATGTGTTACCGACGCCAGAAATGGTTTGTGTAACAGGTTGTGTATTTTTGTGAGGCATGTCTTCACTCTTGATCAGCTGATGAACACATGAACTGCTGGTTCTGCCTCATTAAGTCCAGACATCAGTATCCTAAATGAAGTTATTAAGACGTGTCAGGTTTCTAAAATACTTCTTCACTAATCACGTTGATAATTGCCCAGAGAATCTTTTCCTGCGCGTCATTTGTCATGGCCATGCAAATATGATGAACCTGAATGCAAATCGCAGCAGACGGCGGAGAGGAGAGAGAGAGAGAGAGTGTGTGTGTGTGTGTGTGTGTGTGTGTGTGTGTGTGTGTGTGTGTGTGTGTGTGTGTGTGTGTGTGTGTGTGCTCGTGCTCGTGCGTGCGTGCGTGCGTGCGTGTGTGTGTCGCGTGTTGGTCCGTCAGGCAGATCGAAGAACCCTGCCCCTGTCATCATCTCTCCCGGAGTGTTGGGGACCTCAGAGGCGCGCATGCTCAGTGCGCTCCTTCTGCCTCACCTGGGTACCCGTTGCTCGGCTGCAGGTGTTGTCAGCGCGTTATGGACACACTTGGTCGATCTATCACTCATCGATATGGACTTGACTGATTTATTCTGGAGCAGCCGCATCAAAGCCGCGCTATGATCAATCTGACGCACAGATTGGACTCCACAAGCTGCCGCGTCTGCCGTCTCAGCGGGCGTTAACCTGCGGAAGTATTCAGTCGCTGTAAGTAAAAGCGCTTTTCTCATTAAATACTGTTTCTCATTAGATACTGTTCAACACGTGTTACAATGCCTAGTAACGATTCTGTAGAAGTCTTTGTCCCAAGTGTAAGATAAAGTGAAGTACAGGCTGTTGAGACGGGATGTAAACAGTTCACAGATATTCAAGAGTAGGAAATAAAGATGTATTTGTCATTTCAATAGCAGAAATAAGAAAGCAGAAGGGTGATTTCTCTTGGTGAAGTGTGTTAACTCCACTCTGTAAGGGTTAAGTAGATTTATATTGCATCTCCATGTTCCACACAGCGTCCACAGGGGCTGAGGCAGGCAGGCAGGCAGGCAGGCAGGCAGGCAGGCAGGCGGGCGGGCCGGCAGGTGGATACAGGATGATGCTCTGATGCTCTGAGTCTGTAGGGAAGAGCAGATAATAAGTCACCCAGGGCCGTCACCACGGAGACAGAACCTCCGGGGGTTCATTGTTGGCTATAGAAGTTGGTAGACTCTTGTGATTTGAGCACTTGGCTACAACCATAATGTACATTTTATGTCAAAAAATGTATGTAAATCCTCTTCTGTGTGTCCAGGTGTGTGTGTGTGTGTGTGTCTGCTGTATACAAAACAGGACATGGGGAAGTTCTGCAAATGCAACGGGAGGCTGCTGTGCCTGTGCCTGCTGCCCTGCATGATGACGGGCCACCTTCTGATCTATATCATGGTGTCCATATTCGTCACCATCTCCTACACTCCTCCTCCCGTCATCGTTCACTACGTGGCCCCGGGAGCGTCGGCCAACTCTGGGGCTTTGGCCTCTCATCCGCTCAGCCCTTTCTGGAACCTTCGCCTGGAGGATAACGCTCTGTGGAACCACCTGCAGCACATCTGGGACCGTCAGCACAATCCCATACTGTTAGGTAACATCACTGGGGTGAGGAGGAAGAGAAAGAAGCTGACGGTGGAGGAAGAGTGTCTGTCGGACGGCTCGCCAAACAACTGTCGTCAGTATAACTTTGACAACTTGCCGGTGCCGATAAAGTTGTTTATTAGATCGATGCACCACAGGCAGTATCCCATGGTTATCAATCAGCCTGACATGTGCGGGATGGAGACGAGGCGGGAGCAGGCGCCCATGCTCCTGATGGCTGTCAAGTCTCAAGTGGGGAACTTTGAGAACAGGCAGGCCATCCGGGAAACGTGGGGGCGAAGCGGCTACGTGTCGGGGGAAACGGTGAAGAAAGGCAAACTAGTGCGCACAGTGTTTCTGCTCGGTAGGCAAGACTCAGGCACAGGTCCGGACCTGAAGAACCTCCTGGATCTTGAGAACTCCAGGTACAGGGACATCCTACAGTGGGACTTTGAGGACACTTTCTTTAATCTGACACTAAAGGATTTGTTATTCTGGGATTGGCTCCAGCAGCACTGCCCCAAAGCTGTCTTCGTCTTCAAGGGTGACGATGATGTCTTTGTTCGAACACATGCTCTCCTGGATTACCTGCACTTTCAGTGGGAGGAGCACAACATATGGCGAGCCTATGCAAACAACAGTGAGATGGTGATAAACATGTTTGTGGGAGATGTGATCCACAACGCAGTACCCAGCCGTGAGCCATCCACAAAGTACTACATTCCAGAAAGCTTCTATAAAGGCGTGTACCCGCCATACGCTGGTGGAGGAGGCGTGGTGTACACCGGCTCACTCGCCTCTCGCTTAAAGGAGGTGTCTGAGAAGATCCGGCTCTTCCCGATAGATGACGTCTACCTGGGAATGTGCCTCTTCAAGCTGGGGATCGCCCCGAGCCCTCACCCTGGCTTTCTAAGCTTCGGACTCCCAGAGTCAAGCAGGTACAAACCGTGCGCCTACAAATCTGTCCTGATGGTTCACAAACGGAGTCCCAAAGAGATGCTGTTGTTGTGGAAGCAGCTGCAGAATCTATATCGATGCTGAGGCTGATTTGTTAGTCAAATAGCTGCAGCCATTCGTATGCAAACCAATTATTACACAGGTTGAATCTAATGAAGATCACATTCAAGATGCCTGTCCCTCTAAACGTTACGTAACACTGCTGAAGAGGCCACACATCTACCTCAAAGCTCCAGGACATCCCATGATATCGGCAACTCACTAAAGCTTCATGTTTGTGCTCTTTCAACAACACTTTGTACAGTTACTGGCGTACAAACAACAATCCAACAATGATCTAATAAAGACAGAGTTTTAGCTTCATGGATTCATGCAATCCATGTTGCTCCATAATTTACAGGTTGAATTATTGGAAAGATTATGTATGGAATGTTCACTGGTGAGCAGGAAGTACGTTCATGTGTCTTCTCTCTCTCTCTTGTGTTAATCTGCTGGTGTTTCTCATTCAGCACCATAGAGATTTACACTGCAAAACATATACCCACTTTGTAAAGATTAAATGTATCTGATATAAACGTGTTTGTCTCAGGCTTCAATGTCGGCTGTGTGGGCGTCGTATTTTCTTATCTAGAGAGATTTAATTTTGTTTCTCATGAATGCAAACAACGCAAACAAATCTGCACGGAAACCATGTTAACATACATCTACATATATATGAGTTATGGCTCTGGATCATTCAGAAATGTTAAATAAATGTTATCTTAAGATCAAATATTAGAGATGGACGTTATTGGGGTATTTCGTTCTTCCTCCTTTTCATTCCCTGGGTTCATTCTTTATTCTTCAGGAAACTCAAATAAATGTCTGGTTGGATTTCATCAGGATGTAAAGAGAGGATCTATGTCCTTTAAGTCACATATGAAGGCAGAATGCAAAGAGAAGATCAGGCAGTTTATTGCAACAATATCTGACAACTACTTAGCTTTTTTTCTATGAAGAAAAACAACAAGTGCATGCAGACAGGTGCATTCATCTGCATGTGGGCATTTAAACAGAGACAGAGGGGGCTTCTGATGTCTGATGGAGACTTAACTGCAGAAACAAAATGACACAGTGGAAGAGAAGGTGATGAAATCTGAGAGGGAGAAGAGGAAGATGAAGCGGAGAGCAGAGGAGGAGGAGGAAACCCCAGCAGACGACGACCTCTGGAGATGACAATAGAGACACAAACATGGACAGTTTGACACCTCTTCTCTTCTCTCCTCTCCTCTCCTCTCCTCTTCTCTTCTCTTCTCTTTTCTCACGATTGAATTGGAGTCCAGTCTTGTCTGGTCTCCTCCGTGCCTTTATTGATTTTGATGCTAATAAGCAGCAAGTGGTTCAAGAGTAATGTGGTTGTGCAGGAACAGAAGTCTAGTTAAAGGACCGTAGAGGAAGAAGGTGGTTTAGCTGCTCAAGACTAACAAGGATCTGAGGAGACAGGAAAGGTATAATTGAGTTTTAAAATAATTCAATTTATTCATATAGCACAAAGGCTCCAGAATTAACAAAAGTAATGACGTCCTCAACATTCTCATTTAGTCTATTATTAAAGCAACTGTAATGTAAACATTGTAGTATTGACTTGTTTTACTGTATCGCTCAGTAATGAGGACATCTAGTTGTAAATTAACAAACTACAGGAAGGCTCAATGATGTGAATCACAGTTCCTGAACATTCTGGAGCTGTGAAATGCAATTAGGATGATAATATTAATAATACAATTTATTTATAGGCACCTTTCAAGACACTCAAGGTCACCGTACAATGATCATTTGTCAAATGGCAACAAATGACGTACAAATTAAAACGTAAACACATTACAAGCACAGAGTGAGGAGAGTAGACCAATCTAAAGTCCAGCTGAAAACTTAAGCTCTCTAGCTCCTTCCTTGTCCAAGATATAGGCTTTAAAAGAATGTTCAGGAACTTTGCAGTGATTGCCATAACTATCCACTAGATAGAGCTGTTACTCTTGTTCCTGTGTGTTCAGGGGCCTTCAGGAGATCCCCATCTAAATCTACTATGACTGCATATTTTTGAAAAGACCAAATGGTCCCTCTGGATTGATTGAATTATAAGAAAGTTTAATGTAGATGAACAGTGATATGATGAATATGATGAACCTCTCAAATGTTCCTTATCTTAAAGGTAGAAGCTTTAAGTAAACATCTGGCTGATCCGCAGCAGGTTGATGTTGCTCACATCCAGAGTGAAGCTGAACATTTCAGCTTGACTTCTCTTGGCATTAATCTCATTAGATGAGTTTTATTTGTGGTAAAACCCTCTAAAATTGAGTGCAGGTCGTCTGCTGATCTTATCAAACTAATCCTGTCAACTGTCAAATCCTGTCAACTGGCTGTGAGCAAAGCTGCTGAAGAAGCTCACAGCTGGAATAACCCAAGTTTACTTTACTTTGAAAGTAAATTAGAGTAAGTAAATTAGAGTTTCTGCTTCTGTCACTGTTACGTCATTATATTTCATGATGGTGACTTGGTGCACAAACTCTGGAAGATTTGGGTGAAATTCAGGCTGCAAGACAAATCGGTGCGTTTCTGTCTCTTACTTTTATGAATGAAGGCTCAGACCACGTGTCTTCACTTCAGCCAATCAGCTGCGTTTCACCTGCAGCTCTGCAGCAACAAGAGGTCAGTAGACTTTAGAGGCAATAACCACATCAGCTGCAGCAGGATCAGCTCTTACACACACGCACACACACACATACACACATACACACAAACACACACACTATACTCCCACAATGACGCTAACTAACAGTAAATCCGTGGCGCTGGAGCGACGCATGGACCTGGCGTCGTTGTTCTGCATGATCGGGAGACACGGTCCCGCCGTAGCCGTGGCGGCGATAGCGATGATCTCCCTGCTGGCCGCCTTCGTCATCTACCGGAGGACCGTGAGGTGGAAGCGGGGAAAGGCCAAAGCCGCAGCGGCCGGGAGGGACGCCAAGAGCCGCGCAGAGGAGCCGGACGCAACGGTGAGCCGGGAGGACGCGGAGGAAGAGGGGGAAGCTGAGGAAGAGGACACGATCCCCGCGGAGTCAACAGGTACCGACACAGATCCGGCTTTGAGGCAAAAACATTGACTTTACTATCCGGCCGGCAGAGAGCGCTGTTTCTGCAAATCACAGACAGAACGCTCAAATGTTGATTACAACGCTGAGACGGTCATTTCATCATAAAATAATAATGTAATAATCAATGAGGATTCACTCTATTCGATCTATTTCAGTACATTGCAGAGGTACAGTTAAGTTCCATCTAATCATCTGTCATTCCTCTAACTTAAATAATCAAATTCCATAACTTCAAAAATGAAAGCGAGCACTGCAGAGAGTCAAACACTGCTGTCTGTATTTAAAGAACATTACAGTGGAATGTGGGTTAGTGCTGCTATAATAAAGCTAATACCAAGAGATCACACTGATAATTAGGTGATATGAATATGACTGCACAGCTCAGAGGTACAAAGAAACTCCAGCACAGGACTCTGCTTACAGTAAAAACTATTATTTTAACAATAAATCAGATCAAATATCTTCAGTTGGTCACATAGTTAACAAAATTAACCTTTTCCAAATATTGTGGACCCCCTGGACCTCTAGGTGGCCCTGAGAATCACTGATGTAACCTTAGTAGCTGTCATAAACTTATAAATATGTGGCTCACACAGACACCATCTTTGTCCTAATGACGTCATACTACAGACTGACAGACACCAGTATTTAAATGTTAATGAATGAAATGGACAAAGTGTTTCAATGTTTCTAAAGGAATTCAAATACTTGTGCCATCAATAAGAACAATGTCTTTCCTATTTTTGTTGTAGAGGTGGATGATGAGGCCTCACCGAGCCTCTGGAAGGACCCGGATCTGTTACAGGACCGCTTAAATATCAGGCAGCGCTGTACTGCTGCTGCAGCTGAGGACTCCTTCTCTGCCTTGGAGGCTGTGGAAAAGAAACTTCCTCTTCATTCATCTCCACGGTGTGAGGACGAAATACCAGAGAACACACACACAGCTTCAGGTGCCAGTCTGAGGCCTGAGCGGGACGATACACCTTCCAGAACTGCAGAGACGGACAGAGACCTGATCAGTCAACATCAACGTCCCACTGAGCCGGAAACAGAGAAGGAGGAAGAGGAGGAGCAGGAGGAGGATGTGTTTAATGCCCCTCAGGATATTAAAGACCAGACTGAAGTGATCCATTATAACGACAGCAGCTTGAAAGAGTCGACTGATGATGAGAAGAAAGAGGAGGACGAGGAGGAAGAGCAAGTGAGCAGCCGTTCCCTCACATGTTAGGCTGAATGTGAGAATCAGAGAATCTTACTGTCTGCCAATATGTAAAACCTTATCTCTGTCCTTGTTTAGGTGTGTGAAGCGGCGCACATGGAGGAAGATGAGGACGAGACAACAGACGAGGGTTCATCACACGTAAACACCAGAGAAGAGGAGGAAACCGTCCAGTGTGTGATGAAGAATCTACTCAACCAAGCTCTATGTGTGAGTGAGAACGGTGATGACGTCAGGCTGCAGGAAGACAAAGACTCAGAGCCGGTGAATGGTGTCAAAGATGAGGATGAGGAAGAGCATCAATGCCCAGACAACACGGTTAACACTGATTACTGCAAAGATTCAAATGTCAAAGCTGAAGAGGAGGAGGAGGGGGAGGAAGAGTGTGTAGATCACCAGCTAATCCGTCCCATAAAACAAGAAGAGACACAGTCGTCTTCATCACAGCCTCCAGTCTTTCATGAACAGCTAGATGAAGAGCAGGACCGAACCAATCACGTGACAGACAGCAGTGATGTCTTGGATAATGATGATGAAGGTGGTGTAACTGCTCAGGTTATTGAGGAAGACATTGTGAAGGACGTTGATCTTACAGCTGCTGAATGTGACAGGGAACAACCGCAGTGCCAAGAGAACGATGAAGAGGAGGGAGAGGCCGAAGGTCAGGTGACAGACAAAGAACTGACTGAGGAGGACGTTGTTGCTGCCTGCGTCTCTGCTGAGGAAGATCACAGCCAAACAAGTGAACCGGAGCAGGTTGAGGGTGGTGATGAAGGTCGTCCAGGTGTTGAGATTTGCTCTGTCTCATCTTCATCTCAACAGAACGATGGCATAGATGAAACGTCTCACCTGTTGGAAGACGACCCTGAACAGTGTGAACCTGCTGCAGAACACAACACCTTAGAGGATGACTCTCCATCTTCATGTCAGGGCAAACACCGACAAGGCGGCCAGGAGATAGATGAAGAGTTTGAGACGGGCATCAAGGGCGTCGCCACGAGTCCTGACATCCCTGTTTCTGAGGAGACGAGCGTTGTGTTTCATCGAGCTCCAGCTGCTCGTGTTGGCGATCGGGTTTCTGCTGCTGCTGAAACCCAAGAGACGACTCATCCACAACTGTCATCCCTCAACCAACTGAGCGCCCAAAATGATGATGAGGCAAATATGACTTCAAGTCTCAATATAGATGCGGCTGCAGACGTTGACGGAATGTCTTGTCCGTCCCTGTCGTCGTCTCACCAGGACCATCAAACCGTGAAAGAGGAAGCTTCTGATGAGTCAAACATGGTGTCAGATCCTGAAACAGTCACACTGCATGATGGTGATGTGACTTCATGTCCCCCTTGCCAAAACGAGGAACATGTCCAATCGGTCAATAGTGAAGCTTTGGACAAGGAGGACGGATGTACTGGTCCTGAGACAGCTCCTCCTTATGATGATGTCCCTGTAATGCTTGAAGACGCAGCTTGTCCTCCGCTGCTGTCTCCCTGCCAAGACCAACAAAGTGTCCAACAGATAGAAGACGGCTCAGTTCCTGATCCGGTTGATCCGGACGCAGCTTGTCCTCTGCTGCTGTCTCTCTGCCAAGACCAACAAAGTGTCCAACAGATAGAAGATGGCTCAGTTCCTGATCCGGTTGATCCGGACGCAGCTTGTCCTCTGCTGCTGTCTCTCTGCCAAGACCAACAAAGTGTCCAACAGATAGAAGATGGCTCAGTTCCTGATCCGGTTGCTTCTGACATCCCTGTAACGCTTGAGGAGACCTCTTGTCCATCTCTGCCCCCGTCTCTGCATCAAGACCAGGACGGCGACCACGTGGTAAATGACGACGCCTTGGACGAGGACGCAAGCACTGAGACATCTGCCCGCCATGATCAGACTTTTATCATCCCTGTAATAGTTGAAGACGTCTCTTGTCCTCCTGTGCCATCTTTCTACCAAGACCAACAAAGTGACCAAACAGCAAATACTGAAGCTCTGGACGAGTCGAGAGATGACGCTGGTCCTGACACGCTCACTGCTGTTGAGGAGGAAGTTCATGTCCCTGTGATGGATGATCAAACCTCTTCTCCTGTTTCATATCAAGACCAAGAAAGTGGCCAAACAAGAGACAATGAAGGTCTAGAGAAGGAAACTGCTGGACCTGCTGAGGTTTCCTGTGACAGTGATGAAGAATCATCATTGTCCTTCAAAGACCAGCAGAGTTCCCCAACAGTAGATAATGAAGATTCCACTGCTGAGGTTGCTGCTCCTGTCACGACTGAAGAGATCAATCATCTTCACTCTCTGTCTTTTGACCAACATGAGCAAAGAGGAGATGATCTGGACAACAACATGTCCTCTCCTGGTGTTGATGAGGAGACGGACTTCAGCCCCGACTCAGAGGAGCCCAGTGAAGATGTGGAGTTTCATCACAGCATCTCCTCTCTATCTGTTACTGATGAAGATGGAAGCATTCGCAGATTGGTCTCTGTGGATGAAGCCATTTGTGTGTCGTTTGGAGACAACGAGGACGTGTTCGGCCGGGACATTGAGGACAGATACCACGGAGAGTTTGATCAGTTTATGGCACAGATAGCTGCCAGCATCGGAGGCAGAAGTTACGAGCAGCCGGGCGAGAAAGAGGTGGATGTGTCAGAGGTTAAAGAGAAGAAAGAAGGAAAAAGTGTGGGAGAGAAAGACCAAGCGGAAAAGGAGGAAGATGAGGATCATGAGCGGACAGAGATCAGCATCATGGAGGCCACGATGGACAACAACGAATGGATCGAGGAAATGAACTATGAAGTCCTTCCCTGGATGAAATCCTCTCTTAAATCTTTGGACCAAGATCCCACAGAAACCGAAGAACTCCACAGAACCGAACACCAGCTAGATGTGACAGTTACCGTAGCAACAACTGATGCTGTTGGTACGGACGCAACAGATGGAGATATTGAATTTACTGAACACAAACAAACCAGCACTCTTTCTGTTGCCGACGACGAAGGGAAGAAGGTCGTCGCCGTGTCAACGCCCCAGAACGTCGACGTGACTTTCTGCGTCCACTACCTGACATGCTCGCCGCACCAGACGGTGGCCGTCACCGGGAACCAGCAGGAACTGGGGAGCTGGAAAGGATTCGTCAGGCTGGAGAGAGCCAAAGACGGATACTGGGCCAGCGTGATCCGCCTGCCCGCAGAGAGACGCGTGGATTGGAAGTTCGTGGTGGTGGACGGAGAGGAAGTCTGTCGCTGGGAGGAATGTGCCAACCGGCGCCTGGAGACAGGGGGCGGAGACGACGTGTACCTGCAGGAACTGTGGGGATTCTTATGAGAGGAAGAGGAGGAGTGTGAGAGGAAGAGTGTGAGACTTCAGGTCTCTGCATTGAGGACAGAGATCCAATCATGATCCTTTATGGATAATGCATATGATGATGCAGTAGATTACAATCTCAATCACATCACTGTATAGAATAATAATATCCAGTGTATGAATGAGTTTTCCAGGGAAATGTCAGATTCAGACTGAAGGATTTGCCAAAACATTAAAAGTCTTCCTTTTTGTCAACAATTATGCAATTTGCACCTCTTTCAAAGTATTTTACTATCATGTTTAAGTGTTGAATTATGTTACTGCTGCTTGAGAACTAATATTTAATAATCTGTGAAGATAAATGCACATTGTTCACTTTTTATTATAGAGCAATAATCAAAGCAATAATCTTTGCGTCTCCTGTCTGATTGGTGTTTCGGGTTTACCACTTAACTGTGATCCATACTGTAGCTGCTGCTTGATCTCATGGCATGTTCCGTCTCATTACAGTGCCTTTTTAAACACGAGCATCCACATCCACATTCTATTTTCCATCCTTCAGCTGTTAGTAAATTTCAGATGCCGATCGTATTGAGCTTTTTATTTTTCATTCACTGTTTAATTTCAATGTTAAACCCTATCAGAGTCTCTTATGCAATATTGTGATGATAATGTGACTTTTAAGTGTTGTTAAGGTGGAGATGGTTACCAAATAAACACTTTTTCTGAGACGGTTGGTTTGTTCTGTTCATGTTTCACCTGCAGCTGTTGGTCTGTTAGCTGGATTGTTGTGAGTGGAGAGAGGACGACTCTGCCTTGGTGGATGTATGCACTGGTGCCTTCAGATGAAAGTGTCTCACTCAGGTTAATAAATGAGGAAAGTGGAGGATTTTACACTTTTACACTTCATGTCACACAAAATACTTCTAAGTAAAAACAGAGATGACGTTTTTGCTAAGAAAGCAAAACAAACAAATACTAGAAATGCAATCAGCACCAAGAAAATCCCCAAAAATCCTTGATTTTTGTAAATGTGGTATAAAGCTGCAGCCTGTCAATAATTGACTCAGTAAACAAACCACACAGACAGACAAACACAATGATAAACACACAAACTCAAACCCGATGCTGCTTTATCTGAGTGGAAGCAAAAGCCAAGCAGATAAGGAGACCTTCCATCAGTCCAGCTGGCTCACAGCTCAGAGCCTCATGAAGGTCACTGTGTGTCGCTCACACTCCTCAACCTGCATCATCCTCATCTTCACCAAACCAAGAGACAAAGACAAACAACACATATCAAACACGACTGCAGTCATAATAAAAAAGACCAGTAATAGAAGGTCTAACCTGGTCTGACCTGATCCACTCTGGACCTCTGACCCATCTGCTCCCTGTTCCCTGGAGGCCTGGTCTGACCTGGTCTGGTCTGACCTGGTCTGAATCAGGTCAGTGGGCCTCTGTTCACCTTCATGTCACGTGATTTCTGATCTTTTCTCTTTCAAAACACGAGTTCAGGGACCTTTTATCTGTTTGTCCAGTGCAGAGCCAAACATCACAGAGCCCAGCAGGTGTTTGGGATCTAAACTGATCCCTTTCGAGATGGAAGCAAAGACCAAACAGAGTTGAATGACCCTGAAAGTCTAAATAAGCTTCATCTCACATAGCTGACAATTAAAAGTGTTGCAGTTCTGTTGCATTGCAAGGAAGTGAGATGAAAATAAGTGGATCAGTGGCTTTTTGCTTCCCTCAGATCTTCATCAGCATTGACGTGGTGTAATCAGTTGGGAATCAATCAATCAATCAATCAAGATGATTAGCAGACAGAAGAACACAGCGGCACCAAACTGAACAATTGAGGCCCAAATATGTCCAGATGAAGTTTTAGGGCACTTTTGTACTGAAAGACATAATAACAGAGGCCCTGCAGGTGTGTGAGGCCTGGATGGTTACTGGGAGTGTAAATGCTGCACACACTCCTTCAGTATGGCGTTAACGTGGCAGCTGGGAGTGTGTGAACTCTCCAAGGTTGAAGGTAATCCTTTATTTAGACACATAACTTACAACTGACACCACTTCACTTTAAGATGGGGTAACTCTCTCTTTCTGCCACTTAACACACACACACACACACACACACACACACACACACACATCTATAAAAAGACACATCACAGTCGGACCATTGTTTGATCTCTGTTAAGTCCAAAGTCTTAACGGTGATGTCATCACTCACAGAAACACCAATAGGTCACACACACACACACACACACACACACACACACACACTACTTTATTGCCTGGACCAACTTGTTTTGCTTTGTGGTGGACGGTAACTGTGGATAAAAGGTCACGGGGTCACCAAAGTGATAAGATCTCATCTGCTGGGGATCAAGAGTACCTGGAAATAAGTTCATGGCAGTTCACCGCCTTGTTCAGTGCGTCCTGGTAACAGCAGCAGACAGAAAGTAGCAACAAACCACAGCAGAAGACCATGGTAACCATAACATCAATAATAAATGGAATTATTAACAATGACTCATAATGAATCCATATCCTATATATCCTGTAGTCATCAGAATGTCTTCCTCCTCAGCTAGAGTGTGTGCATCATAATGAGTGTGTGTTCAGTTGGATCCCTCAGTGTGACATTCTCCTGTCCGTCTCCTCTTACACGCAGGCCGAGCTGCAGCTTCACGCTTCAACTTTGACATGCAGTCTGTATAAGGACATGACACTAGAAAAATGTACTATAACCAGGAAAGGTCTTCATCATGTCACAGTGTATGTCAAAGATGAATCTGAATTGTGAATCCCTTATATTCTCAGTCCAACACTGCAGTAGCTGGTGGAAATCTGAAGCGGTTGTGAGATGAAAAGTAATCTAAAGCTGTTCCGTAATGAAAAACCCATAAATAGGTGGAGTACTACGGTCGTCATGGTAACAGCGGGGCTATTTATAAGGCATGCCGGAGCCCTCATTCCTGATCCATATTGTGGGATCACACAGTGACCTTCACTCAGCCTGCTGACGGTGCTGCATGCGGGTAAGAGGAGGAGCAGCGAGCGAGCAAGGGTTAATACACACCCACACAAACACACACACACACACACAAGCAAGCTGCAGCTCAACATCTATCCCTTACGTTTCTATATGCTGATATTCGGACAGGTTCTGTTCCCCGTCCGCTCTCAGGTCTTTAACCAAAAGTGGATATTAAACAAAAACACTTATTTAACAGATTTCAGTTAAATTTAAGATGAGATATCAAGCAATTTTACAATTTGGGGCAAATTCACATCCAAATGAGGTCACTGACAGTTCCGGGCTGCCCTGTTCCGATTTTTGTTCCATGTAGTAGATAGAATCCCCATGTTGTAGAGAGACCATACCAGCGCATTCTAATGGCGGCTCTCTGGGCGCCGTATGTCACCTTTTCCCCCTCCACTGGCAGCGCCCCGCCGCAACTATATATGTGATATACTGTATAATGATGGGTCACATCATATATATAGTAATATCTATGAGCGTTTGTGTGCGTTTTGTGGACTGAGACATCTGAGCCAGCCAGGACATTGCTGAGGATGGACGTCTCTGATTTACACTACTCTTCTTTTTGATAATAATTTATTAGAGCCTTTGTTTAATTTAATCTTAATGTTTGGGAAATTCATATATTCATGTTGTGTCACTTTAACAATGTGTCATAAAATTTGACACATTGAATATTTGGTTGGTTAAATTCCTTGGATATTCCTCTATGACTTCAGACTATTGCAGTAGGACATTATTTTTATTCTCTATGAATATTCTTTCACTTGTAAATCATGAACACGTTTATTCACTTAATTCTTCCCCACATTAACTTTTTAAAATTTTGTTTTTTCTTCATGTAGACATTTTAATTACAACACAACTTTAGTTTACAAACAGGTTCATTCCAGGTGAGCAAAACCAACGACGACTGTGGACGAGCCAGACAACCTGGAGGACCCGGACAAGAAGGACGAGGACGATGACGTCGACGAGCAGGGTGAGGAGAAGGAGCAGGCTGAGCTCCTAGACAAGGGGTTGGTGGAGTTCAACCTTGACCTTGGCTCCCCTCCCAGCTGCTGATCCCCGTCAGCTCTTCTGCATCCTCTGCTGCAGCCCAGAGGATGGGTTTGTAGCAGAATCTCCCCGAGCCACAGGACCGAGCTGGTGAGGAGGTCCCTCGGGATAATAAAATTTCATCTTATCTTATCTTATCTTAGGTTCAAAGCTCCCAGCCTGGAGAGCATAAAGCGGTATGTTTTTGGTCGCCATTGTTGGTGGTGTGGCTGTTTTGCACCAGCTTACGTACCTGGGTGCTAATTCTCATCTCGTCTCCTCCTCCTTCTCATCCAATGTGTCTGGGACTAGAAGGGTTCAGGTCCACGGCTCAGTGGCCCAATTGCAGACGTCTGGTGGATGCCACCTTCAGGCGGCTGTGCGTCCTCCATCCTGTGAACCGGAAGCTCATGGGGATGACCGTCACCAGGTGAACCCTGATGCTCTGTGCCTACAACACCATCAGGAGCGCTGTGACATCACGCGATGCGATCCCAGACCAGCATTCAGCTGTTTAGCGTGAATCAGCACATGCTGGCACAGTGGTAAAAAGAATGGGTGTGTGTGAGTGAGTGATCTACAACCTCATTTATGTATTCTTGTTGTTTATGCAACATTGCGCTGAAACATTGAATGTTATCGTTACTGTTGTAACTGTTGATATCACTGTCCATTGATAGATGTTCCACTCAACAACACATTGCTCTGTATTGTCTTACATTGTCCACTCATACTATCTGACTCAACATGTGAACATCGTACCTCCCCGCTGTGGACAGAAGAAGAATCTGATCTTGTCAGTTATAGATCACCTTAGTTGGAGCTTCCGGAGATCAAAATCTCTTTTCTCTGTGTCAGCAGACTTCTCTGTATTATAGTTAACCCATTTACATAGATCATCACACATCACACAGTTATATGACAAGCACAGTTAAAATGGAAATGAATATCATCAAACTCATCAGTTGTGAATCTAGCAGCAAGCAACGGGTGGTTATACTATTAAGTTACCCATTGTAACCACTGTCATTCATTGTATTCTTCAATGAATAATCATCAATCGTACTTGTAATTGTTCACTCCATTCTTCCTCAACAACACACATCAAGTTTGGGAAGAACACAACTTCAGTCGCATTTTATTTGTTCAGTCGTCTTTTCTTTGTTTTGGTTCACCACACTCTGATAAGATCGATCGCTACTACGCTAGCCGCCAGGGGAGTGGCATGGGGGTCGCCCTGAATATAATGTGCATGCACTAACCGAAGTTGTGCTGCTTTTGCATTGTGAGAACTGTGTGAACAGCAGGCTGTGTGTTCAGTGTGGACTTTCTGATTCGAGTAGGTCACTCCATGGCAGTGCAGCACTATCACCGCTAGATGACACTCTAAGACAGATTTGCACGATGTGAGGGGAATCAACTCCACTTGCTTTGGCGTGTTGTACCTCCTGGAGTCATAAACTCAGCACTAAAACACTATAAATTCAGCATAGAGTTGATATCTAACATCACACGATAGTTAAATAATGTAATTATGTAGACACAATAGAATAGTGACTACTACAGCCTGCGACCTTGGGGGCAAAAGTTAAACCTACCTTTGACTTTGTAATTTAGTCTTTTCTGAATAATCCATACCAAGGACTGGTTTTGTTGTGTCCCATATATTTCATACCATGTACTATGTACGGATTCTATGTACGTTTTAACATTTGTACCCAAAAAGAAAGAAACATTAAGGATTTGTTTACTTCCGGTCTGGTTTAATGGTGAAACAGCGCTAACGTCATCGCCATTCAGGCCGAGAGCGGTACTGCAGCTTTCCACATTCATACATAAAACAAACACATTAAATACACAAACCATCATCAGTAGGTCAACCATTATCATAAGTGAACCAGCTGAGTTTTGGGAGATCATTGCACCCCAAATCAGAATTTTTTTTCCCAAAACAGATGTTGGGGACTTATTTTACATCTGGTTAGGTTCATACGTCAAACAGCGATACGTCTGCAAACCCTAGCACAATTTAGGACAAGAGCAGTACTGCACATTCGACGTTTACAAATAAAATCATTATTAAATTGTGAAAATAAATGCAAATTCCGCCATGGTGGTCCGAATGTGTTATCCTAAATGTCACTGTGGATGTAGTGGTGGTGGTCCGGACGCATCTGCTCCCGAGAGCTCGAGTCGGATGGACACCTGTACATGGGCTCCCAAACTATCATGGCGGCCTGGCCCTCCTTTGCAAATAATGTCCAAAAGCGTTTTCTTCGGAAATTTTACTTTACCAAATGCCCGTGTAATTTCGCCTGCACTCCACACTTCCCTTACTTAAAGCTTAGAGGTAAAGATAAAGACACCAAGTAAAGATACTTACAGCATCCTTCAAAACACTGTCACCCTCCGCCTAGCTTGGTTGACCCCCCACCTTGTCCTCTACAAAACAAAAAGTAAAAAAAGAACCCGAAATGAGGCCATTGACCTAATGAAGCAAACCCAACCTGTGACGAAACTTATGGAGAAAGTTTAACTGTCAATAAATCGCCTTGACAAAGAGTCCAAATCATTGTTACAGGAGAGGTTTCTCTCCAGTTGTGCAGGTGATGGCAGCCATGTTGTTTGCACCTCTCCTGTTCACACTTCCAGCCAGTAGTGATGGGTCGGTCGCGAACGGCTCTTTGGAGTGAACGATGGGAGCCGGCTCCTGATTGGGAGCCGGCGTTCACTTTTTGAAAATTTCTGTTAAAGCTGCACGCGATTGGTCAAGATGTGTTGCAGGGGAGGTGTGAACCGCACCCCGTCAACAAATTGTGAAGCGGGGGAGCAAGGGGTCCATGGGCAGCAGAGGGGGACGTGGGTAACGAGCTACTCACTCGAAGAGACATCGTCCACTTAGCAACATGGTGTCAAAGAGGAGGTGGAGGCTGCGGCGGGTGCAGTCGAGGTAGAGGCAGTGTTGGGTGCAGACGCGCTGGAGGGTGAAGGGATAGAGGAGCTGACTTGCTGTCGTGGTGACCTGGATATGTGATGTGGAGAGGCATTAAACTATGCCAACATTGTTCAGTACACAAACACACAGCACACTTCACGTGCCATCTTACCTGGCGAGTTCACTGCTCTTCCCCCCGTACAGCTGACTGGAGATGAGCTCAGCGTACAAACCAAAGCCCACCTTGCGGTCACCTTCTGATGCTGTGCCTGTCGGAGGTCCTTGTCGACCTTCCAGTAGCCAGCCAACAGACTGATTTGTGTAACCAACGTCATTACTCAGCAGCCACTGGAACACTTTACCGTGGTACTGGCCAAACTGGACCTCCATCTGGCTCAGTACCCTGGCTCTGCTGTCTGGGTCACCCCCCACCGCCCGGACACGTGCCACCGCCGCGCTCAGGACCACGGCTGGGTCCTTGACCGCGCATTGGCTGCCTCTGGTCCGCCTGTTCCTCACCACAGCCAAGGCCTCCGTTGAAACATCTGAAACTGAAAACATCATTCATGATGTCATTATGGGGGTGCAATGAATTCCTTATGAATTCATTATCAACTGTGACACGTTATGGTGGTGGCATTCATGTCTCCCACTATAATTTGGTGATCCAAACAAAGAATGTAGTTGTAGGGAGCGAGCCTTGACACCATCTGGTGGACAAGTGACACATTGCACTATCGATTTCTATATATTGCGTAAAGGACATTTGCTAAATATTGTATTTGTATATGATATGATTGAATAATTGTCTATTGTGGTTTGTACGAATCCCTGTTGAACTGTGTATGTTCACAATAGATTTTTGACGTACGTAAATCAAATCACAAGCTTAAATGCAATAATTTAATTTAATAACAGATTTGACCTATAACACTTTTTTTTAATCAAAGCCTAAACACAGGCCCATCAAATAAAGGACGAAATCATTACGTTACGTTAATTCAGAAAATTTCTCATTAACGAATGTTCTAAACGAGACGATGGGGTCACGTTTCTTTGTAACACAGGAAGTCGCACGGATGTAATTTCATGGGACGCAAGCTCCCCTTCCGGTCTCTTTTCCCCTAGCCACCGTGTGGAAATGGTAAGCTTCTACGATGGCGGTGTAAAATCACTCAACATCTGCCTAATACGCCGCTTATCTGACATGGCATATCGTTTATTTACTTACCCTCAATCGTGTTTACCGCACGGTAACAATATTTTACGAGTAAAAGCTTAATTTTGGTTGTAGTAAGGTTGTTGCCGTGGTACCTCTCCGGTATTAGCCAACTGAATGTACGGATGGAAATGGCCGAATACACGGAATGAAAGCTCGTTTACTTTGCGTTAAATTGGTTTTGGACTCATGTAAGCTGACCCAAACTCGTGTTTTAGAATGAATGAAGTTTGTGTACACCCGAGTTACAGTGTTGGCCCAAGTTAGCTAGTTTAGCACAGCCGACTAGCCCCGTACCAATCATTTAACGCGGTTAGTAAGCGGCTGCACTAAACGCTTCATATTTAACGTAAATATGTCGAATTAAGACACTAAGCATAACGTTAAAGGATGAAACTGGTCTTGTCTGTGATGTTACCAAACACAAATGTCTGAACATATGAATTTCAGTGATTCCTACCTTTGTACTGAGACAAGATTCAAAGCATTATAGTTGTAGCCACGGCTCGGTTGAGGTGCTGTTCGTTTTTGCTGACCTTGCACCTCTCATTTCAGACTAAGGGAACCTCATCTTTCGGTAAGCGCCGGAATAAGACGCACACCTTGTGCCGTCGCTGCGGTTCCAAGGCCTATCATCTGCAGAAGTCCAGCTGCGGAAAGTGTGGCTATCCCGAGAAGCGCAAGAGAAAGTGTAAGTATCTAAACAGCCCAAACTTATCTCTGCTTGACTTTCACACTTGACTGCTTGGAATACTGTATGTGCAGCAGTTCAGTGTGTGAGATGCGACAGAAGATTCCTAAATACAAGAAAGTAAACAGATCCTGGCTTTGCTTCAGTGTTTTACTCATCGAATGGTAGAATAAGGTTCTGATGCAGCTGCACTTTGTTTTGTTTCATAGACAACTGGAGCGCTAAGGCCAAGAGGAGGAACACCACTGGAACCGGCCGTCTGAGACACATGAAGGTGGTCTACCGTAGATTCAGGTGAGGATTGGTGAAAGATAACCAGATTGAAATAGTGGCTGATTGTGTGAACACTGCTGTGACAAATGTGGCTTGTGTTAAGTGTCACTGGACTGTTTTGCAATAGTGTCTGGAGCATTGAGTCCATGTATGATAAACAACAAAAAAATAATGGAATGTGTTTTACCGAGTCAATTTGAGGGTGCTTGTATTATTAGAAGACTTTTTAATGAGTAGCTCAGGTTAGCCGGCAATAAATTGGAAGTCCCTATCGAGGCCCGTCCTTGCTGCTTACCAGTGATGTTGAAGAAATAAATGTCTGAACAGATGACATCCGTGTGATATGAATGTTTTCACTGAGGTAAGCAGCATTGGGAGTGGTGCCAGAGCCAAGACCAGGTGCTTCTTGAAGCCCAGTCAATCTCATTTTCTTCCATTTTTAAGACAATTGGTTGTTTTTGTCAGACGGTGCTTCTGTAAGACTTTATCATTTGTCAGTCTGTAAAACTGGTCAGACTTTGTTTTCCAAAGATTGTCGTTGTCATTTTGCCCTGTTGGTCTAAAAAGAGACTGTAACTTGCTCAGCTCGTAGCACATTGGTTCATGGAGTCTTTAATAGTCTTATAACCCTTGAACAGATAACATTGCTCATCAGCTAGATGTCTGACCTGGCAGTCTGTAGTTCTAACATCTGTCATAAACATGTGTCTAAGCATCTGATAAAGCTGTGGTGTGTACATTAATTGGTGTCTTTTGTTTTCCTTTCCATTTTCAGGAATGGTTTCAGGGAAGGCACAACCCCCAAGCCCAGGCGTGCTGCAGTGGCTGCCTCCAGCTCATCCTAAAGACAAATTTTTGGTTAAATAAATGGGATGTCAACAGTCAAACAGTCTTTGTCTCTTAATCAGATGTTCCAGTGTGCAGAATTCCTGTCGGGCCCCGGCATGTCTAGATTAACACGGCAGCCATTGTTAAACCTGTACGTCAATTTGAGCTGATGTGCTGTAGAAGCACCTTCATATTTGGCCCCGTTTTCCTCAAAAGGCCCGTGAATATAACCGCCTTGGGTTAAGAACAGAAGAAACATCAGCAGTCATTGTGTAAAAACTAATGGAACCAGGATTTTGTGTTGAATTAAAGAAGTTGTACACTTTCTTTC
Organism: Genypterus blacodes; assembly: GCF_046128005.1. Taxonomy (NCBI): domain Eukaryota; kingdom Metazoa; phylum Chordata; class Actinopteri; order Ophidiiformes; family Ophidiidae; genus Genypterus; species Genypterus blacodes. The sequence continues at coordinate 1,886,163 of NW_027466890.1, read as the reverse complement.
TGGTGCTTGATGTTGCATTTTATACACTTACTACATTTCTATTTAAGACTTGTATTTACCTGACCCTGGACATGTTTTTTATAATTAATGGTTTCATGGTAACCAGCTGCTGCTTTTGTAATGTACTTCTTCATGGATATGGGTGTCACATTGGCTAATGTATGCCAACTTCCTTTAATGCCAAAATCTTGCGTGTCCAAACTAAGAACGGGATGTCTAGATCCTGAAACGTTTTCACCCCCACCTGGGAAACCTCATAACAAAAAAAAAAACTAAAAGTCCATTAGGCAGATGGGGCAACAAATCAAGTCTAAATATTTAGAATGAGCCAGACAAAGCTGAAACTAAACTGATGACGACTGTTTACGGATGAGTCAAAGCTCAACCTCACCATTGCAGCTGGAAAGGATTCACTGATCAGACCTGCAGGGGAGATCTTAAAGCAGCAGCACATCAAAGCTGGTGGGAGTGCTGGGGGCATTGAAGGTCAGCGGTGCTGAGCGGGACCCTGAATTTGGACCGGGAATTACAATCTTAGGAACATTTCAGACGCAATGCAGCAGTTTGGGCCTTCGGTGTATATACCTTCAAATGAGTGTGACATTTGTGTGCCACTTGCATTGTGCAAAACGTGTGTGTAGCATGTATGTAAAGAAAAAAAAAGGTCAAAAGCATGTATTAGAAGAGGAATCTGAGACATTTAAGGTGGTCATTCTTCTTTTCATATTTCACCCTCTTTTGATCTACAGTACATATCCTGATGTCCCTCCACAATATCTTCCTTGCAGCCATATCAACCACCATCCTTGACACCTGGACTTCAGGTTTGGGTTGAGTTGAGGTTATCTCAAGAAACCTGATCTGAAACTTCTTGTTCTAATTACAACATTCAAACAATATTCATTCATTCTCTTGAAAACTGAAGCTTGCTCACCGGGATTGCTTCCCACCTTCTCCAATTTCCTGGCACTCCTCCTTGCTCTTCTCCAGCTCAAGGTGTTGTTTTGCTTCAGCCCCAGTCTCACTCTGCAGTGCCAAAATCCATTGGGAAATAACACAACAGCAAGAAGCATAACTTTGGTGGGAAAATATCTGCATAGCTCCAATCAATCCACTAACTACAGATCATAATGATTACAACTGATCAATATATTGGATGTTTTCATAGACACATTGTGAATTGAAATAGTTCAGCATTTCTGTGCATCTGTGCTTCCTCAACATCAGGGTCGAAAGGTCACGTGATGCATTACACGCACGCAGTCCTGACGGCACCACTCCACTTTGACCTTTTGACCTCTGTCAGAGCAGTTCAGTATTTCCTTTTGACAGCTTTTGCAGAGTGATGTACCTCGCACGGCTATAAGAACCCAGGACGAGCAGAACAGAGACCAGTAGGCTGAAATGAACGACGACTCTTCTTGTCCTTCAGTGTCTTTTACCTCAGGTTGAGAACCACTGGACTCGTGGATTAGAAGGGAAAGCAAGAAGTTGAGGCTGAAACCAGACTTTCATTAAAAATTGAAATATAATAACAATAATGCATCAGTGTGCGGATAAAATACATGCAGGACGTTCCATTTTGAAACCAGCAGGGGGTGCAAATCATTTGGAATCACACAGTGTGCAGGGGAGACGCTTTCCCTCCTCTCTGTCTGCTGGCAGGTACAAGCGCACTGCGACGGGGCTGCAGCACTCACAAACACTACGCAAAACCTGTTGGACAGCCGAGCCTGCTGTCCTCCTGTCTTTGCCTGCACTTTTTCTAGAAGTTGGAATGAATTCTTCCTGAACTCAGCCTGCTGTGATGAGATGTAAGTAACACGCTGCGTCTGCTGCTTGTGCTGCCACTTGGGATTCACTTCTTCTTCTTTAAAAATCAGTCCGTGTCCCTTTTGTCCTGCACTGTCTAGCCTCTGTCCTCGGATCACTTTGTGCTCTTCTCTTGCTGTTGCGGGAGCCTGCATGCCGGGGTGATGAGGTTACCGCCAACAAAGGTAGAAAAGTTTGATCAATAAGCAAATCTCTGAATGATAAAAAGCTTTATATGCTGCATTTCTCTTAATGTTGTCCTGATGGGTTTTGTGGCTCAGTCAGTGTGAATGATGTCAGCTCTTTGTTTCAGTGGGCAGAGTGAGTGTTCTGCACCGCACTGTTTTTATGATCCCATTTTCCATCATGAATTGGAGAGCTACCATCAGTAAAAATTCCTGCTGGCAGATAACAATAACAAGTTTGAACCTCAGGTCTTGGTACAATAACATTTAACAGCCACAGGAGGAAAAGCTCACATAGGGAGCTCTTAGTGTCGTGTTTTACCCTTACTTTAGTGTGTGTTTGAGATTAAGCATTATATTAGTACTTTTTGGTCTCATTTACATTTTACCATGGCCTGTGTTTCCAGATTGCTCCATAGACGAGCTTGATCCACAATTTACCAATTCAAAACTATTTGTGAGATAATGTCAACACAGAGAGCGGCAGGTCGGGTCATGTCCTCATGCTTTGTGGACATTAACATCTTATCTCATTTTCCCTTACCTGTGCAACATATCTGGACACAGATCACATCGGAATGCCTGTTGTATTACATCACCACTCATTTGTCTCAGCTGTTACATTCACATTTTTGTGAAATCACTTTGCGAATAACTTTGTGAATCAATGAAACGACTAAATCAGATGATATCCGGTGTCTGATTTGTGAGGTTGGATGTCACTCTATTGTGTTTTGCCTGTGAACAGATGTTTCCCGTCTGACCTGTGGCCAGACATAAATCCACTGACCTGCATGGGCACGTCCCCTCACACCCTTAACATAAACACTTAAACACATCATCCTGCCATTACCAGCTCACACACATTTCAACAATAAGACTGACTACCAGAATCTCATCTGGCAACAACTAACAGGAAAGCTCATTCTGAAAGACTACTTATGAGATGAATTACCATTAAAACACTTTCTGTAGAAATGATTATCCATTATCAATCCTCTTAAAGATATAACTTTTCAAATAAAGGTTTAATCTGGAACTGTCTTCTTCTGGATGGGGTGTCTGAGGTGTGTGTCCGGGCTGAGATCTTCAATCAGATAGCGATGTTTTAGTTTACATTGTTTACAAAGTGGGGAGAAAAGGGCAAGTTTTTACATGTGAAGAGACGTCTGTGTGTGTGTGTGTGTGTGTGTGTGTGTGCGTGTGCGTGTGTGTGTGTGTGTGCGTGTGTGTGTGTGTGTGTATGTACGTGAAAATTCTCCACACTTGCACGCTGCCTGATGGATCGTTTTGCTTTTCTGTTGCTCCACAACACACATCAACAGGGTTCACTTTTATTTTTCCGTGCCCTGAACTATTCTCCAACGGTATGAGGTTGCATGCAGGTAAACACATCCATAATCACTAACACAGGGTGGAGGAATGTATGATACTGACACTTTTATCTCCCCTCATAGTCAAGGAGTATTTTGTGTAAACCATCAAACCAACATGTAGTGACTTTGCTTATCCTGTGTTTTATCTGAGTAATTTGTCAATCTCTCTCTCTCTCTCTCTCTCTCTCTCTCTCTCTCTCTCTCTCTCTCTCTCTCTCTCTCTCTCTCTCTCTCTCTCTCTCTCTCTCTCTCTCTCCCTCTAACACACACACACACTCACACTCCTGTTGAGAACAAAGGCCCTTTCATATGGCTGATTTGAATGGCTGAAAAACTTTCTGTTTTCCATAGAAGCATTTTTTTGTAACTCTAGACAACATACAACTTTTTTTCACTTTTTTTTTTATCTAAATACAGGCCACAGTCATATATTAACTTTCCTCTGTTTGTACTATTTCACTCCTAAGACAATGTGATCTTGACCCCCGTTGTCCTTCTTCTTGTTTGGGCAGTGAACCCATGCTGTCATTTCCCCTGCCAGCATTGGGGCGTCTGTGTGCGGTTTGGTGTGGACAGATATGAGTGTGACTGCACTCGCACCGGCTTCTATGGAGAAAACTGCACCGTCCGTGAGTCCCAAACTAATATCCTTCTACTATTACTGCAAAACTGGAGTGGGGAAACTGAAAAATGTCATGTCATTTCCTTTGGCGTCAGACACAGAGGATTGGGGCCGGTAAGCCGATGTGAAGTCGTCGGCTGGTTTGTTGTTTTCAAATCAGGAAATAGTGAAACTCTTCTTGGCTCGCAGAGTGGGAGATTCTCATCCAGATCCAAATATTTGCAGGATTGGGAGAACAAGAGTGCACAAAGATTCCAGGAAGAGATAGAGTCAGAGTTAGAGTGCTGCTGCTCTCTGCCTCCGACCATCTAAACAGTGGTGCCACTAGGGGGGGGCCAGGGGGGGTCACAGCCCCTGCCCTGGATATTTGCTGGCCACCCCACTGGTCCCCCCATTGGCCACTTGCGCTTCTATCACGCACTTGCCAGTGAAAATCACGTACAGCAACGCCTCAACTTTTAGGTCAGGCCTGCTTCTAAAACAGAGAGAAAGTATATATTCTTGTATATTTTGAAAAGTCATTGTGCTGGGTTTCGTCAATGTGCAGACAATGAAGAGAAAGTCCCCAGACACATCTTTTCTTATCTTAGGAAGAAAGGAGAAACCAGACAGACAGGGGACCGGCAGCAGAGGGTTAGTGAGGTGGAGAAGGGAGTAGTTTAATTTCCCGTGAGCGCAGTTTTTCAGTGTTTAAGCTGATCAAAGCTGTCTCGAGAATGTCTGACAAGTGGTTGAGCAATTTGGGGGCCTTAAGCATCCAGTCATAAGGGTAGGGCCATAAATGTGGAACATTTTGTGGGTGTGTTTGCCCAAAAAACATAGAAACAGTATTAAACTGTATGAAAAAGTGTTTTTGTAGTTCTGCGTTTCTGTCTGCATCTGCCAGTTGGCCATCAAAATAAGCAATTTGTAGGTATAATGTATATAATGTAGGTAATATGAATAGGTTTTTTTGTTTACAAAAATATGCAGCAACAGTGAAATAAAGCTGTATTGAACATAGTTGCAGGCCAGTGTGGTGTTTTTAAATTGGAGAAATGCTTGTTCCCAGTAAATGTTTAGTTCAGTACTATTAATGTACAGTACTCCTTCACATTAAGCTTTATATTTGTCTTTAAGGAAAAAGACAAGTAGTTTATTTGAAAAACACTGAATCGACTAACACATATACAGATACAAAACACATTAAAACAGGGTTGTTGTGGAACTTAAAATGTTAACTGTACTGTTAGTAGTCTATGCACATCAGATAGTTAGTAACATTAAACATAACATAAGAAACCAAAGTATATCAGTGCGTGATTCCGTAGTTTTTAACTAGCCGTGATACTACAACAACGTCATAGAATTCTTAAAATTCAGTTACGGCTTTTGGTTTTGGTGGACCACCCCGAGATTTTTGTCGACCCCATCTGGCCCCCCCATCTGGCCCCCCCTTTGAAAAAGTTCTGGAGGCACCACTGCATCAAAATCTGCTCATTCCCATGTAACCATCAGCAGAAGCTTCCATAATCATGTCTGGCATAACTGTGGGACAGTTACGTAATTACACATCACAATAGCTCCAACATTCTGCAAGTAGCAGGAACATTATATCATGGTTTTATCAATCAATAATCAGCTGAATATTGTTTATATATCTTCTATTTTGATCATGACCGGATGAAATTCAACAACAACCTAATTGGAATTGGAATATAAATCTTAGGGGTGGGGGGGGGGGTCATTGTGATGGTTCCAAGCTAAAACAGGAAGTGCCCCTGATTGACTGTGGTGGTGCAATAGAAATGTTTACGTTTCTCGCTTCACCACTGAACTTTCCACAAAATGTCACGTGTGTGTGAAGGAGTTGTGAGTCATCCTGCTTAAGTGCACTGCCAAGCGCCAGATGTTAAAGCTCATTGAATGGTTTTTAGTGGATGACTTTGTTATTCTGAGCGCATGTGCCCGTGAATGACGTCATCGTTTTGTGTGTCCCCGCCCTTCTGTCCACACAGCTGAGTTTTGGACCAGAATCCATCATCTCCTGAAGCCTGGGCCCGATGCGGTTAACTATATTCTGACCCACTTCCACTGGCTCTGGGAAATCATCAACCACACCTTCCTGCGAGAGGCGCTGATGCGGCTCGTTCTCACAGGTCCTGACTCAGCAGAATCCTCTTCAGGCTTTCACGTCTTCATATCTTCGTATTAACCTTGTTTCCTTTGAACAGTCAGGTCCAATCTAATACCCAGTCCTCCAACATACAACTCCAAGTACGGCTACCTGAACTGGGAATCCTACTATAATCTGAGCTACTACACTCGCCTGCTGCCCCCGGTGCCAGCGGACTGCCCAACTCCTGTGGGGGTCAAAGGTCAGACAATCATTTACAATTAATACAGCCTGCCTTTGTCTTCCCCTCCTCCTCCTCCTCCAATCTGAAGATTTACAGATTTTTGTCCTTGGATGATTCCGCTGTGCTTATTATATCAGCATGTTTTGACTGGATGTGTGTGTGACGCCGTCATTTCTGGTCAGGCAAGGCGGTGCTGCCTGACCCTGAGCTGCTGGTGGAGCGGCTGTTGCTGAGGAGGACTTTCAGGCCCGACCCCCAGGGCTCCAACCTCATGTTCGCCTTCTTCGCTCAGCACTTCACCCACCAGTTCTTTAAGACCTACAACCGCATGGGCCTGGGCTTCACCAAGGCTCTGGGACACGGGGTCAGTGCTTTCATTGGCTTCTGTCTGGCCATAAGACACTTTTTCACATTTGTTTGAATGTGTTGACATAGCTGTTGAATGCAAAAAGCAGAAACACACAAACAAATCAAAACAATGGATCTTTTCTGTAGCTACCGCATTTTTAACCAATGGAGCGTGAATATAAATGTGTTGTAATATGAGATGAATGTAAACTGCTGTTCAAAAAGGTTGATTTTCCGATTTTTATTCTCCTTTTCACTTGAAAGGAGAAGTTTATGTGTCTTTTGTTTGTCTATGGTCGCTTCTTTCCCAGATTTCTCCCTTTTCTTTTTATTTCCTGCGATTTGCTGCCACCTACTTAACAGGAGTTTGTCACTGAAAGTGGTAGACAGGGAAGTGACATAGGACACTTTCCTGGAAAATGTCAGATCTGCCATGATTTATGACAAAGTCCACACAAACAAATTGGATTATCACTTTATTGCAGCATCGGAGCTCCAATAGTTTCCCAGATGTAAACAGAGATGCAACTTTATTCTTTTTTTTGCTTACTTTGCCTTCTTTCTTGCAGGTGGATGCAGGGCACATTTACGGAGACAACCTGGCGCGTCAGCTCCACCTCAGACTACACAAAGACGGGAAACTTAAGTACCAGGTGAGTGAAAAGCAAGAATCTAACTGCGGACAAAAGAAATGATACCTGACACGTGTTGCAACACATCAGGATTATTTAGCAGAAGGGAAACCTGCCATCTCTCCTTCTAATGTTGCCAACAGTTGTAATCTGCTAGCATAAGTCAGAATTTCGTTCCGAGGAAGCAATCTTACCGTGTCAGATCTTTACGCAACATCTTACATTGAACAGAATATACAACTTTTAAATGATCGATGCCTGAATTTAGTTGACACACTGAAACACTTAGAGTTCAGTCTCTGACCTTGCTGCAGTGGAATTTTGGCCCTCTGTTCTCAGCCACATTGGAGGGTTACCAATCGAGAACTGTTTCCAGGTCCTGCCTTGGGATTTCAATGAGTTTCAGTTCTGGACTTTGACTTGGCACTTATGCTTGAGCTCATTGTGCTGCATATTCCAGTTGAGCTTGAGCTTCAACTCACAGACTGATGACCTGATATCGGATACAGAATTTTCTTCCAAAAGGTTTCAGGGTCATTGAGCTGGGTTGTGGCAAAATTCAGACAAGCTGACTTAATGTTCTTCTGGGTTGGACGCCATTTCTGTCTGGTGTCTTTGGGATAGTGGAGTCATGGGCGCTGGCCCTGTTTACCTTGATCTTTTGTGTCTTCCTGAATGAGTCAGCGGCGTATAACTGGAGGGATTTTGGATGGTCAGCCACTTCTTGGAAGGTTCACTATTGTTCCCAGTCTTCCCAATTTGTAGATAATGTCTCTCACTGTGGAGCTATGGAGCCCAGATTAATGTGTTTCATTCACTTCCTTCCTCATCTCTTCTGGAATGTCTGATTTTGACATTGTGTGCTATTGGTGGGACCTTTGAGCCAACATTCCTCTGAAAATCATATATTTAAGAGATGATCTGACTGAACAGGGCTGCCAGTAATCTGTTATCAATGCAGTCATTTTGGATGATGTGAGAGGGCGGATAGTATTTTCACACAGGCCTAGTTGGTAAATTTACAACTTGTACTTTGTTTACTCAGCATTGTGATTAAGTGTGAAGATTTGACAGTTTTAATATGAGAAACACACACAAATAGAGGAACTCAGGAGGGGATTGAATACTTTTGGATCACTTATTAATAAGTTCTGACAGGAAAGTGCTTAAAAGAATGCATCAAGCTATTATATTATTTCTTCTTATCATTCTCCCATCAGTTAATCGATGGGGAGATATTCCCTCCTACTGTAGCCGACGTTCCCATCAGGATGAGCTACCCTCCTGGCGTCCCTCCAGAGGGCCAGGTTGCTATTGGTCAGGAGGTATATGGACTCCTCCCTGGTTTGGGAATGTACGCCACACTGTGGCTGAGGGAACACAATCGAGTGTGTGACATCCTGAAAGCAGAACATCCCACGTGGGACGACGAGCAGCTTTTCCAGACCGCACGCTTCGTCATCATCGGTGAGCTGACAGTATTTGACTTTATTGTATTAGATTTTGAACATTTGAGCTCCGATTAACCTTCTTTGTTTTTCCCTTTGCACTTCTCTCAGGTGAGACCATACGAATAGTGATAGAGGAGTATGTGCAGCACCTGAGTGGATACCTGCTGCGGTTGAAGTTTGACCCCACGCTGCTCTTTAACTCCCAGTTCCAGTACGCAAACCGCATTTCCCTGGAATTCAGCCAGCTGTACCACTGGCACCCGTTGATGCCCGACAGCTTCATCATTGATGGAGATGAACTTTCCTACTCACAGTTCCTCTTCAACACTTCTGTTCTCACACACTACGGAATAGAGAAGCTGGTTGAGGCCTTTTCTCATCAAACTGCCGGCCAGGTAACATTTTGAGGAAACTTGTGAAAACCTCAGTCAGAGATGAATTATTTCTTGTTTGGTTTTTGTCCTACAAGCAGATAATTTTTGTGTTTGTGATCCGGTGTAATTTTTGACATGGTTGGTGGGAATTTTGATCCTTAACGCGGATTTCTGCTGAGCCTGAATGTGCGGCATGTTAATGTCTGAAATGTTGCCAGGTCCCAAGCTAATTATACAGTATATACGGAATATATAACAATGCCAAATTAATTTAATTTCTCTTTTTGTCTGACAGATAGGCGGGGGGCATAACATTCACCCTATGGTGACTAAAGTGGCTGTGGCAACAATAAAGGAATCCCGCCAGCTTCGCGTGCAGCCCTTCAATGAGTATAGGAAACGATTCAACCTTAAGCCGTACACATCGTTCAGACAGTTCACAGGTATGTAAAATACAGAAAGATAGAAAAGTATTTCACAATAAGTTTTGCAGGATATAATGCAAATATTCATGTTTTTGGCAGATAATGAGGAAATAGCCCGCGAGCTTGAGGAGTTCTACGGGAACATTGACGCTCTTGAATTTTATCCTGGCTTGATGCTGGAGAAAACGCGACCAGGAGCCATATTTGGAGAAAGCATGGTGGAGATGGGCGCCCCTTTCTCTCTGAAAGGCCTCCTGGGAAACCCTATATGTTCTCCGGAATACTGGAAACCCAGCACGTTTGGAGGCAAAGTGGGTTTCGACATAGTAAACTCTGCGACTCTGAAGAAACTGGTTTGTCTGAATAGCAGGACGTGTCCTGATGTGGCATTCAGAATACCGGCACAGAAGGAAGCACAGAGGGCCGAAGATGACAGCGGAGGTATGAATGATGAGCTATGACGCTCCACAGGTGTCGACGCTGGTCAGATGGAGATGGTTTGGGATCGACACGATGGGAAACTTTACCATACTTTACTGAGAGTTCAAGACAAGTGTGAAGAACATCTTGCTGGTTTGATGTGCATCGGAGAGTTGCATGTCTAACATTCAATGTAGAAAGTTTTCTTTCTCATGCTTAATCATAAACATTGGTGAAGACATAAACCTAAACATTTTGTTCAAAGCTCTGGGCCCGACAACTGAAGTGTAAAATCATGAAATAGGTCAGCTGAAACTGTGAAGTTGTCATATTTCAAACTGCTCATTACTGTCTCTTTGAAGAATAATTTCTGGTCATGTGTCGAGGCATACATCAGTTTATTATCTAGTCTTTTTAAAAATGGTAGTGTATAGATCTGCCCTTTTATGGGTTTTGTCTCATAAATAAATATTTGGAATTTATTGTTCTGTATATTCTATTCTTGTCCTGGTGTTTCACATTGGCCAGTGTTTGTTTTGTCAAAAGGCCTCATACTGATGGAGGGTGGAGAGAATATTCACTGAATAGGAGTCAAGCTGCTCAATGAAAAGGATGCACAGAACATTCAACCAAACCACTGTTACTGCCTGATATTAAAACAAGTCTAAGACCAATTTTGTGCTTTGTGTGTTCATCTGAATTTTAAAGGTTAAACTATGACAGTGGTTCCTAAAGTGGGGGGCGCGACCCCTAGGAGGGACGCAGAGCTACTTCGGGGGGGGGCGCAGTGCGGGACCGGAAGAGGAGCGATATGAATTGGTACCGCCTCAGGAAAATGAATGAGGCGATACTTCTTCGTCTCGCTGCAGAACAATGAGCGTCCAGAGCGCCCCCCCTTCTTGATCTATAAAAGGAGGGCGCGAAAGAAAAAGTTTGGGAACCACTGAACTATAACATTGACAGTCTTTCTCATTTATGTTGTCGTATAGGTTGTGGTAGTAGTAGTAGTATGAATCATCGTTGTAGTATTAGTGGTGATAACGCTGCCATCTAGCCGTGGTGGTGGGAATTGCACTAAGGAGATCATGTGGGAATGGTGCTTTTAAGTGCTCCCGGTAAACATTAATTACTAACGCTGAACGTCACATCCACACCTTGCAAATCTCATACGGTACTTTTAACACAACACAATGCACAAAGAAGCGTAAATACTGCATCTCCGAGTGTCGCAGTGTATCAAAGGGGTTAAACATAGGTTGTATCACCGCGATAGTGGTGAAAGTTACGACATCCCAATGACCATGAAGGCAGCACGACATAGCACCAGAGTGGGAGGGCGGCTAAGCTAGCAGATTAGTTGTGGGGGAGCTTGGAATATTTGACAGCACAGGCACATACGACTGAGGTGAGATTAAAACCAAACACGGATAGACGAATACACCATCTTACCTACGCATTTAAGACACCGGGTAACGGAGGAGCGGAGGTAAAACTCGTCGCTTTATCGTTTGAAGGCTAAGGCGATAATTGCTAATCATTTGCATAGGACGCTAGCACAACAAAAGCTAAAGCTACGTGGCTAACCAAACTCTTTGTAGTTTCCTAACAGCGTTAGTTTATCCTGCGGGGTGACGGCGTCATCACTACCTCATCAGCTTGGTTAACGCGTAAATTGGATTGTGTTTATCCACTTTCCTCCAGTATTTGACCACTTTAGGGAACCCAGGGCTTCTCAGCTGTTCATTGACAATAGTTCAGAGCTTCTTTTTACTCTTTTATGAGCAACATCTTGTGATAAATTAAAGTGTGTTTGGACATTGGAAGATGTCGTGTATGTAAGAAATGTAACCTTAAATGGACAATTTATTACTCACAGTTTGCACAATAGACAAAAGGGAAGGCTTAAAAGTGTAAATCAATGAATGTAGACTGTGATTGGTAGATGAGCTTTTATGTCTCTTAAGTAGCACTAGTGTAAGAGGCATTGTTCAGGCTTACACACGGCTCAGTGCATCATTAAGTGCACTTCAGCTCAGGTTTTATCATCTGACACACTTTCTGTATGCTGTGTGTCCTCTCACTGCCCTATTTTTGTCATAATCCAGCAGTGATGGCTGTCAGCCCCAGTTATGCTCGACTGACTGCTTCTGTTTGAACACTCAAGCTGTTGTTGGGTTAAAGCACATGGCAGGATGTGTATGTGTGTATCTCACTGTCAGCTGCTCATGCAAATTATTAAACCGGTTTCTTTTGTCCAAATGGAGGTCACTATGTTTACATTGCTTCTACATATACTGAAGCGGTCTTATTGGTGGTCCATGATGGCGTGCATCAGGACTTTAGATCACTAAAGGCAACAAAAACTGTCATCCTCAGGTGAGCCATCGCCATGACGACACTAGATGACAAGATTCTTGGAGAGAAGCAGCAGTACTACTACAGCAGCAGTGAGGACGAAGGCAGCGACAATGAGGACGAGGACGGGGAGAAGAAGACCATCAGGGACGGTAACATTGCCGAGCCTGAGATCGACTACAGCGCAGATGGAAGCGCCGTCAACACAGGTAAGCATTATTTCATCTTCAAACTGATACATTCCAGAGGTTTCACGCTGACGTGTTCTCATTGGCTGCTCCTTCACAGGACCAAAGGGTGTGATCAATGACTGGAGGAAGTACAAGCAGCTGGAGGTGGAGCAGAAACAGGAGCAGAAGAGAGAGATGGAGAGACTGATCAAGAAGCTGTCCATGACCTGCCGCTCTGACCTGGACCAGGAGAAAGACAAGGAGAAGCAGAAAGACCTGCAGGACAAGATCCAAGGCAAAGTGAGTACAACAAGGACAGAATATCTCCTAACTGTGGTGTGTGTGTGTGTGCGCGTGTGTGTGAATGCATGTTCCATTACAGATAGCCCATGGAATGAACCCCTATAATTGACTCCATTTCCTGTTTACCTCCCCTAAAGATGACCATGAAGGAGTACAACATGCTCCAGGAAGAGGAGGACGATGAAGATTTCCTCCAGCATTACCGCATGCAGCGCATCGAGGAGATGCGGCGGCAGCTCTGCCGCGGCAAACGCTTCGAGCAGGTCTACGAGCTGACCAGCGGAGAGGACTTCCTGGAGGCTCTGGACAAGGAGGACAAAAGCACGCTGGTCATGATCCACATCTACGAGCCCAACATCCCGGGCTGCGAGGCCATGAGCGGCAGCCTGCTGTGTCTGGCTCAGGAGTACCCGCTGGTCAAGTTCTGCAGCGTACGCAGCTCGGCCATCAGCACCAGCGCCTTGTTCAGGGAAAGCGCCCTGCCCGCCCTGCTGGTTTACAAAGCCGGGGATCTGATCGGCAACTTCGTGCGCCTCACAGACCAGCTGGGGGAAGATTTCTTCGCCGTGGACCTGGAGGCCCTGCTGAGGGAGTACGGCCTGCTGCCCGATAAGCCCGCCATCGTCACCAAGACCGTCCGCAACGGAGCCATCGTACAACACACTCACAGCGACGAGGACTCTGACCTTGACATAGACTAGAGCCACATGAAAACGGGCATCACATGCATGGAAAACCTACACACACACACACACACACACACGCAGCTTGCATGGACAATAGATCATTTCATCGCTTATGGATCCACTTAGTGATGACTGAAACACACACAGCATCAAACTGTCGACGCATATCATGACATCATCATTCCATAGCAACAGTTCTACGTCTGAGTGAATATTCGCCGTTCTCAAGGACCAGTTATGCACAGAGAGGATGATGTGTGTGTTTGTCACTTAGGTTTTAGATGTTTGTTTGATGTGTGTATTATTTATTATATCAAAATACATTTTCCCCTCTCCTCTCTTTTCCTTTCCTCGTCGTCAATGTGCACCTTCGTCGTCTCGAACCTCACAACCTTCAGCCTAAATGTTTAGTTAGTTTTATAACTTTTATATGTGTTGGACCATCAGATATTTCTCAACAAAGTAGTCGGGGGGGGGGGGGGGGGAGGGGAAATAAACAAGGTGTTAAGAATCATCAGCTGTCGTGTTTTATTCTCCAAGCTTCACAGGTTCACATGTGGACACCTCAGGGTTCATGTTGAAATGTGATTAAAAGTCATGTATTGTGTCTAAAATGTGTTTCCTGAAATAGCTACTAACACATTTCAGTGATGAGGGAATATTAATTTGTCACATGACCTATTGTGCTAAACATCAACACACTCCGTTCCAGTCCAGCAGTTTCACAGACATGATTTGTCTAACACAGATAGAGAGGAGAGGTCAACTCATCCAATCCTGTCCAGTCAATAGTCACTCTCTCTCACAGCAAGGATGAATGGGGGGAGAACCAGGGCTGTGGCTAATATCTGCAACGCTTTTCAAAACTTAAAAATTACATTTCGACTTAGCTGAGATACAAGTTCGATATCCATGAATAACGGAGCCCGCTGAAGTCGTGCTTCTGTAGGTAAACCCGGGTTTGCGTGGTTCAGGAACAGGCCATCATCGTCACCAGCAGCAGCAGGGTGAGGCAGGCTATCGTCAGCAGCAGGAGGGCGGCGTGTCGGTGTGAGGGAGCAGCTGAGCCGTGCGGGTCGTGTCCACACAGCGCCTGTTCCAGAAGCAGATGGGTCTCTGCGCTGATCCCTGCCCCGGAACAGAAGTGCAACATGAGGGGAATGATAGTGTGTAGATTGATGCCTGGAACAAAGTTTATTTATTATCCTGCTGGTGCTTGGATGACCTCTGTGACCCCCTCGCTGCTCTATACATGGAATCAATATCAACACTCAATGCCAGGAATGTGCCGAGCCTGCGGGCGTGTCAACTGCTATCTGAACTCTGTGAATCAAATTTAAATTGGGTGAAGTCATAGGAAACATGGATGATACCCACCATGTTCTGACAACTGATGCTGAGCCTCTCCATCATGATCACGGTGATCTGGGTCTGTATGAATGAAGCAAACAGAACCGCTCATCATGGTTTACACACATCTGCATCAAGATTCATGCATGGAAAATAATATTGTCTATAGAAGGTTAAATGGGAATATGAAATCAGTCTTGTGTGTGTGGAATAGAGGGGAAATGACACATTCAAAGAGCTGATGGATGTATGGAGGCAGATGGGAAGGGATTAAGCGTGAGCATGCATCACAAACGGGAAAAGAAAACAAGAAAAGGCTGATTCGTTATGAAATGGATGAATTGAATAAACACTCTAAAGGGAATTTGAAGTAATGGAAAAGCTTCAGTACCATTGGAGTGATGCCAGATAATTCGTCCGAGCTCCCTGAGGGCGTGTGTGAGGTTCTCCAGCTGGTCGTGCAGGTGGATGTTCTCTTCCATCAGCTCGTGGATGGTGTCTTGCAGTTCGTAGCCGCAACCGTGCAGGACAAGCAGAGCTGGAAGCACCAAGAGAAGCACCGGCCTGGGCCGCCTCATGGTGAGCGGAGCACGCAGCCTGGAAAAGGGGAGGAAGGCGTAAGCTGGGGCATCTTCATAGAGGGTTAAACCGGCGTCCCCGTTTAGTTTTACGTCCCAGGTCTCAGCCGGAGAGCCGAGTCTCTCTGAGGGGAATGATGGGAACGGGATGCTTCAGCAGCTTAAAGTGGAGGGGAGGTGACAGCAGTGAGAGCAGGGGTGGAAAGCT
Source organism: Genypterus blacodes (assembly GCF_046128005.1). Lineage (NCBI taxonomy): Eukaryota > Metazoa > Chordata > Actinopteri > Ophidiiformes > Ophidiidae > Genypterus > Genypterus blacodes. The sequence continues at coordinate 1,870,529 of NW_027466890.1, read as the reverse complement.
GCCTGTGGGTTGAACTAATCTATCTGATACTTCCACACCAGCGGGCAGTTCAACCAGTGCAGGAGTGGCCCTTTCTACTTCATTACCTACTTTAAAAAAGGAAAATTAGGAACCTTTTGTATAAGTAGAACACCAAGAAATTGTGTGTGGGCTTCAAGAGGGAGGCAACGTGAAAAACAGAAGCACGCGATGTGCTCGGACACAACTCCTGTTTTATTAGCTGCATTTAATTTCTGTTACATCAGACACCAGCTCATACAGTTAGGTCCATAAATATTTGGACATAGACACAATTTTCACAATTTTGGAAAAACCCCTTCACAGTTGGACAGATCAAGAACTCTCTCCATGGGGTAAGCGCATCTGTGTCAAAGTCAACAAGAAAGAGAAGACTTCACCAGAGTGAATACAAAAGATGGAAACCATTGGTGAGCCTCAAAAACAGTAAGACCAGACTAGAGTTAGCTAAAAAACATCTAAAAAGCCTGTAGAGTTTTGGAACAGCATCCTATGGACATATAAGACAAAGATTGACTTGTACCAGAATGATGGGAAGAGAATAGAATAGTGAAGGACAGGAACTGCTCATGATCCGAAGCATATCACCTCATCAGTGAGGCATGGTGGGGGTAGTGTTATGTTAATGAACTGGTTCCTTTGTATTTATTGATGATGTGACTGGTGACAAAAGCATCAGAATGAATTCTTAAGTGTTTGGGCAATATTATCTGCTCATATTTAGCCAAATGCTTCAGAACTCATTGAACAGCGCTTCACAAGTGCAGATGGACAATGACCTGAAGCATACAGCTAAAGCAACTAGTTTTTTAAGGCAAAGAAGTGGAATATTATGCAATGGCCAAGTCAATCACCTGACCTGACTCTAATTGAGCATTAATTTCACTTGGTGAAGACAAAACTGAAGGGAAAATGCCCCAAGAACAAGCAGAAACTGAAGACAGTTGCAGTAGAGGCCCGACAGAGCATCAGCAGGGACAAAACCCAACGTCTGGTGATTTCTATGGGTTCCAGACTGTCCAGGCTGTCACTGACTGAAAGGATTTGCAACCAATTAAATTGTTAAGTGACAATTCAATCTATGATTGTTAGTTGTCCAATTACTTTTGGTTCCTTGAAAATGGAGAGGCACATATAGAAATGGTTGTAATTCCTACACCGTTCACCTGATTTGGATGTAAATACCTGTCTGTACTGAAAGCACATCTTGATTGTTGCATTTCAAGTCCATTGTGGTTGTGTACAGAGCCAAAATTGTGAAAATTGTGTTAATGTCCGAATATTTATGGACCTGACTGTATGTGACATGATTAGACATTGATTGTAGCTTTCTAGATGGTCTTGATGAATTGTTGGGTGGCCACAATTTGAGTTTGTCAGTATTTGTATTTTGACTGTTGTCTTGTACAGCTTCAAACTAATTTGCCTGTTATCAAGTTACCTAAAAGTGGGAATAACTAATATGTTTAAGCTGTAGTCTCCTGTATGCTTTCAAAGCAATCTAAGCATCTAACACGCATTTGACCAAAAACCCACATGATGAATGGAGACACTGGACAAAGTATTGATTTTTTCAAACAAAAATCCTTTATTTTACCATCAAGTGTATGAGTTTATGCGGTCTTTGTGGCCCTGGTGCGCTTCTTTTTGACCACCACAGGCTTCTGGCTCTTCAGAATGGCGCTGGCACGACGCAGAGCCGCCTGTGCAGACAAATTAAGGTTAAAATGTCTGTTCTTGAAAGCATGGCTAAGAAAATGGCTTTTTAATGATTTTGCAGCTCAGCTCACCATGCGCAGGTCCTTCCTGTAGTTGTTCTTACGGATGATGTGCCTCAGGCTGTTGAGGGTGGCACGAGAGTTCTTGTTGATGGTGATCTTCTCGTATGAGTTGGCAGGTTTGCGCTGACCTGTGCATCAAGACAACAGAATTACCACAAAATTCATCACTTACTTCACCCCTTAAAATGAAGATGGGACATCCGCACTTGGTCAAATGAATAACAACAATGATTGATTCTAGACGATGACAAAACGGTGTCCAATATCTACCTGCACGCTTCTTCAGCACCACCACAACGCCCTTGCCGTCAGCTGCTGGCTGCACACCCACAGTCTTCTTGTGCACCAAACCATTGAAGCGGAAAGAGTTCCTGGACTTCAGGTTGTTTGGCTCCTGTAACAAACGGGTTTTGAGTCACAACTGTCCAAAGTGTCCCCCCCCCCCCCCCCTAACACACACGTGAGGTCACTGCATATTCAACCCCAGTATGGTCAGTTACTAACAGGAGCATCGAGGTGTACTCACAGTACTGTAGGTCTGTCCGTTTCTCTTGATGATGAAACTGGAGCAGTTCCTGATGACCATCCACTGCAAATGGGACGACATGATGAACCTGAAGAAAACAGCGCAAATGTTACATGAAATAACTACCAAGAGGGGAGCAGTTTAACGTATCGTTTACTGACGACACATTTGACTTAAGAGTCCTCTGGTTTCACGCGTTTCAATGACAGCTACCGACTGACTAACACAAATAACAAAAGCTGCTATATCATGGGACTTTCACTCAAATGTTTTCATTATAATGTGACATGTTACAGTAGCACATCGTGTGCTAACATTAGCTCTTTAGCTCCGGTAGAGCAGATAGCAACAGCACGGCGCGGCCTAAACATGGCGACGTGCTTTTATCATTTTATCTTGGTTTTTCTGCATTATAAATTGGCTTTGACCGGCCCATGAGAGGGCCAACAACACATTTGTCTCTTCAATTATACATTTGACGGAATATATTCATATAAACCAACAAAACAAGTGTAGTTTTGCAGCCGGTCATTAGCTGCCGAGGCGACCACGTTACCTTTTAGCGGAGGAAGAGGACCGAAGAGGGAGGAAGCCGCTTTACGGAACTTTTACTACAGATCCTTCCGCACGCACATCCGTGTTTAAATAAAGAAGATTAGCAGTGACAACCGCGTTTTTACACATTCAGACACTACACACAAATCACGTCTTATCGCCGTGGTGTTGTTTCTTATTGTTTTTTCAGCTGTTTTTTTCGTAAATCAAATTTGGAACACCATTTAATGGAGTACTAGTTATTTACGAGTGCAGCGGAAGAAGACGTCGTCATACGTCTTGGGGGAGGGGGTGATATGTCCTACGTCACCACTATGCGACTCGTGTTTACAGAGCTGAGAACGTCAAAATCCAGTATTGATAGGTGAACTGGTTATTTATATGATAACACGAGTGCATGCATGTGGTTAATAAAACAGATATTATAGAGAAAATCGGTCTTGTACGTCGTCTTTCGAAACTGTTGACGCAAGATCGAAATAAACAGTTCGAAGTTACATTCTGATGTAATGTGACAGGTACAACGTGTGTATGAATGGAAGCAGACAGACATGGAGGAAGGAAAGGAAGACCTGGAGACACTTGGAGAGCAGCTATACAATCGGATTTACCCAAGCCACAAAGAGATCGCCGGAAAACTCACAGGTTAGGTGATTAAATAGCGTCCGCGTTAACTAATAAACCTCCCAACAGCTCTGTCCACAGTCTGATTGCCCACCTGAAACCACCATAATAACAACACAACCCCTCTGTGTGTGCGTGTGTATGTTCAGGAATGTTGCTGGAGCTGCCAGGTTCTGTCCTGATACAGATGTTGCAGGATGAATCTGTGCTCACTGGAGCATTGGAGAAAGCCCTCAAAGCCCTGCAGCTGGAACAGGAGCCCAGGTAACACAGAGCCTGGTCACTTTCACCACCTTGGGCGGTAATTTGGATTAAAACAATGCTTTTTCAGTCATCAGTAAGAACAGAACTTATATGAACTTGTATATAATAAATATGTTTTGTGCATCTTCTTGGCAGCAGGTTAACCAATAAGAACGAGGACGAGGTGTCTGTGTCCTCTGACTCAGTGGGCGAGCAGCTGTTTGACCTTGTGGATGTTTACAACACTGGATACTCCCAGAAAATCACAGGTGAACAGCCACTCCTCTCATTCAACCAAAACACAACAGGACTTCGTAATATCTCACTATAGATAGAGCATCTTACATAAGACATGCACACACTGGCACTAGAAGGTGTTTATTTGAATATGAATAGCTGTTTAAGGTGATTTCAGAGATTCAGCTGAAGTAACATGCAGTTTAAGTTAGTTCACCACCAATCTAACTCAAAAACCCATCTTAATTCAATTTAAAATAACAGTATTAATGACTTTGGAGAGTTGCATATTGCTTGAAGGTGAAGTATGTGCCCCTGTTCCCCTCTTAGGAATGCTTCTGGAGCAGCACAAAGATGCCGTCTTACACCTTCTCTCAGATCCCAAACTCCTGGAAGAACAAGTGAATCTCGCACTGAAGACACTAAAAGAGTATGTGACTTCTCTGCAGCCTATTAGAGCAGATTTAGGCTCTTTTCTTTTTCTATCTCAAAGCGATTGAGTGCTGTAGTTTTAATAATGTGCACACACCAATTCCCTCCAGGCAAAGTGTGGAGGAGACGGATGTGAGCGACTCATCAGACACAGATGACACAGAGAGGCTGGGTGAGAGGCTGTTCTCACTGGTGGAGCAGCTGGATGTACTGCATGCAAATGACATCACAGGTGAGTCGATCATCGAAAACATCACTTTACACCATCAATAAAATATATGTGGGACTTTCAGGGGGCTGTCATTGTGACGACTGCGTCTCTGTCTGTGCAGGTATGCTGCTGGAGATGGACCCAGCTGATCTCCAACAGATGCTTGGTGACGGCGCCATGCTGGAGGCTGCTGTTCGAAAAGCACAGGCAGCTTTGAAAACGTGGAATTGAAACCTCAAAAGGCCGACACCATGACAGAAAGAGCTGATTTAAGCAGGAGAGGGCCACAACATGTAAAACACCCAGCAACACGACTTGATTACTAAGATGGAACAGAAGCTCTGTTATTGACGTGACTGACTTTGGTGATATTGCACAATTGTCTCTCTCACTCGCTCATTAGTGGATTGAACACAGCTATTTTCAAATGCAGTGTGTCCATATGCCAGTAGCTCCAGTTGGAAGCAGGACTTTCACCACAAGAGATCAGAATCCTCATGGCTGGACAATTACAATTATAATACAGGCGAGGCTCTACAAGCAGATAGTTCAGAAATTGTTTGTGCCATTGATTTTGTATTTGTGCTGCTCATAACCCCTTCATGAGGATTTACCGTAAACAATGTAATTGTTTGTCTTTGCTAAAATAAATTATACAGTTTAAGTCACTTTAATGATTTCATTTCATCACATTAAAACCAAGTATTAGTGTGCTATTAACATCTGAAAGTATAATAAGTAGACTTGACTGAGACAATATGAAACTGTTACTCATCACCAGACAAATAACTTCAATTTCAATCAAATCTTTATAGAAAATGTGCAAAATAAGAACAGGGGGTCTAATAGTTGTCTAATATTAAAATATGGTGAGAAATAGTTTAGTGAGTTTTTTGGACAGACGCTGGACAAGACAGCATAGCAGAAATGTCATTTATTGTTCTAGAATGTAGAGGTTTTTTAAAAGAATGATGCACGTGACTACCCGTGAAATAAATGAAACCCAGACACGTTTCAAAGTGCTACAGAGCGCAAAAATACCTTTATTAACCTTAACATTTGTCTGTATTACTTTTCATCTGGTTATTTTTACGAGTAATTCTGACACAATGGGAAACGTTTCTCAAACAAAAGGGGAAATCTGAACAGCACAATCTGGTGATCTAGAAAAGAACTTCATAACAAATGGAAAAACAACAAAAGAACATTGGATGAAAATATGTTAATCAAAACAAATCACATCATTAATGTAAGATGACAAAGGAGTAAATTGAATATAGTTGGGTTTGATTTCTCAATTTAGATGAAAGTTTATTTGTTTGCAGAAGCGGCCAATACAAATGATCAGAGTGTGAATCCAAGGTCTCTCTTCAATCAGAAATGCATTTCATGAAAGCTAATCAGAAAATTAGTTCTCCACACACACACACACACACACACACACACACACACACACACACACACACACACACACACACACACACACACACACACACACACACACACACACACACACACACACACACACACACACACACACACACACACACACACACACACCTCATAAATACAGTCAATCTGATATACAAATATTTGGATAGATTTTATTTTAGCAACATTTAAAACTGAATCCTGATGTCCTGAAGACCACGCCTTGGTACTTTCAAAATTCCTCTAACGCAGCGGAGAGACCCTGGCACTTCTGAACAGGTTACTGATGGGCAGGATGTCTAAATAAATATGTGAAACCAAAGCATCCTAACACCGCTCAACCTCTCCAAACTACTTCACCTGTGGAGCTGTGAAGCCCCCCGACTGATGGCCCATGACGTCGTTCCTCTTTAGCAGAGGAGCGAGGGTAAGCGAGCGACACGGCAGACGACACACAACGGGACAAAATTCATCCTCGCACTAATTCTATCTTCAGTCGACAAGAGGAACACTGAAGATGCGCATGTGCATGTACAGGTGTGCACGACGTGAAACTTAATGGCGCCACTTGTCACACATACCCACAAATCAGAATCAAACACGGACATTTGGGCTCTGGGCTCAACAAAAAGGAATCTTAAAGAGGGCCTGGCAAGAACATTCTCCATTTGATTTAAGTTCAGGAAAAGCTGAAATTAATGGCCAAAGACGGTCTACGTGATCAAAATATTTACCACACGGACTACCTGTCAGTTGTACATGAATCAAATGAATGTGTACAACTTTGCATTATGCGTTGAAACCCATGATATTGTTTGTTGTCTGCAGGAATCAGCCCTTTGATGACGCACGATTGTTAAAAATATACAAATGAAAATGACTGAATGAAAGGAAAAGTGGTTTAGCTGTTTGACATTGATGATGGAAACTGGGATTATGTTCTCAGGTGTGGCCAGAAAAGGAAGCGTCCTTCAGCGGAGAGCAGTAAGTCTATGTGCTTCAGTTCATTCCTGGTAAGGACGTCGCTCACTTCAACAGGTCTGAGAACGATCTCTCTTTGTTGGATGATTGCTTACTTCATTACTGGGTACTGCCGCTGACCCCCCAGACGACCCGAGCGGATTCCACCTCCTGATGGCGCACTGGTCTGGGAAAACAATAGAAGGGGATGATTACTGGGTTTGGGGCCGTAAATATTGATTTTTGATTCCTGCAATGTCCTATAAGGCTTCTACAGACTTATATTACTGCAATCCCCAACCAAAGATGTCGCCATGAAACAGCCCAAAAACAGCTTTTAGGAGCTTTCAATAAAACTCACCTGTGCAAACTGTGCAGGGTTATAAAAGGTGATGCCCCCTGTGGGTGCAGGTCCCTGGGCAGGATGACTCTGCAAAGGACAATCAGAGTTACTACAGCGTCTTCATGAAGTAGTGTGTTACTGTTGGCAGACACGGCGCTGGCTTCCAGGAACACCTTGCTCGTGAGGTACAAAATAGGATGTAGCATTTCCAAATCAAAATGTTTTGGTGTGACGTTGTACAACATATCATCTAGACGCCGAAGAAAAAGTGAGGGCAGTGATGGCAAAATGACAGAGATCCACAGGGAGGCAGCATTACACTTGTTTTGTTAACCATGCAAAGCGTTAATGACTGGTTAATGAGGCTGTGTGCCCGTGTGAAAACAGGCAAGGAGGTCATCCTGCTACAGTCTCCAGCATGCTTCACTCTGATCTGTGACTGATCGGTGCCCCACTGACTTTCAGGTACCAGGATTTACAAAATCACACTTTTATTTCAGTCACTATGAGCAAATCTGCAATTTGTTGACCAATACACGAGTTTGGGTGTCTAAACCAGACACAGAGTTAAGTCATGTTGATGCTGGAGAGAGCAAGCAGGGCTGCAGGCAAGCAGGTGGGGTTGAGGGAGCGGCGGGCGGGCGGGCGGGGGCGGGCGGGGAGGGTTCTAGGGTGCACATGGTGAAAGCGTGCGGTTAGTGATGTAATGAGCTAGTTGGGACTGTGGAGGGCAGGGTTGGTGTGAGGGCGGAATGTGGGGTGTTTGAGACCCAGCTAGAGGTACCTGGTTTAAATGCTGACTCACTTCGCGTGATAAAGAACTCATTGAGCTAGAACGTGAGAGCTTAAGACAGCGGGGGAGGGGAGGGGGGACAAACAGAAACCAAACATTGGACACAAACAGAAACCACAAAACCCAGATTAATTATTTCCCATGCTCCAGATTACATTTGCCTCCAATATTCAAGAAGTTCAGAATTACAACAAGTAAATCAGCGTTAGAAAATGATGATCCTAGGAAAGACTGACATGGAGAGAATTAGACTATCAAAGCAAATGGAACTGGGATTTTATATTTTGACAAGCTGCACATGAGCGCGCACACACACACACACACACACACACACACACACACACACACACACACACACACACACACACACACACACACACACACACACACACACACACACACACACACACACACACACACACACACACACACACACACACACACACACACACACACACGCGCGCAAGCACAATGCGTGCACTGGCTGTTAGGTGTGGAGCCTCATGTTTCAGTGGTGGCGTGATGGTACTATGATAGCTACAGGAGCGGAGCACTGTGATGGCAGCTGTTGACCTTACCTCCCCTGACTGTGACCCATCCGGCACTGGGGGACCCTCAGGGGCAGGTGGTAACAAGGTTGGGTTGAACATCTGGATGGATTAAAGTAGGATGAAACAGAAATGGTTTAATGCCACAATTCAGCTTAACTTTACAGAAATAATGACATTCTAAATAATATCAAATAACAAATAAAAGAGTACTGCAATACCTGTTGTGCAGCGCCAGTGTTTGCTGAACTTTGATCAATTCCTCCCTCACTGCCCTCTTGTGGCGACTGATCATCAGGAACTGCGGCAGATAGAATGCATCATTTGTTTAACTATGTTTTCTTGCAGACAATGCGACCGGTTAAGTAGGTCACTAAGCTCAATAAAATCCCTCAAATACCTGCATAGTTAATACCATTAAATTAGGAGGGAAATTATGTTTCTATCATCTCAAGTTAACTGACCTTTAATTGTTTTATTCATTAGCAGTACAGGGCACAGTGCAATACATTACAGCCGTGTCGTGACATCGTTTAGTTCGATTCATTCCGTGGGACAAACCTGAGCTGGGCACAAACAGGTTGGCAGGCATGGGCATTGGTGCCAGAGGGGCAAAGATGTCGGCGGGTGCTGGGGCTAAGCCGCCTGCTTTAGCACCTCCACTGGGGTTCAAGACATCCACATATCTGCTCTTGGTGCCTGAGAACAAAGAAAACACATCTGAGCGACAAAAAGCTGATGTTTCCTTGATTGTTAAGGTAGACATTTGTTTCATGAAGCCACAGCGAATAATCTTTATCTCACCAGCCCTTCTGGAGAACATGTTGACAGGAGGACCACCACCACTGGGGGGCGCTGCAGGCCCTCCAGGGCCGAGCATCGGTGGCATCTTGGGGAAGCCAGAGGGAGGTGGTGGAGGGGGTTTCCTCTGACAGGGGAAATCATAACATCAATGTGTTCATCTATAATGTTTATGGACTTGTTCAATTTAGAGAAAGGATTCCCTTAAGGGTTTGTTCTGTAAAATGTTTACATACCTCCTCTTCAGGCTCATGGAGGTCGATCCATCGCTGCTTCTGATCATCCCAAACAATCTTGCAATAAAAGATATTTGAAGTAAGACCATTGCATTAATGATATGGTAGAACTGTAAAGATAATAGCAGTAACTTACAGATTTGTGTTTGTCATCGGGCAAGTGTGCTTCACTCTTCCCATTCCTATTGAATAAGTTCCACCAGCGACGACCACCACTCTGCTTGGAAGAAAGGAAAAATGCACTGAACACCTGTGAACAGTTTTGCAGAGGACATGTTGGATCTGGATGCATGTGTGCATATGAACCTTTTTAGGGGAGTCCCTCTTGGGCCTTTTGGGCTCCTCTTTACGGGGCTGTTCAGGAATGGAGGGTGGAGGGGGAGAAACCTGTTTGATAGAACTACTGCGCTCTCTTCCTCCCGAGTGAGTGGAACTTTCAGAAGGGGTACAAGAATGACGTCCTGAAGGCTAAAGAGAACATAAACACTGATCAGAATATGGATTTGCCTTCAGAATATTCAGGGTCTCCTGTTGGAATATAATCGCAGAGACCATCGGCTTTATCAAGATCAACAGATCAGCAGTGAAAAGCAGTACTGATACAAGCAACCTCTGGATAGATACAACTGAAGTCAACAACAGTAAAATCACCCGTTATGTACAAAAACGTACCATGTGCATTGAAGACTGTGAAGTAGTTCTTGATCTCCTCCCAGGACCCTGTAGTACCAGGATGTATATAACAGAAAAAGCACATACACTAAATCTGTACAGATGGCACGCAACTACTAAAAAAGCATGTCAGGCCTTTACACGGATATTCACAGACAGATACTGACCATTTGAGCCATTTGGTCGTAGAGGTCCTTCTGAGGTGTCATAGAGCTTTTGCGGGGGGAGGCCGACATTGGTGGAACGCTGTGCATCTCTTGCAGGGGCTGGAAGGGCTGCTCTACCCCCGGCATACGCCCGGGCGAGGGGGGCATGTGTGGAGGCATCTGGGGCGGTGGGTGATTCATCTGCATAGGTCGGTGCTGTGGTCCCAGAGGGGGCATGTGAGACGACACCTGGCTCATGTGAGGAGGTGGGGCACCGGGCTGTGGCGGCGCTCCCGGATACATGTCGGACTGCTCGGGCTGAGGCTGGAAAGGAGGTGGGGCGAAACCGGAATCGTGCAGAGGGTAGCCCATGACTGGCATCTGGCCTGGGGGTCCCAGCGCACTTGGGGTAACTGGGTAGAACAGGGGCACGTCGCCAGGCATGGGCTGCGGCGGGGCCATCCCGTCTTGGAGAACGGTGGTGGGCGCTGGCCGACACAAGAGAAGTGAGATCAGATTGAACTATCGGATCTGGCTGGTTAAAAAATAAAATATAATACAACTCCACACACATACACACACACCCACCCACACACACACACACCCACACACACACACCTGGAGGCACCAGTTGCACCCCCTGTGGTGGAGGCCCGGGAAGTAATGAATTCATCAGTGGGTTGTCAGGCGCTGGGCCATCCATGTCCAGTGGCATGTTGTAAGGTTCAACTGGACTATGGCGGTCCAGGTCAGAGCTCGGGCTGCTGCAGGTGAATTGTGTGGGAGTTGCTCTGTCTGAATTGTACGTGATCACACCCGTCTGACGGAGGAATGGAATCAAAAACAAGACAATGGAAACTTCAATGGAAAGTCCATACTGAAAAAAGCTCTGCTCTACTCAACAGCATTCAAGCCACATATGATACACAGAAAACACTCCTAACTGCCTAAATTATATTTAAAATATGAGTTATACCTGTTTGGTTATAAAAAAATAAGTCTGCTTGGGAAGTTTGAAATATAGATACTACAAAGTTCCTCCTCCTCACCCTAAACTGTCCATCCAGCTGTCTGAGGTGGATCAGCCATTCAGGTTCATTGAACAACTCCTGCTCTGGCCTCTCCTTTAGTTGGGGGTCGAAGAAGCGCAGCTTTTCTGACATCTGGAAAAACAAACGCCACCAAAATTAGAAGTGTTATCGTGTAAATGACAAAACTGTTATAACAGTACATGTGGAAAGGTATGAATACGTATGAATAGGGAGTGGTAGAGGTATTGAGCATCCTAATTAGTCTCTACATACCTGTACAAGTTGGCTTATTAAAACAGGGGAGTAATAGGAGGGCTGTGTGAGGACAGTCTTGGATATGACTTCACAGTAGTGGAAAGCCTGGGCACTCAGGCCTGCTTCAGCCAGACGACATGCATAGATCAATTTGAACACCTAATGAGGGAAAATAAATAAACACAGCATTATTTCCCACTGCCTCTCAGGAAGTGACACAACACACAATTGATATCACTAGGCTATGGATTCAAAACTCGGGGCATCATTTATAAAACCTTGCATTGAATCCAGACTAAAACATTGGGTTTATTCAAGTTGACGGTGTGGAACAACTGCAAGAAGAATCAAACATGTTTGCTCAATAAATACTGCAAACTAACCTGGAAGTTGGGCAGTGAGCAGTGCTGGGAACCCAGCGACTGAGCGTACTCGTAGGCCTCCGTCCTCTGGATTGCTTCATTGGTTGCAAATTGGTAGAATGACAAACTGAAAAGAGGAGACGGAGATATGTTGAGATCATTTTTTACAAAGGGCTCTTCACAGCTGTAAATGTGTTCGCGGGCTCTGTGTCTAACCCGTGGTTGGAGCCAATCAGAACCATCTTGGTGCTCTTCTTTGTGAACACTCCCAGTCCAACTTGGGCCATCAAATAGCAGAAGTGTGCAGCATCAGTCAGTCCCTTTGAAGCTGCCATGACACAAAGACATTGGCAGAACAGAACAGAGAGTGTGAAGCGATTCATTTGGCCGGTCAGCGAACACAAAAGTGATTAACAGGAGAGCAATCCCTCCCTGTCTTATGTGCTATAGTCTTTTTAAAGAAATCCTACCTAGAGTGTCTCCCATGGTGGTGATTGTGCGAGTATCCAGGTCGAGGGTGTACGTGAGGTTGGACAGCACCATGGCCAGGTGGGGTCGCCAGTCTCCCCACTTCTCCTCTCCACAGTTCTAGATATGGATAGAAAATATCACAACATACATACAGTGCTAAAAATACTACTTTGAGATTAATGCAAAAGAGTTCAAGTTAAAGTTAAAACAAGCTAAGCTAAGTAAGGTAGGTAAGCTAAAGTAGCACTTACGGTGGCTGACGCTGGCATCCGCCCAGACATGAGCTGGTACACTGTCTGCAGAGGGTCATTGATGGGCAAACTATTGGCAAACCTAAGCAACAAAGGCAGGCAGGGAACAAGTTACGATCCATTCTCTTCTATGAATGTGGAAATGTATAGAATAGAATAAAAGTGTACCAAAGTTTACAACATTCTATGCCACTGTACCTTACCTAGTCATGACACGTGCATGAGTCCTGTTGTCCATCTTACTGGCCAACAGCAGGGCGTGGCCCCAGAGGCCTCCCTTCATTGCCGCTTCAAGTGCATCCTTTTTAAAGTAAAAGACATTTCATATTTCAATATAAGACGCCAGTGGAATGAATTGACTCCATTAGGGTGGATTAAGACATTTCTTACCTTCTTACGGCCAAACAGCAGCAGCTCGCGGAAGCGTTCAGTTTCCTTGCCAAGGTTCTCCGGGACAGCCATGACAGTGTCAGACAGAAGGGATAGCGGTCCTGCTCCAAAGTCTTCCTCAGCTTGTGCCAGCGGCTCATTGTTAAAATCTATCAAGTTGGTTTCATTAGGACTCTTGCCTGGTAGCCACACAGAGCGATGTTCCTTCAGCAACAGGTCAGCAATGTCTGTGCCTACAACGGTCTTAAGATATAGCGTGCGAGAGTGAGAAAATCAGCGGCGGGAATGGGATTTCATATTTGTTTCCAAAGTCTCATAAACAGCATCAGATATTTCACAATCTTACCCCATTCTGCCTACACAGCAGCACAATGAAGTCCCAAATTAGGCGGGCAGAGTCCTTGTCCAAAAGGTTGCTGTCCCGTGAACACTCCAAGGCTTTGTTCTGGGAGAACTTAATCACGTCAACCTTGTGGGTGTCCTCCCTGATGGACAGGACACAGGATGTGAGAGAGCTGAACACACTGCCAACCTATGATACCTACCATTGACAGACAATGTAAAGCAGCAAAACAACGGGGCTTTTGTATGGCTTTATCTATTAAATGGGACTGGAAGGAGGACAACATGACCAACTGGTAGGTTAAAGGGCTAGAAGCACTTACTTAACAAGAGGTCCAGGGAAGGCTCGCAGTTCTGCCTGATCTGACATGTTCTGCAGCATTGTCTGCAGAGAGAGGGATTATTAGTTATGAAGTTTTTTTAAGGTGTGTGTGACCCAACCCACTCTGCTGGGGTTGCATCCTGGTTTGTGCTTGCGTTGTCTTGTCAGGAGATGAGTCAGCAGAGTGGTGGTAGTGGTGATTGCCTAGTGGAGAAGGAGGCTGGGAGACTATCTAACCGGGCCCCCTCTCTCTCTCTCTCTCTCTCTCTCTCTCTCTCTCTCTCTCTCTCTCTCTCTCTCTCTCTCTCTCTCTCTCTCTCTCTCTCTCCTCTCTCTCTCTCTCTCTCTCTCTCTCTCTCTCTCTCTCTCTCTCTCTCTCTCTCTCTCTCTCTCTCTCTCTCTCTCTCTCTCTCTCTCTCTCTCTCTCTCTCTCTCTCTCTCTCTCTCTCTCTCTCTCTCTATCTCTATCTCTCTCTCTATCTCTATCTCTCTCTCTATCCCCAGGGGCACTTGGTTTGGTTTGCTGATTCAGTGTTTTAGATTAATAAAATATTAACTTTGACTGCAACCTTGTGTCTTTCTTCCTCCTTTATCTGAAATCGGTTCATGACAGGTGCCATATTGAACTGATAGGGTTGCAAGGAATACCATATTTACCGCTTTTAACATTTTATTTTCTTTATGATGACTATAGGTAATGCCCTGTAAAGCCTAATGTAGCCCCTACAACATTCCCAACACTTCAGAATATAATTTATTAACCTTTGTATCCCTGGCTTGCTGGGAGCAAAAGCAGCAGCTAAATTACAAAAATGCACACACGACTCAGCACACTATACTGTTGAAATTTAACCTGTGAAAAATGTACCTCCATGTTGTAGATATCAACAAGAGCTGGCTGTCCAGCTGAAGGGAGATTGGGCAGAATTTGGACAAGATGACCAGCAGGTCCAAAGCGGGCACAACGATGTGGCATCGTGAACTTCTCAGGGGTTGCAGGACGAGGAGGTGCTGTTTATAAGAAAATACAAAAACGACGAGTTATAGAAAAGCAGCCGGATAATTACTGCATAGTAGTTCAACGCTGGCAATGAATCTGTTGCCACTTTATGCGAGTATGAACCATCACTCGTTAAAAACTCTCTTTATATTTAGGATTGTGTCCTTACGCTGGTCAGAGGCAATCCAGGTGCTGTCCGCTGTGTACTCAGAGGGATAGAGGTACTGGCCGTAGTTTTGGGAAGCGTCAGTCTGGTCTGGGAACTGTCCATACGAGTAGTCCACAGCCAGAGTGGACGCTGTGTTGTCATATACCGCAGACACTAAGTCGGGCTGGCTCCTGTACACCTGGCTCTGCACAGTGGACAAGCAGGACATATAAAAGGACATATAAATAACATGCACACAGATGTCCAGATGGGCAAGAAAAGCTTAAATACACTATGACGTTTGCCAGTTGTTAGATCTATCCTGTCCTATCTAACACCCACAAACAGCAGTGCGTTATAATCTTGGACATAAATTGGGCCAACCAACACTAACACTTCAAAACACATCCGCATACAGGAACCATCCACACATCTACCTGTTGGGACCTAGAGCTAAAGCTGCTCCGTCTGCTGTGGTGGCTCTGGGAGCTGTGCACGCTGTGGGCCGACTGCTCACTGTGGACACTGCGACGGTCAAAGTCGTCTGCGTACATTTCGCTGCGCCGCCGATGTTCATCATCGAAACTGGTGTCGTAACCAGGATAGTACCGCCACTGGTCATCATAGCCTTCTTTCCTGTACGCGGATTGGGCAACACAATATACATTTCAATGTGGCAAACTGCCTGTTGCACATTTTTTATGCAAATACAGAAATATGGACCAGGGATATTTTATAAAGCATGTAGTCTATAAAGTAGACCATTAAGTATGTAATTTATTCTTATAAATTAACAAATGTTCCACTGTGTGTGTGTAAATAGTTTACCTTGCAGGATACGCTGGTTGGTTATAGTAGTTGTCTCTGGCTCTATAGTTTTCATCATAATTATTATACCAGTATGACGGATCGTAGTATCCTCTGTATCGAGGGTCATATGCTCCAGAATTGTAACCTTTCCCATCAGACATGTGCAGAGGAACAGAAGAAAGGAATTAAAATACACAAAGGTAAAAATGTTCAATGAAGAAATTCTATTCCGGCAGTAATAAGCGATAAGAGCATTTACAGTGGAGGAAATATGTATTTGATCCCTTGCAGATTTTCTAAGTTTGCCCACTAACAAAGTTATACATTGAATTGCATTTGAGTGAGGGAAATAAGTAATCCATCCCCTAGCAAAACATGACTAAGTACTTGGTGGAGAAACCCTTGTTGGCAAGCACAGAGGTCAGACCTTTCTTGTGGTTGGTCACAAGGTTTGCGCACATCTCAGGAGGGATTTTGGTCCGCTCCTCTTTGGAAGGAGTTTTGTCATTGTGGTGCTGGAAGACCCATCCACGTCAGCATTTCTCTTCCCCCAAACACAGCAAGTCGAGTTGATGCCAAAAAGCTAGATTTTGTTCTCATCTGACCCCATCACCTTCTCCCAAGCCTCCTCTGAATCATCCAGGTGTTCAATGGCAAACTTCAGACATGTGCCTTCTGCCTTCTGTGCCGTGCGGGTGCTGCAGGATTTTTGTTTGTGTTGTTTCCTTCTCGCCAAGCTGCTTGCCGATGGTCTTGCAGCCCATTCCGGTCTTGTAGCCCATTCCAGCCTTGTGCAGGTCTACAATTTTGTCCCTGACCTCCTTAGACAAGCTCTTTGGTCTTACCCATGGCGTAGAGGTTGGAATCTGATTGATTGATTCGGTGGACAGGTGTCTTTTATACAGGTAACGAGTTGAGTACTTTCTTTAGGCGATCTGTGGGAGCCACAATTCTTGCCCGTTGGTAGGGGATCAAATACTTTTCCCTCACTCAAATGTAAATCAATGCATAATTTTTATATGATGTGATTTTCTGGATTCGTTTTTTCTCACTGTTAACATAAACCTACCATAAAGATTATAGACCGTTCATTTCTTTGTTAGTGGGCGAACTTAGAAAATCTGCAAGGAATCGAATACTTATTTCCTTTCCAAGACTTAAAACAAAGATTTAAACTACTATGGCTCCTACCTGCTTGATCATAGTGCTTGGCGTACTCTGCGTAATAGTCACTATAGGCACTTCGGTTCGCTCTCTGGTAGTCCTCAGGATAACCTTGCCTAAATGGAAAAAGCAAAAAGAGGTAAGAAAGAGATTTACAGTCCAAGTGCAAGATGTGTCTGAAGTTGTTGCCGAGTGACAACAAGAAAATAAAGGTTGTTCTATGCACATTGTGTGTGTTTGTTTGTCATATAGATCTATTTCATCTTTATGTATATAAATAAAAGAGTTTGATGAATGAAAAAAGACAATTTAAAGCAAACTTCAGTACTATCAGACCATAGTTTGTAGATTATACTAATCTATATTCCCATAAAGCTTTAAATTCATATTTCTGTCCCATATGAAGGAAACCCATAGAGTGGCACAGTAATCCATTTTTCCTGAACTACTCCTAAATCCTTTAACATGAGAAATATGGTTCAAAACAGCAATCAACAATACAACAGGAATGCAAACAATGCTGCCAGCCTGAGTCACAGTTCCACCGACCTGGATGAGGGTCTGTCAGAGTACTGACTGGTCCTTGAGCTGGGTCGCTCCGGCTGAGGCTCTCTGTACTGGTAGTTTGGATCACGATAGGCGGGATTAGAGCCATCATATCGCCCATACCAAGGATCTGCTCTGTTTCTATAAGAGCCATCGTAAGCTTCAATAAGAGATTTTATATCCGTTGCTTTGGCCAACACCACACATATATCCTATATCAGAATTGATTTTGTGATGTTTTCAAAATAAATGTCAAATAAATACATTGACCAACTAGTGTAGAAAAAAGTATTTTACATACATAATATTGCTGTGCTCTCGGGTCCCCAGGTGGAGGTGGATACTGGCCAGGAGGATAAGGTGCTCTGCTGTCTGGGTATTCTCCATAGCTACCTCTGTAGTAGCCTCCATACATCTGTCCTGGCACTGGAGGAGGAGGCCCATAGTTCTGCTGGCTGCCAGCCGAGGACGGTGGTCGAGGTGGCTCTGCAGAAGCTGGATGGGGAGCTCCTGGAGGCATTGGCCCAGGAGGCCCGGGAGGGAATGCAGCAGCAGAGGAGGGGACATTGTCTCCAGCAGGACCCTGTACTGCAGGTGGATACTGGCCATGTGAATTTTGCACTCCACTAGCCAGAGTAGACTGAGGAACATTCTGACCCTGATGTGCAGGCAGAGAATCTGATGACTTAGAGGCCTCTGGTGGTGGCCGTTGGGTGTTCGGAACTGTTTGGGAGACTGCAGGCGGTGCCTGTGGGGTTGACAAAGCAGCTGGGGTGTGGACAGAGGCGTCCACTTCCACTCTTCCCCCCTGTCGAGCATCTTTGGTGACCTGTAGATAAAATCCAGGGGCATTACTAGACTGTGGAGACTCGTGTAGAGGAGGAGGATAGCCAGGTGCTTGGTTTTGGGTTTGTGATTGGTGCATAGAAAAATCAAGCAGTTCAAAATTAGATGGCTGATTTTGATTAGAGATGGGAGCAGCGACAAGAGGAGACGGTGCATTGAGGAGAGCAGAGTGACTGTCGCCACTCACTGACTGGCCCCTTGAAAGAGGAGGGCGGACTGGCTGAGACTGCAGTGGAGCCGTGTACCCTGCTGTCGGCCCCTCTACCTTTTCTCGTGTAAGATTAAGCGGGACCAGGCTAGAAGCTGAAGAACTGAAGCCCACTGATCCAGGTGTAAACAAAGGATGCGGATTAGCAGTTACTACAGAAGGCTGGGAGATACTGGCACTGTGCCCCTGTGGTCTCACAGCTGGTGTACTGGGGGGAATCACACTGTAATTTGATACAGGTGGGGCAATCAAAACAGGTTGGTGCAGCGAATCAGACACCAGGAGAGAAGCGTAGCCCGGGTTGGCTTGAGAGTCGGTCTCTCTCTCACTCACCGTTGGTGGATTTTCCAGGTTCTCTGAATGTTGCTGAGAGGTTTGCTGGACTCTCTGTGGGGGCTGTAGGTCCAGAGGTGCATCTTCAGGAGGTTGGATTACATCAGCACTGGGCTCTCGTAAAGGGGCTAGAAGTGATGGAGAAGCAGGAGCAAGAAGAATGTTAGCTCCCAAGCTGGCCGGATCATGCTGAGCCCAGAGAGTAGTTGCGGGGCTCTCACAGGGCCGATTGGCCCCGTGAGCGCGAGATGAAGGTCGTGAAAGAGGATGAACCAGGGGGTTGATCACGTGAGGAGCCCCAACTCCAGCCAGAGCCGGCAGAGGGGGCCCTGGACCATAAATATTTTCTATATTATCTGGTGGCTGTTCCAAGTTGCCAGGTACAGAATCTGAACCCCCTTCTGCTACCATTTTTGCCTTATCAAATTCAACAGGACGAACCCCAACCCCGTGTGAGCGTACGGGTTCAAAGGAGCTATTTGCACTGGCCTGGAAAATACCAGTCGGCTTGGGGGGGCTAGGTGTGGGGGCCCACATCTGCTCTGGGGAGCTTTGTGGAGCACCCACGTCAATTCCTGGGGCAGTGTCAATCTGCTCAAAGTAGCCTCCAGTTGCAGCTGAAAAGTTTAAATCATCGGCGGGACGCGGGCTTTCCTGCTGAATGAAAGTGCTTAATACTCCTTGGTGCCTCCGTGAGCCAGTTCCACTTCCATGGCTCATATTGCTATAGCTAGATGACACGCTGGCAGATCTCATTGGTCTTGCAATAGTATCTGGAGTCTCCAGATTTGGCCCTGTTTCAAAGTGGTCTACTCCATGGGATGCAGTAGCAGTAGGGCTGTGGGTTTCACAAGGTAACACTTCCTGGTTCTGGACACACTCAGAGTTCTCAACATGGTCACAATGAGCATCAGCACGTTTTTGGCTGTTTCCAGGTGAAGAATGGTTGCCATCATTCATGTAAGGCAGGTGTGATTGGTCTTGCACAGAAGCTCCTTGGTAATCCAGAGGGACATCTGAATGGCTACTCTGGGCTTGGGGAGCTAACTGCAAGTTGCTTTGAAGTTGGAAGGATCCAGGAATACCATTGACAGCCTTCTTTCCCTCTCCAGCCAGTGTTTCCTCATTTTCCACATCGCTGTCTTTAAAGAACATTGAGAGAGTACTAGACTCCTGAGAGTACGGCGCTGGCACTGAGGGCGAACCAAACACACGCCCTGGCCCAGTGGCGGAAACTTGAGATCCATGTTGAGGATCAGGTTGAAACTGGGAAGACCCTAGACCACTTCCCATTTGATGGTAGCCGGAGTCCTGTGGGGGTTGGCTGAACCATGGGTCGTGGGGGGCGACGCTCTGACTGAAGTAGCTCTGAGTTTGGAAGTGTGAATTATACAGCTGAGGTGCATTGGAATCGGGCCTTTGAGAGCTAGGGGTCATTATTTGGTTTGGAGTCACCTGTGCCTGTGGGTGACTTGGTTGTGTTGGAGGATTGGGGGTGTTGTGGTGGGGTGACGGTACATGAGAAGGGTATGTCTGGGACTGTTGAGGTATATTAAAAGGCTGCAGTGGAGGGTCACTAGTTGGCTGGAAGTAGTTCTGAACTGAAGGAGGGCGACTACCATGATCGGGGGCCCACTGGGAGGAGATGGGAGGCACTGGCTGGAAGGGCACAGGCTGGAAGGGCACAGGCTGGGGAGAAGGTCCTCCATGGTGTTCCTGGCTAAAGGGGGTCTGACTCGGCCCTGGACCAAAGGTTACAGGTGGTGGTCCTGTGGCCATGCACGATGCCTGTTCTCTTGAATTAAAATAGGCCTGTTCGGTGTGTGACGACGCATATCCTGTGGAGCTTTGTGGGATTTGTGCTGGAGAAACTGCAGGGGATGCTATGCTGTGAGGGTTGAACAGGGTCACCCCAGGCAGAGAAGGTGGTGGAGGAGCGGCTGCTGCACCCTCTAGTGACAGGTGTTGCGGGGGCAACGCCGGGCCAGCCTGAGGGTACATGCTGTTTGACGGAGCTTGCATGGGTGGAGGGTTGCTGTTGGGTACTGTCGGGAAACCACCTGCGGGCACAGGAGCTCTCCCAAAAGCAAAGGGGTCCGTCATTGGTAGGGGATTGGATGGAGGTCCCATTGCAGCAGGTGCGGCGGCTGTATGCTTGTGCGGCCGGGTCCTGCGGAACATATTGGGGCCTGCTCCAGGTGGAGGCGGGCCAGAGGCTCCCGGAGGTCCAGTCCGAGGAGGGGGCTGCATGGCTGACGAGCTAACAGGATCAAGGACCGAGTCACTAATGACGTCAGTGGAGATTCAACTCAGGCGTGACTGCGTAGAGAAAGAGGGAAGAATAAGCAGGATTGCGGTTAATAAAAGAAAGGGCTCCTTGATGAACCTCACCACACCTTTATTTGTGTATGGTTTTATGTTCCCACGTGTTCCACCAGCACACGTGGCAATTCCAACATGAGCTCTACATAAATACATGTGTACGGTGCAGATTTACATTACAAGAACAACAATGTCAGGATTGTATTATTTAAACAAACCTCTATCAAACTGAATCACTAACTTTTTATTTGCGCCAAGTGACATATGATGACTGCAACCATCATTCAAACACTAGAAAACATATTCACACAATCTTATACTGAAAAATTGAACATTATACATTTAACTTATTTTCAATAGTGACATATAACATATTCGTTCTCTAGTAAGCGAGCAGAACGAATTGAGTATCTAAAAGACTAATGAAGAACCTGAAACTTCAGACTCCCTGCCCAGGTTATACTATCTGTCACAAAGTGTGTATCGGTTAGTGAGCACCAAGGGTGAACTAACACACACTGACATTGAGAAGATGAAATAACAGAAAAGGGGATTAAAAGCAAACTGAGAAATGCGTAGTAACCCTTAGTATCAAGGTCCGATTAGACCATGTTAGCGGTTACCAATTACCGACAGATAACATCAAACAACCTATTAACATTATTGACGCGTTGATGCTTACAAACATCAACATTTGCAGGAGTCTGAGGTTTAATCTGCCATTAAGCGGAGGTATTGCACACTCAGCTTCAGAGCTAACGGGGAATTACAATGTTTTACATGTCCTGAAAGCGTAATACAGCAAATGCTAATATCCGAATACACTTTTAGTGTTGCCAAAGAAAGGACTTTAGAAGACTGTCTGAAAACGAACATCCCACTATTTGTATTAACAACACTGACACGCAAGAAAATAAGCTGTTATACACCGCTGCCCACTTGTGGAGGTTGTTTTAAAAGGTCGAGTTGCTGATCTGCTAACGTTAGCATAACCGCTTAGTTGGCGCTGCTTGCTGGGTAGCTCGCTCGCTAGCTACTGCTAACAGAGGTACAACAGTTTAATCCCTCCAACGTTCACTAAAACAAAACACTCATCTCTCACACTTAACATGGCGATATATATTAAGCGGTAGCCGATGTATTAAAGTTAAAATATATATAAATCATGAATTCTTACAAGTATGCAGGACAGTGAAGCTCACATCCATCCACCATTTTCAATGAACACATCCTACTAGGCTACGTGTACATGTGACGTCACACTGCCAAACAAGTGTTGCGACATCACGTGCCGGATCTTTCTCTTCACTGGATTTCCAATTAATTTATTAATTTCAGTTATGAATATTGTCTTTTTATGCCTCTTCAGTCAGTGATTTATGTTTGTATACATTTTTTTATTAATAATTTGCGATCTCGATTGTACAGCGTTCACAGCTACATCGGCCGGTTGTGTCTATTATTTGTTCAATAAAGTTCGAGATGGCAAGGAAGAGCCAGGATGTATTTTCGTGCCTTTCATGTTCATCTGTCAGAAAAGAAATAAAATACTTGAGTAAATGGTTGTGCAAATTGCATTGTCAGCTGTTTTTTTGACAAAGATAAGCACATAATTAACATCTCATCCAGACTTTATTAGACTTGCTGACGTGGATACTGTGGTGTTAGTGTGAACATTTCTAGTTACAACTGAAATTATCTTTTGTAGACACATTTATGTAACAAAGACTGAAACAAAGAAAAGAAAATTTAATATCTTTCAGTTTCACTATTCACAAAATATGGTTACACAAGCCAAAATAAGCTTACACTGATGAGGATCTTTGCAGTGAAAGACTAAGTAACAAAACCACAAAGCTACAATGACTAATTTTTTGAAATATGAACCAAAATGACTGATTATTACAAATGTTTAGATAATTCGATGATAACTGTCACAAGAATATTAACATATAACTTTCCATTCTTAGTCCTTATCTTGGTGACCTGTAAGAGTCCTGCATGAGTCGGGGGGCAAGGCCATCCATGTCCAGTGGCATGTTGTAAGGCTCAGCTGGGCTGGACTGGTCCAAGTCAGAGCTTGGAATGCTGGTGAAGGAGAAGTGTACAGTCACTCCTGTCCTCCTGTCAGGGATTTCCATTATGGTAAACTTAATTTCAAATCATTACAGTCTGTACTAGAGCTTTAAATAGCTCCTCTTCAGGCTTATTCAGGTCAACCCATCGCTGATTCTGATCATCTTATACAATCTCGCAATGAGAACTACCTGCTTAAATGAAACCTGTAAGAAATGTGAATTAAATATCTGGGAATGTTGCCGTAGAACCATTACTTACAGATTTGTGTTTGCTATCAGCTTCATTTTTATCATTCCGTTGAACAAGAACCTTGCAACTATGACCACCTGGCCCTTTTGGGCTCCTATTTATTGGACTAAGGGAGGGTGGAGGGGGAGAAGCTTGCTTCCCTCCTCTACTCCACTGTCTTCCTCCAGAGTGACTGGAGGGATGTTGTGAAGTTCACAGAAAACATGATCACTCTTAAGAATATGAATTTGGAATATAATCGCAGATACCATCAACTTCATCAAGTTCAACAATGCAGCATCTTTCCTGGTTCCAGTGAGCATAATCCTGATCAGTAAAGATTATAATCAGTTATGTTGTGTTACTAAAGTCAACAACAGTCAAATCATGTTAAGTGCAAGAAAATGTACCATGTGCACTGAGGACTGTGAAGTACTTATCTGTTTGTCTCATCCACTACCAGGAAACACAATCCAATTGATTTTACCACAGAAAGACTTCTGAAAACTTTTGCATGTAGATATTTGTGGAGTTAATGTGTACTTTCATCTAAACTACAAGTGATCATGTTCTCAAAATCTCTCTCTCATTATTAATTTATAACATGCATGTTATTTCTAAATGATTTGCAGAACAATTAGAAATGAGCACTAGGTCATTTCACCGTGCAAACACCACCAGAATACATTTCTTTCATAATAAAACACAATTTTATTTCTTTAACATTAAATGAAGATAACAAAATAAAATAAAGATAGTACAGAGTGGGGAATATAAGTCGAGTAAGTCATTTCGGAGGGACAACTTCGGCGGCAGCACAGGACATTTCATATAGAATTTGTTGTAAATTGTCACTCTCGTCCACCTTTGCAGGAACAGACCTGAAGAAGTTCCTTCATTAAGTTTAGTTCCTCCATTAGAGTCTTGTTGTGGTTTTCCAGGGATGCCACTCGCTCTTCAAGGCCCTTGACGTACTCCTTCTTCAATTGTCTACATTTCCGAGATGCGTATCTGAGGGAGGGATACAAATCTATTGTCAGTCTAAAGCTGATGCAGAGGGGACATATATACAACATGTCTTTGCAAGACTATTGGGCTTTCATGAGGCATCACAGCACAAAACACACCTAAGAGTTAAGCAAAAGTAGTGTCAATCATTCTAATAACTGTCAATAATGGCCATAGATACAGAAATAACTGTCAATCATAATATTTGGATTACTTCACATTGTTCCAGTTTATACTTCAATTGTATCCATGTAAAACCGTTATTTACTCTGTCCAGATTATTTTACAATTGTCAACCATTAAGTCAGTTGTATAGTAGTGAAGTTTTTCTACATGTACAGATCTTTTAACACTAGCACAGGTTTGGATTATTTAATATATTTCCAGTTATCAAACACTTCAATATCCATGTTCGATAGTTATTTATTCTGTCCAGCATATCTATGAACATTATGTGGTTCTTTCTAATGCCCTGAACACCCAATCGCCCATGCAAACTTACTTGTTGTTCTCCCGCACAGCCTGTTTCACCGGGGCTGCCTCACCCATCTCACTGTGACTCTCTCCCGCATGGCTGACGGTCTCGGCCGGTGACTTCGGGTGCTGAATCGAGGAGGCTGCTGTGTGAACGACCAGGCTCTCTCCGGCCACAATCTTTCTCCTCTTTTTATCCATCGTTGACGTGTCAACGGCCTCGCTGTGTTTCGTGTGACCCGTCCAGTCAGGCCAGTGAAACGGTAAGTCGTTATTCCAATTTTCAAACATATCTACACTGCTCGAGTGTCAGTTATGGGCGAGGGGTTCAACGCGCGGCTGCGGGGTTTAAATACAGCAGGTTGTCGTCACTTTCTGATACAAGCGCTGGTTGGCTGGTTTGGATGGTTGCCATGGAAAGCGATGTAAACACTGCAGCACGCCAACTCGCGGCACACCCCCTCCCCCAAAACAGTTACTTTCAGCGAAATAGTGGCACACTTTATAAACGTTATTTCAGTCAATCGTTAACTTAAGTATGACTAAATAATGAAGAAACCATACACCAAACCATACAAGATCTTTAGTTCACACGCCGTAGTTTTGTGAATGTTTTGAATGTAAAGCTTTACAGCGTATAGTAGTCAGATTGTCACAACATGTATGCCTGACTCACATCATTTAGTTAAAATCTTTAATTTAGTCAATTCTATGAATGCGATGTTATTTTTTCTCCAACCAGGCATCATAATTCAGATATCAGTTAAACGGAAAGGGAACTCCTCTCTTAAGTGAAGTGAAAATACATGAAAATGAATAGAAAATGCATCCATTTGAGCTTAATCATTATTCAGAGTTCTATATTAGTAATGGGAGACTATGGTTTCAATATAAAAATCATAAGCGACCAATAATACACAAAGCTAAATTCCAAGGGTTTTTGATTTTTACACTTTCTGTAAGACTTTTCGAACTTAACAGTATCTTTCAAAAATTTTTAACAATTCAGCAGTTCATTTTTCCTAAAATTCGATCAAAAAAGGATTCAGTTTTCTACATTGGTAATGGTTTGTTATTTGCACCTTGGATTAAAACTATGCAGTCAAGGATCATTTGAAGGTTCATTAAGAGAATAAACAGGCCATGGTTATCAAGGACCACCTTCCTCCTTCTCCTCCTCCTCCTCCTTGTTGCTCCCGGTATTAGTCGTCGCTGATGCCTCCTGTCCCATCCCCTTCGTCTTGGTCTGTAAAAACATACCATATAGGCGAATATTACTCTTCTGTCCAGCTGTCAGTTTACCTGGTCCAAATCATCGTCATCGTCCACTCCAAGTTGCCCCGGGTCATCATGGTCCCAGTCCTTTGCCGGCTGCCAGTTGAAGGTGCCGATTGTGTTCTTCTTCTTCTTCTTCTTGCACCTGGCATATCTCTGCTGTATAACTACCCAATCAGCCTGGACCTGGTGAGTCCACTCATGTTTAAGTAGCTTTCATTGGGCCAGTGCCCGTATTTATATCCGAGGAATCACGTCATATTGTCAATATTACACGGGTTTGGACAAGTCGCATTCGTCATTTGCAGAACGTGACGTCACGGCTGCCGCATGGCGTCAGCACGTATAAATACTCATGAACCTGAAGCATATGAGCCAGTTAGTTTGAACAATCCTTATTGAATATTTGATAGAGGGTTGTTTGCCGATTCATCCAATAACGATGGCAGATGTGAAGTTACCATTGCTATAGCGATGAAACAGAAGACTTTTAGTCTGAAATGGTGCAGCATGATGAAATCTCTATGTATGAAATCCACCGATGTCCTCTTTGAACAAAAGCAGCACCAAGCAGGAAGGACAACTCTTTCCATCTTTGGTCAGTAGAGGGCAGTGTTGCACCAAGCCCAATACTGTGTATGCCACTGTGCACAGAAACTTATCAGAACTCAAAGAAAGGTATAGAGACAACTGTGAAAGTATATACAAATATTATACACTTTCCAGGTAATCAGGTTGGCACAGATTTACATCATGCCAGATTTGTACATAAAAGAGTGAATTTAGAGTTAAATAGAATATAGAAGTCTTGTTCATGTCAATACAGATTTAGAAAGAAAGAAAGAAGGAACAACTTTGATGTCTCAGGATTGAGAAATTCATCTTCCAATAAATGTTTTTTTTTACATTTCATGCAGTTACAGTTACATACATGCTACACACATACAAACATTCTTCTCATACACATGTTTCTCACAATGCAAGTTACACTATTGCAAATCACACACATTGAAAGTGTATGTCTATGTTTGGGCCATTTGCTGTTTTTATTCCTGAATTAGTATTTAGGTGTTCGCCCGTCAAAAGTGTTACATTCATAACAAATGATCGTTAGTTATAGTATTCAAGTTGACAGGTTACTTTGTCCACGAAAAAGTAATCGGTTTACTAGGCTGACTGTATTGTTTTGCACCTTTGTTTGGATTATAATCCACAGAAAGGACTGTGACGATCAAAACATTTGACATTGACATTTCTGAGAAACAGAAACAGCATAGCTATATATACAGTGTATGTAGTAGAAAATATGGATAGCATATGCACTAGTAGACCATTTAGAATGAAGTCATTCCTTGGGTGGCACAGTAAGCTTCAAAGTGTACACTGCATTAGGCTCAGGCTTGCATGGAAAACCTGCTGACACACAAAACACAGAGATAACAATACTCACATCTCTCTCTACATTAGTACTGAGGCCTATTACAGAAAGATACCTCAGCAATTCTTTTCTAGTAGCAGTTTGGCTGCTTAGCACATCCAATGTATTTATATTCATCTGTCAGAATGTAAATAAATAAAATACTTGCGTAAAGAGTTGTCCAAATTGCATTGTCAGCAGGTTTTTCCACACTGGTGGTGTCCCCAAGACACACACTTGACATCCCAGAATACAAAACTAACTAGCAACTGGATGTCCATGTTGTGACATGTATTGGTTTGAAGAACAGCAAGCAGTGACTTTGAGGGATGGGTGCATTTGATATTCAAAATGTCTTACCTCCATTACAGCTTTTCATATTGTTTTTCAAAATGATTCCCTCTTGCAATATGAATTAAAATGAGTGATTGATACTAATCCTTGGACAATTCAGTGGTAATAACTGTCCCACATCCCACAATAAAAGTAGAATGTTACCATCTAAGTCAATATAACGTAGAACATGTAACTTCCCATTTCTAGTCCCTCTTATCTTGGTGAGCTGCACAAGTCTCTCAAAACAATGATATCTTGTGAAAAATGAAACCAATATCAACCCCCATTTTAAAAGAGAAGAGCATCCAGCTTTCCAACAACTTAACAATCACCCTAAATGAGCGATACTGGCCCACAGTGTCAGTACATAGTTCACACACCCACAACGCACACAGGGCTATATTGTGTTCACACGCTTCGTTTTCCTCTACTTTTGCTCAGACTTGTCAACCGAAACCTGCCCTCCCACTAGACTGTGTCAGGAGACTAGGGGCCATGGGGCAGGTTGGAACAGACCTCCACATTTACGCCTACAACCCTCTGGCTTGAGACCATATCCAGCTTGTGTTTGTTGAGTAATTTTGAACTTGATCTACGTTCTGCAAATCCCTGTTCAAAATGGAACAGATGCCAAATGTAGAAAAGTGTTTCTTCAAAAAGGCTAAATATGGTATGAAAACTTCAGAAGTAATAAACTGGATGATTTTATTAATTACTTACTACTACTACTAGTTTGTTTCTAGAAAAACATAATTGAGGAAAGAATCTAAATCTTCCCTTATATTGGAAAGGTTAAATAAATTATTGATTTAAAATAGTGAATTTGTTTTTACTACCTGATTCTGGAAAATTCCAGAAAATGAAAAGAGAAAAACTATGAACAAAATTCCCCAAAATGGAACTAATATCGGTTAAATAAATCAATTTATCTATTTGATTGAGAAATGTGTGGCACTGCCCTTTTCAGAGTCTCATTTTATTAGATTTTGGCAAATTATTTCAGTTACCAACTAAATGTTTCATGACTAGTGGCTTAATTAATTATGCTGTTCTCTCTAGACATAAAATCAAATGTGACCTCATTGTAAAATGTAAAAAAAGTTTACTTTATGGCAGTAAATGGAAGTAGCATAATCATCATCAGTGGCAATGGCCTCGACCAGGCAGAAATATCTGGTATATACCAATGGGAGTGTGTGCTGTTCTAGTTGTTAATTCTGTTTCTCCTCTCATAAAGGCAGTATTTACAAGAATAACAAAGAATATTTCTTGTTTGGTTAAGCGCTGTCTAAACTCCTGATTAGCCTGTGAAGATTGGCCCTGAGCCCTGCTTCTCTGATCAATTGGACTAAGGTGCGTTCATATAAAGCTCCATTTTCCTTGCTGAGACTTGTATTCTTGTGCATGGGTGACGTTTAGCAGATGTTTGATGACTGAGATAGAGGCTTCGCACAATTTCAATAGATAGTGGAGGGAATCACAAATATGTAGGTTTGGTGGTATATGTACACCGTCCTTGTTGTCTTACTTACACACACAGACAACCACAACACATGTGGATAATAGTGTGATAACGAGATCCAGTGAGTAGGCAGGAGCCTGAGTTTTGACTATGGGATGCAAAGATCATGGTGGTGATAGAACAGCTATCATCAAATCTCGCAAATCCTCTCATAATAAACCGGTGCCCAAGCATAAACTATGAGATTTTGTGGGAAACCACACACTGCTGATGTTCTTTCTATCATCATTATTTGTATGAGAAACACATTTACCATCACACAATCTCATGTGTTTCACCGACTTAAGGGACTCAAACTTCATAGTGGCATCATATAATTAAGGTAGTATCATATTGACTCACAAATGTGATTAAATATGAATTTAATTCATTTTATATTTACTCCCGAAAGGCATTTGTGTGTGATGATATAATAGCACTTGCAGATTTCAAGCCAAACGGAATGGCAATGTTTCTGGAATGTGATAAATAGTTGTTGCTAATATGTGAGTGAATTGATTGTGTAACCAACAGACAGTGACAGGTTCAGGCTTTGGGGGGTCCAGATGGTGGCGATGTTGCCCAGGTGATTAATCATTGAAAGACTATGGTGAACTTGCCTGACCAAGAAATTCAGATACTTACACTGATTCAGAATTAGTTTTCACTTGTTCGCAAGTTGGTAGTGACTTCACAAGTAAAATGAAGATGAAGTAGTGTGTGTGTGTGTATGTGTGTGAGTGTGTGTATTGCACACTATTATTGCATATTATTTTGATTATGACATGAAAATGAGATTGTTTGTGCCGAATGCACTCGCAGCATTAGATTATAACCCTCTATTGCATTTAAGCATCAGTTAGGACTGGATGCAATTACGCACTAAAGAGATAAATATTCCTTTTTGAATGATTAAAGTGAGAGTTATGGGAGGAGACGATGGAAGAAGAAAGTTTTTACAAGAAGTGTTTTTACAAGTGGGAGATGGATGGTTTCACCAGCTTGAAAGGGAGAGACAGAGGGAAGGAGGGACAGACAGAGCAGGGGAGCGTAGACGTCACATCTGTTCCTGCCACTCCCTAGGGGGCCCGGGAGCATGGGAACCTTCAGCAGCTCCAAAGGGCTGCAACAGGCTTCTCACAGTGCAGTTCATTTATTTAAAGGTAAATGCAAAGGGCCAGATCACATTGTATTTGGAAGCAAATTTATCATTACTTGAGGACGTCACATATTGATTTATTGGGTAAAGAGTTCATGGACCGATCCATCCATAATCCACTTGCAAGATAAAATAGGAGAGCTCATGCATGGTTCGTCTCTGTGTCTGGCAGGGAAATATCTGTCATCAGTATTTCATTCATGTGGTGTGTTCTGTGCATCCAATAAAACCTCCCCTGAATCTCCGGCTTCGTGTCTGCGGTTTGTGGCCTGCCCCACGTGCAGGTTGCCAAAGTGAGTTTTGAGTTTCCTTCACGCTCTTGTCCTCCTTTGGCCCCCCAGAATGGTGATCACCACACTTTAATAGGCTATTTCACAGGGGTCAATTCTCCTTTCTCCACGGCGTCAGCTGGGGCGCCCCATTCACCCTCTTCACCTTTCTTCACCCTGGCTCCCCCATTGGCATGTGTTCAGCCCAACGTTGTTTACTGGACTGAACATTTAGAGGGGTTAGCATTTCACCATGGCAGCTGTTGGCACCATGTGCCTTCCCCTCGGGCGGCTGGCCGACAGCACGCAGGCCACTGCTTCACACACCCTCCAGCATCCCCTGAGGACCCTCCCCTCCCTCCTCTCGCCCTGCTCGCTTGGCCTTGGTCGAAACTACCAGTAGCCTTGATCGAGGATCAGATACCATTCTAATGTGAAGACACCATTCTGTCTTTAAGTGATGGCTACGCACCGTCTGCAAATGATGTAGCTTGGTCTAGACGTACTCCTTGTCATCAAGCGGCATCAACTTTCTGCACATACGATATACATCTAATGCATAGAATCAGTAATTCTAGTTCAACAGCCAGTGTCATGTCTGTCAACAGCAGGATTAAGGGCTCTCGTTCCAGCAGCTCCCACGTCACCTCTTTCACTGACAGAGGTGACAACTGTAACAATGTACTGACAAACCCTTGAAGAAACGTGGTCTTAAAAATGTATAGATTGGTCGAGATAATAAGAGTGGGAGGATTAAAGAAGGTTAAAGTCAGTGCAAGATGGGAGCAGGTACAGAGGTGCTAAGTGTAGATGAGTGGACAGAGTGAAGTGTAATGTGTTACTAAGCAGATGGAAAATGTATAGTGGATGGAAGGAAGTATGTGAGTTATCTCTTATCAGGCCTGGCTCACTAATCAGCCAATAAACAAGTCAGCCATTTCACAAAATAGTTGTCACTTTCTGAGGCTGAAACACACACACACACACACACACACACACACACACACACACACACACACACACACAAACACACTATATACTTTTCCTAAATATAAACCCACCTGCAGACGCTCTCAGCGACATTAAAATGCTTATGTCTCCATATGCAACATGCCCCGTAGCTGTTCTGGTAGTCCTCTGTGATTGGCAGAAAGCAGAAGGGGTCTTCTTGTTGTTGGAAAGAGAGAGAGATTGAGCATGTCGGTAATCTCGTCCCACCCCACCCCAGAGAGTCAGCGAGTCTTGGGAGAGTAACGAGTGGAGAGTGGTGGAGAGAAACAAGGTCAGGGTGACAGTTGTCAGACCCCCATCCATACCATTTGGATGGAAAGTGATACCACAGACAGCTGAGCCTGCTTCTGTCACTCTCAGGGTTAATTTGGAGAGTCTTAACATTCACTTTGCTCTAGATGGATTTGTAATGAACGTGGAACTGGGGGGTAAATGGAAATCTCAGCATCTGTGTCTACTCGTGCTCGCTCGCCTCACCTCTCCCCTTGCATGTGTCTGTTTTTCTCACGCACACACACATACACATACACATTAGCTACAATCAGCAAATCAAGGCCACAGAACAGATTCCTCAGGTTGTCTCATAACCACAGAGTCATGCAGCATCCATAACTCTCCAACTGTATGGCCAGGCCTGTCACCTTGCTCTATAATCCTGCTCCACCCACCCACCCACCCTCTCACTCCCTCCTGGGGCTTGTTTGGTGATGAGCAACTCTTGGTGAATGTTTCCCTCCTTCGCCGCGGTCAGAGTGCATCAGTCGGGCCCTAAAATAAACATGGAGGAAACAGGATGAGACTCTCCAGGAGTTCCACACATGCTTCGACTGCCTGCGTGTGGATACTAAGATACATATTTGAGAATAAGATGGATCGAGCAGCAAAGTGTTAATCAGTCAAACGCCACGTCTGTACATACAAAGTGTGTAGTGTGTGCTGAGTGTGCACTTTCCATGGGAGGTTAATTTGTGATTAGCAGTCAAATTTTCAGATTTTGCATGTGCTTTTTCTTCTACTTCTGCATTTATCGGATAACTTGACAACTTCTTCATACTACTAGGATTATGACTTTAATTCATCATGAAATAATAAGAAAATAGAAATAAGAAAACAATAAACATTTTAAGCTATTAGTTATTGGATAAAAAAATCTTGTATTTCAGCTTTGTGTACATTTGTTCCAAACTTTTCAAAATCTGAATTCAAATTATTTTTCTAATTTGTGGATTTCCAGTATGAGGCAGTTGTTGATGTATTAACTATTGAACATGCTGACAGGGATCACTTTTCACATCTAGTACTTTTACTTTTGGATACTTGAGTAAATCCAACTGATCATATTTATTTACTTATGTCTGAGCAAAATTTTGAATTCATTAATTTTGCTCAAGTCCCTGTTGAGCAATTTGAAAGAAGTAAGAAACTATATATGTTTTTTACATGTTGATGTCCAATAGCGTAATTTTTGTACATACACACACTCACACACACACACGAAAAATTCAGACCGTGTTCATTTTTCAGGCACTGTTATACACTTGTGTACCCCAGACTCAGACCTGCTCTCAGCTCAAGGGTGAATGCATACATGACTCCATTAGTGTCCATTAGTAGCAGCATCAGTAATGTATGAAATACAGGGAGAACATTAGTCACTGTCACTTAGTAAAGGTTCCTTCAAAATGTGAAAGAGGCACAAACATTCAGAGGGTACTCGACCCCCACAGCCAATGCATTCTGGGATTCTCCAGCTGTGAGCGCTTATGTTAAACTTGTACTTATATTTTGTACTTCTACCTGTACTTTGCTACACTCACATGGATCAGAAAACACAATATCTGTTGTTACCAGCACCTCCACTTGGGCTCTTTCCTGAACGACACTCGTCTGTGGATTGAGGGAGAGAGGAAGGATGACAGGAGATGGGGGCGGGCAGGCGGGGGGGGGGGGGGGGGGGGGGGGGGGGTTTGAAATCTTCTCCTCACTAAAAAAAGTCCTTTCTCTCAGATTGTCTCTTGTTTACATTCCACACCCCTAAAGAAACCCATACCAAAGCTCCAGTGTTTAATCTCATCAGTAAATTCTCCGGCTGAACAAATATCTCCTCTCAGTCTGAATATTCTCACTCTTTTTGTCCACAGAGAGTACACACATGTGCAGACACAGTGCATGCATAGAAACACACATGCCCTGTTTTCCAGGCTGTATTTTATTTTTGATCCCTTTACTACATAGTGAATTTATTTTGTATCAACTCTCTGCTCTGGACTTCAGATTCTTATTTCACTCTTTCATTTTTTGTTGTTCTTGTCTGTGTCCTCTCTTCCTCTGTTAGCCACTTTTTCCCTCTAATTGAGGGACACAAGTCAGACAAATTGGCAGGAGAAGAGGGGAGCAGGATTTGGTGTGATGGCGCTGTGGTCAGCGCTGAAAGCGGAGGTGGAAGTTGGGGGTGGAGTGTTGAGCAGGATAACGAGTATCTTTGTTCCAGGGTTCCAGCATTTGGCTGGCAAGAGAGACACGCTGCCCAGAGAGAGAGAGACCTTAGGGCAGGATAGGGAGGACTGGGAGGACTGGGAGGACGGGCAGACAGGAGGACAGACGGAAACAGATATGCCTGCTACTGAGAGCACAGGTCCTCAACTGTCTAATCCTGACCCGTCCATGCAGCTTGTATGGTTCGGATCAGTGGATCTGTAAAGGCCAACTTCTCGGCCTACTGCACCGCTCCGATCCTCAGCCAAAACCAAGCAGTGTTCCGTTGTAGAAGCCCTGAAAGTCTGCTTAGTGGGGCAGTAAATTGAATTTATCTTCTTTTTTTGGATTTGCTGATACAGGTTATATCTGCGTTTGGTGCCGTGTGTGTTTCTTCAGTTGTCTTTTGTGTCACAAGGTTGTGAATTAGAGCCCATTTCCTGCTGTGTTAAAAGAAGGTGGCTCTCTTCTCACTCCAGGCTATTCACTCGGGAAGCACACAAAAAGAAAAGTGTGTGTGGGGGTGTGTGCATGTGTGTGTGTGTGTGTGTGTGTGTGTGTGTGTGTGTGTGTGTGTGTGTGTGTGTGTGTGTGTGTATGTGTGTGTGTGTGTGTGTGCGCGCACGGCGGGGGTTTGTAGTACACAGGTATGTGTGCCTTGTCCCACTGGCCAGCATGGAGCCAGGCACTTCCTGCGTTCCATTGTCCTGGAACACACACACATCTTACAAACACAAACACTGAAACAAACACACAAAACCTAGAAAGTGCTGCATGAAACACACAGTTTCAGCCTTCTGTCAACAAGAAAAATATTTAAAGATCCCTGGTTTTTCTGCAAACTGATACAAAACTCAGAATAAAAGATTTTAAAAACAAATAATGAATTTATTATATTATTATACTACAAGATACTACAAATGACCAGAGGAGCTACTTTTGTGTCAGATGATGGGGTATTTTAAATTTTTTTGGTGGTAATGTTATTATCAGACAGGTATTATTATGGATCATAAGTGATAAAATGCCTACTAGGATTTGATGACTTTAGTGCACCCGGATGAGCCTTTTCATGCTTTTCAAATGGACTTCTAACAGCTTTACTCTGCTCTGCATTTGCTGTGCTTCAGTTATTTTTCTTTTTAACAAGTCTTCAGTTGAACACAGACTTGACTCCAAAACACTCTTTTGACACACCTACTAAATGTCTCATCATGAGTCATAACACACGGAAGCTCACATTCTCCAAGATTCAAATCCTTTGCCAGAGTTTCATTCATTCGTCTCATTTGTCCTCTTTGTTCACAGGCTCACACAATATTCCAACACCTTTTAGTGTTTACATATGTGCTGGAAGTGGAGCACTCTGTTTGAAATACAGTGAATAAAGCACTCATTTAGTCGTTAAACACACTTAATGTTGATCATAATAAGCCAAACCTGTGTGGTCTGAACCAAATGGAGAGCCAATGGAGCAAGGCTGTCTTGGATCACTGCAGACAAGTCCTGATGCCGCCAATAATCTTATCAACACAAACCAGTGCGTCTTTAAGTTTTTTCTTTTACATTTAAATTGGCTCTCGAAGAACCACAGATGGTACGTGAATCACTGATTGCAAGGCAATGACCTAAACTTATAAGGCAGTGAAGACAGAATGGACAAAATTTCCTTATAACACTCTAAAATATCTAAGATAAATATTGAAACTGACTAAATGCCCTTGTTTCAGACACAAAAGTGATTGTTATTGTTTATACAAAGCCTAAATGACACTTAATCAGCCCATAAGGTGACACACATTTGGTCTTTAGTGCACAACACGCTTCACTCATTTCTGTATCCATGGTGACACGAGGAGCTTAAGAAAAAAGATTGTGTAATAATTTCCACTGATTCTCAGAACAATCTCAGTGTAGTGTGAGGTTCTTCCCACATACATCACCTTGATCATCTCTGTCTTCCTCTGCTGACCTGCGATGAAGGACTGGGTATGTTGCATATGTGAGATAAGTCCCAGATCTGCTTTACTGTATTCTCATCACTGGAGTGTCTGGGCATGTTTGCTATCCGAGGCTTGCGAAGGCCATCATAGGGAGGTGATAATTGGGACACCTGAGGACCTCTGTTCTGCGCCCCAGCACCGCATGTCACCAGGGGGAAGATAAACCGAGGCCTCACAACCGCATGGGGTCTATATTACTTGGGCCCTGTTGAGCTCTCTTCAAACAGCCAACAGAGTCTCTGTTTTCCCACTAACATCAGCCTATTCAGCCAGAACCCTTTAGCAAACAGCAGGCTATCAGATTGGCAGAAACAAAGGTGTGAAGTACCTTTAGATCAGGCAGATAAGACGTTCTATGCAGGATAATTGCTCTATCAAAGGCATTGTTCTTGATCAAATGTTGATTTTCAGATTTGCTCGTCTTCATTTCATAATCTTCAGAATTGTAAAAGATGAACATAGATCATATTTCTATCTAAAACATTTCCTTCAAGTTAGGCAATTTCAGTAAAAAAAAGTCTTTGTTGATATGTAACAAACTCAATACATTTATCATTCTTAGTGCTCATTGTTATTTTGATTGGATGTAACATTTTACATTGTTCATGTTCAAGAAAAGTAATATTGCACAATAACAGCTTGTAGGTCAGCTCTACTCTGTCATAGCGCTTTATTTTAGGGCTTTTTTCTAACAAATGTGTGGGTGTGAACCAAGAATAATAACTCCAGCTCTGGACAGTATTCAAGGTTTGATAGTAGAATGACATCATTGCTCCTTGTTGAGGAGGGTTGCTGTTTTATCGTAACCTCTAGCCTCACCACTCCTGCTCCCAGGGAAGGAAGGAAGTGGATCTGAGGAATAAGGAATTGCTCCAGGTCAGGCTGTGCAGCTCGGGGCGGCCAGGGTTCATACGATCCAGGGCTGTTACTCACATATTTAATCTCAAAGATATTCATCCAACTCTTCTGCACATTGTCTTGACCTCTTCATGTTGTGTTTCTATATTAAGCAGAAATAGAGTTTGTTTTCCCTGTCTTGGGTTTTCCCCCTCTCCAACCTTGTGAATCCATTGCTGAGCATTTTCTCATGGCCTTATACTTTCCCCAAACAAACACACATGCAAGTCAGAGAAAAGCCTCACAAGCAACTGCACAAGCTCAGATTTCATGTCAGATAAAAAGACACACGCTCACTGCCAGCACTTGTGAGTATCAGCAAAATTGGAAGACAACACCACACCTCGCCATGTACATAACGCACGTGTGTGGCATGACTTTAACAGATTGTGTGCCAAACAGATTAGTTCTTTCTCACACAGCGTCTGCCTACAATGCATGTCCAAATGCATCTAATTTTTTGAAATTCATAAATCCAACATTTTCCTTCAATGCTTCATATTTGCTTATGTATTATGCAATCAAATTGTGGTCGATTGCTCTCGCCTCCCTTTTTCTCTCTCTGTTTTCTCACTGGTTCCCACACTGCATCCACCTCAAGAGACCTAGCCCCTTTTGGCAACGCTCCATTTGGCAGTCACACCAACATAAGGACCAGCATGAGCGTGGCTTCATAATAAAATAATCTTTGCCCTCGGGTGTTGAAACTGCACAGCTACTCTCTGACAGTTTCATTTTTCCCGAGAGGAGGAAAAAAAAGGACAATCTGGCTCTGACATGTACTTTCACATGAAATGCGTCGTCGTAGCAACACCACATGAAATAATGTAAACTCATCCCTGTGAAAAGACTTAGTTCAAGTTAGATCACAGGCTGTCATGGGAGAAGGCATATGTGCAGTGCATCAACCAGTATGGGGTGTGTTGGGAAGACATACATGGTGGATGATGTAAGAATGAAACTGTAACACAACTGCACATATAAATGTGTTGAATTTAAGATTTCATAATTCTTACTTGTGAACACAAAACTTCGAAAAGAGACTCAAAAAATACTCAAATTTTCCAAAAAAAGTTTCGATTTGAAAGAGTTTAGAGACCAAAACTCAGCCATTTGTATTAATTTCCAATTTTACATAGAATTCGTCTCCCTGTTTAATGTTTGGACGATGACTTATTTGCTAGCGTGCAGGGTGAGGGGCAGCTTTTATTTGGTCTGTGGAGAGGAGGAGGGAGGAGGAGGAGGAGGAGGAGGAGGAAGAGGAAGAGGGGGGTGGGAGGAGGAACTTGTAGAATCGCTCATAGTTTTCATTGAGAATTCAGAAGGCACCACGCAAACACCTTTGAATTGAATGCTCTCGGAGATTTCTAACTATTTTGGATTTTAATTTTTTTTGCGTGCCGAGGATACTTTTTTTTACAAAGCTACCATCTGGACTAAGAGAAAAGCGGTGGATCTATGCTAACCCTACTTGGGAGTCAACGACGTGTGTGAAGTAGAAGAGGAGGAATGTATCGTTTCTTTGTGAAACTAACATTTCTGATTCCAGCAATCGTCTTCTCACAAGGTAAAGCTTCCCTTCCTAAAAATGCTGCAAACAAACAGAAAAGATATCACAGTTATCAAAATATATGTACAAATGCATTGGTGGAGTAATGTTTGTTTAAAAATTTAAACAAACCGAAATCACGTCATATAAAGTAATAATAGGTGCACAGACGATACTTCAATTAATTTGACTACATTTTAATACTTGCTTGAATATATAATGAGATCTGAATGCTTGCTGTGAAAATGTGCTTATAAGTTTGTGAATTAACTTAATTTTAAACAATCTGAGAGGGAAACGATTCTTTTACAAGTGCAGCAGCGGTGAGCTGCGCTGCTGAGGACCTGAGCGTTGATTTAAACTGGGGCAAAAGTATTTCACTTACTGGTTAATGCGATAAAGTAACAGTTAACAATGATTCAACACACACAGCTGATCGGATCGTATCCCTTTTTCTTTTCTTTTTTTTACTACTTTCTTTACCAGGTGCGCACATTATGTTGCTTGTACCTATTGCGGGGTGTTTTTCTTTTAAAAGTTTTAGACGAATATACGGATAGAAAATGCATCTGCATCTGTAAATGTGACCTCCGTGAAAGTGTTTTTTTTTAATATAACATGAGAGACAAATGCGAGTATAGAAGTTGGGTGCGTGGGGGGTGACGTGAGGGTGGTGATGGGGGGCGGGGAGGGCACCTTTTGTCCGTAAGTGTGGGAGAGTGTCGTGAGTGGGTGGAGGAGGGAGACGGGGTGGGGGTGGCGCTGTTATTCCCGTCTGCCGGTAAACAATGCCGCAGGAGAGTGTTTTATGGCTCGTGCTGGACTCGGATTCCTTTTGTTCCGGGTTCGAGTCCCGCAGCTGTTGCGCCTTTCCCCCAGCAAAGCCAAAGCGTGCTCTCTCTCACACACACGCACACGCACACGCAAGCACCACGCGTACTGGACTCGCTGGTGTCCAATCCAGCGCCGCCAAATATTCTCCCTACGGACCCCAAGAGTCACAAATCAATTAAAGATTAGGATCAGTATCGATTTAAATAAAAACCAAAATTGTTATGGGTGATTAATCATTGTGATATAACCACCTGGTGT
This sequence comes from Genypterus blacodes, assembly GCF_046128005.1. Classification (NCBI taxonomy): domain Eukaryota; kingdom Metazoa; phylum Chordata; class Actinopteri; order Ophidiiformes; family Ophidiidae; genus Genypterus; species Genypterus blacodes. The sequence goes on along the minus strand of NW_027466890.1, from coordinate 1,830,398 downwards.
GAATGATCCTCACAGTCCTAATCGATTTTCCTTTCTAATGATATGCAGTTTTTGGTGTGTATGCTGCAGCCCACATGTGTAAACTCAGCTGGCTAAGATAAAAAAAAAGGTGTTTAAATAATGTTCCCATACTTCAACAGGTCTAAAATGCACACTGCCCACTGAATCATGTCTGAATGGAGGAAGATGTGAAGCCACCTCCAATGGAAACGGAGACTGCAAGTGAGTAACTTTGCCCTTCATGGTTTTGTGTGAAGTCCACAGTTTGCCGATGTCATTTGTTGAATTGTTTTGGCCCTTTTTGCAGACTTAATAGTGGTGTGTAGTTTTGGTACTTGGTTGTACTTTCGTCAGTTATAATAGAGGGGCCACGTATTCCACCGCTTCATTCCATCCTTTGAGAGAAGCCCTGCGCCCCGGCAACCAGGGGCCCTTGAGTTTCCTCCGGGCTGCTGCGCTCCTGTACCCCTCCAGGAGTGCCGGAGCTGTGTGAAGCTGCACGCATTCCATTAAAGAAAAGAGTTAGAAGAAGTAAAAAAAAAGAGAGAGGGTCCAGTTCCAGAGTGAGAGAGGAGAGCGAAGGGTGGCTGGACAAAAGGCAACCATGCCCCCCCCCCCCCTCCTCCCCGCCATCAGTGGGTCTTTTAATGAATGCAAGACTCCTTCACCAGCAAAGTGAGAGGACGCGTCCAGTCCTAAATCTTGTTTTTCTGTTCTTTCATGGGCGACAGCTGGGGCTCGCCCGCCGCCCGTCACCCATTGTCCTGTAGTCAAAGTAATGCTGTGTGACTAATCTGAGAGGGGCTTCCCATCATGCCACAGTCACCCCAAACACCACAACACACACCAAACCTCTGCCACAAACCCCTCGTCCCCACCCCCTTCTAACCTTAATACCCCCCTACAAAAGGCTTGTCTCCTGCTTTCTGAATGGACCCACCCCCACCCTATCTGCTTGTGATCTCCATTAGAAAGCCAGATGGCTGTGAAATGTAATTGGATTGGATGTTGAGAGAGTGAGATTAATTGGAATAAAGTGCAGAAATTTGAAGGCAAACAAGTGGGAACAGACAGTGGGACAGATTGTGAGCTGTTTGTTTAGGTTATGGATTGATGTTAATAGTATGTAGGTGAGACTTAATATGCCAACATATTCCTTTTAGCTGACCTGTATCTAACTCCAGATGTGCGGCTGGACGATCCAGTCACAAATGTCAGCATGCAAAGAAACAAAAGCTGAGGAGAAAGTGGACGTACGATGTGACTTTTTCAGGTTCAACTTTGCGGCAGGTGGCCTCATCTTTGGTCAAGCAGGAAGATCTGAGACTTCTTACACAGATCATTTTCCAGTTGCGGTGTCATTTCTTATCTTTGTAAAGAAGCTCAGGGGTGGCCTGGTCCACCCTGAGGGCATGTGGTCATGGCAGGCGCTGCTCTGGTCTGCGGGAACAGCGGAGGGGGGCATTGAGGGACCCCCTTAAGCAGCCCAGGGCCACATTCATAATATCTAATCTGCACCCTCCCCAACTGACACACGCGTGCACACAGACACACACACACAGACCTCCACACGTGTGCATATATCACACACACACACACACACACATACACACACACACACACACACACACACACACACACACACACACACACACACACACACACACACACAGAGCAACTCTCCGTCCATCCACCCTCCTCCTCCTCCCCCACAAAGCTGTTATTGTGGTCTTCGTCCCTGCTCAGTCCCAATTAAAACAGACAGGATAAGAGCATCACTTCACCCACCCTCTCTCTCTCCCTTCCTCCTTGCTTTGCTTTTCCTCTCATTAATCATTCATCCTCACCAAGCCAAGCAGCCATCAGTCACAAGGCGCATTGGGAGTCTCAGTGTGAGGGGTCGGGGTATACTGTCTATGTTGGACCGGCCTCTGTATGGAATTGTTTTGTGTACTATTTAGTATTTTGTTGAAGGTAAATGGAAACTGCACAGGGTAAGACGTCTGCACTGTCAGGAGTGAAAACAGTGACCCAGTTGTGTTGTGTTAAAATGTGCCGTTCTCATCAGTCTAAGTCAGTTGAATCAACTGGTGAGTTGCGGTGGATTGGGTTGCATGGTAACACAGATTTGAGCAGTTAGGCAGATGTAAATCCTACAAATGAGAAGATTTCTTCTTTCGCACAAGGGCGAAAACAGACAGAGACAGAGAGAAATGGAGTGAGAGTGAAATGACGTTCCGGCACAGAAAACAGGGTTAGGCTCGGTTTTTACTGTGGTCAATCGGATGTGTTACGGCTGGGTTTACAGGAATTAGAATGTGACAAGACAAAATCGGTATTCCACAGCCCCCTTCCTGCAAACTCTGCTTTCTGTCCTTCCTATTGCTATAAATAACCTCATTTATATCACCTCAAAAGGGATTATCCACAAAACAGGAACCGCCTGTGTCCTGTTTATCTGGTTGGTGTGTATTTTCAATTTGAACGGACTCAGAATTTTCAATTCCTTGTGAGTCTGCAGGTATGTGAAATGCAAAGAGGGAAAACAAGTGGAAACAAACACAAGAGCATTTGCTTTTTACATCAAACTTGTATTTAAATGTTACTTACTTAAGTTATTTGGTGGAAAACACAACATAGCTCCACTGATCATTGCCGTAAAGTAGGTCAGTGTGTGGAGAATCAGTGTAATGTCACTGCAAAGACCTGAAAGTTGTATTTTTGCGGTGGCAGCAGACAACAATCTTGGTCTTATGGGGGAGGCCTTGTTCGCCCTGTTTGTGTTTCTGTGAAGTGAGAGGTTATCTGACAGTGTAGAGCTTCCTGTTTCCCATTAAGCACTGGACTTTTTGCTATGTAGGCAGCTGATGTGCAAGTCAAATTTAGATTCCATTTGTGAAACAGTAATGAGAGGTTCTGCAAGGTTGAGAGGTTGTTGCCCTTACACCTCTTGACCTTATTGACTGCCTGTGTATGACTGTCAGTGCTGCTTTGCTGAAATAGACACTGTTTTGGTTTGAGGTCACTGTTAATAATAAAACATCTCAACTGTCCCGTGACATGTTTCAAAAATAAGTTGTCTAACAGAAATAGACCAGAGACAGAAAATTAACATTCCCAGTCCTTATGGTTGGTCTTGTATGTGGGATCAGACTGCTCCAACCTGGTAACACGCTGCATAATGATGATAAGAATTCCCCACCAACATAGACTCTAAAGGGAGCCCAACATCGCTGAAGAAGTCTTCTACCCTTCCTCAAGGAATGCTGCTCTTGATTTGTCCTCCTATAGGATTACTCGGGGGGGACTCTGTTAAAGCTCAGCTCCATGTGGGCTTAAGTGAATCAGGAGTATACAAGTGCACGGCTGGGTCAAGTGTGCCCGCTGGTGTTGGGCTTTTATTGGGGTTTAAGCTCTAAAGCGGCCACTCCCTTGCTTGGGCCCATTCCCTACATGCCAGGACCCCTCTGATACAGCAATGAATAGGGTTGGTTGGGGGCCAGGACTCAAGGTCCAATCTTCTTTACCCAAAATGGAAGCAGAGACCACGTCCACACCAACCAGGATGAAGTTAAAAATCTATTCTCAGTGGGTGTTTGGACTACCTAGCATTAGTCACACATGATTTCAGTTAAGTGATGGAAAATCTTCCATGTGTAGCTAAAGCTCGTCTGATTTGCCAGTATTGGTTCAGATATGGTCCGGGAGGAACACATCAAACCTGGGCACTGATCAAGAACCGGTGTGTCTGGAGATTCTCAAAGCAGAGTGATCAAAGATCTGCTGTCAGAGCAAAGAGATAAGACGCCGTTTGGCTCGAGTGGGTGCTGAAAGTTCACATACACCATCACAGGCTGTCAAATGTAGACACAGACACTCACATTGCACTACAGGGCACAGGGGCAAGGGGGAGCTGGGTTAGGTGTGTGTGAGTTTCCATATCTGAGTTTTAATGACATACTGTACAAACAGTATTATAAGCAACTACAGTCATTTAATTAAGATCAAAATTCTTGCTTCCTGCTCTGGTGGTAAATTAAGATGCCATTTTTAATCTGAGTAATGGCCCCAGTTTAGTATTTGGTGCATACATGTTGATTGCACAGGTAAAGCAGTTGCTGAGTGACCCTCATAACCCTTACATCGTCACATCTCTTAGAGATCAACTCACAGTGTTTGTATTTTCCAACATGTCACTGCACCACAATTTAGTTTAGTTAGTTTTTAGTTCATACACTTCTTTGAATTATTCCAGTATTAACAGTCATTGCTGCAATTAGACATCCACCTGCTAACACAGTGTGGATCTCACACAGACACATGAATCACAATACATCCTGCAATGATTTTAAACTGCTGGCTTGTTTTAATAGTGGGAGCTTTGCATTCCAGACACAGTACAGTTCTTATTTCATCCAGCAAAACTGTTGTACTTTCTTCTGTTCTTTGTCTTAAAAACAGATGTGGACCCCAGGGGTCAGACCTTGGCTAATGATTGGACACAGCCAAGGGAACATCAGCTTATGAATGAAAAAGAATAAAGAATAGAGGATAGAAAGAAGAGATTTAGCAGAGCTGAGAGAAGCTACAGATGTTGATCCTGTGTTACTTTGATCAAGAAAAGAGTGAAACATTTACACCCACAAACACACCCTTAAGTCATGTACATTACATGTTCCAAAGCTGTGGCATTTTCCACTTGCTCAGTGAGAGTGTGGCTGGTTTTGTGTCGGAGCATAAAGTCACATCCAGAGTGGCAGATGGCAGACCAGGCCCAGCAGGGAGACAAGAGAGAGAAGGCAAGGAGGCTGTTCCTCAGTCACAAAAGTGTTTGAGGTCAGAGGTCGGCGAAGCATCTGCTGTGGCCTGAGGGGACATTGCATCGCTGGGAGAGACCTGTTGCCGGGGTGTGTGTTGTTCAGCTTTTCAGCATGTGGGTGGATCTTTATCTCGGACTGCAATGACTTTATGACAAAGGGGATCTATTACAGTTAACTAATGTGGGTCACACACACATACACACACATTTGCTCAATTATTGTTATTAACGTTAATAACAATAATTGTTATATAACATTGTGTCTCTCTCTCTGTAAGTATTAAGTAAGAGAAACCTCTAATAGAAAAATGATAAATCCCATAGTGCTTATTCAGTAGATTTTCATGCTTAAGTGAAATGGGGAGTAGCCAAACTTCAAAGCAACCTCAAATGCCCTGACAAGCTTCTGCCAATTGCGACTGTCTGGGCTCCCTGCAGAGCGCACCGGACTGTTAAAAACTCCCTGATTGGTCTCACGAAACTTAAGTCAACGAGGGAGCTTTCAGCAGTCCCATGTGACATGAGGGGAACGCTGTAAAAAGCAAACAGTCGGGCGTACACACGGGAGACGTGAGAGAATGGCAATGAAAGCAAAGTGGGGGTAGAGGAAGAGAAGTGGAAGGAAAGAGGAGTTAATACTGTGTCGGGGGAGAAGGCGATCCAAAGGGGAACAGGTAAGGAAGAGAGGAACTGAGGAGGAGCGCGAAGGTGGGGAAGGGGGGGGTGGACGGGGAGACAGAAGTTGCAACAGCTGACTTCACATGGGGTTCTTTATGTCCCTGTAGGAGAGGTGGGCTTGTCAGCACCCCCCATCTGACAAGGGGACAGAGGGGAACGAGGAGACAGGAGGGGGGGAAGTATCGGGGGCAGAAGTGGAGGAGAAAGGAGGAGTGAGAGATAGAAATGGGGGAGGGGGGAGGAGTTCAATCCAACAGCTGCCTTCATTAGGATGCGCACCTGCTCCCTGTGGAGATTCTAGGAGGCCAACAGATGCCCTCCCTTACACACATACACACTCACACACAAATACACACCAACGCACTCACACAAGCACCGATTCAAACATAAACACTCTTTATTGATTGTTTTTAATGCAAAGACATAATAGACATGTAATATATCACATAATATATGAGAAGTTGATCTCTTAGCACTTTTGCAATTTGGAAAAAGTGGAAAACCTGTTGATTTGTCTTTTAAAGCCATACAAATTTTCCCCACTCAGACATCAGCCTGGACTCTGTCTCTGTAGCTGTGTCTGTCCTTGGTTTTAGTCTAGATGGGAGGGAAGCACCCAGGGGCTTAAAGCCTGAATGTGTCGCTTCATGCAGGGACATCCAGAGCGGCGGCGGTCCCCTTGATCTCTCTGGTCATTCAGGATGAGTGTGGACAGCGTAGGGCCAAAGGTAGATGGGAACGGGTTGTTAACGACTAGACTGTTTTGCAGCGTCTGACTTCCCGGGCAGAATGTGTTTTCAAAGTTCTGAGGGAATCTAATCAAGCGAGACATACAAGAACAACAGGCTGTCCATGTGCCGCTGCAGTGGAAATATTGGGCGGGAAACGTTCAGCCCCCTTTACTTTCTCCTCTCCCCTCCCCTCTGTGCCTTTGTGGTGAGATAATTGCTCCAGGCATGAAAAAACGAGTGCAGAGTAAATAAGAAGAGCTATTTTTATTCTTTAAAAAAGCTGATGTAGGACTTCTTTTTCCCTCCACCCTGTCTGATTATCACTGATTCTCTCCCCGCAGATGCCCCAGTGACTATGTGGGGAACCGGTGCCAGTACCCGAGTCCCTGCAGCCCTTCGCCCTGCCGCAACGGTGGCGAATGCCGGCCTGTTTCCCAAGGCAATACCTTTGATTTCCGTTGTCTGTGCCGCCTGGGATTCACCGACCAGCTGTGCCTGACGCCGACCAACCATGCCTGCATGAGCTCCCCGTGTCGTAATGGTGGAACATGTGAACTCATCTCCCTCACTATCTATCGCTGTCGCTGCCCACCTGGCTGGTCAGGTATGTTAGAAAACAAACAATCCAGCTTTTTCCACTGCATTCCAGTCTCTTATAAAATTAGTAAGAGCTTTTATATGTTGTTATAAAGTCTATAAAGAAGGATTACATTTCTCTCATTCTGTCACGCTTTCCAGGTAAAACCTGCCAGATCGCCAACCCGTGTGCGTCTAATCCGTGTGCCAACGGCGGCCAGTGTTCAGCCTTTGATTCAAATTTCATCTGCACGTGTCCGCCCACCTTCCACGGGCAAACATGCAAGCAAGACATCAACGAGTGCGCTCTGACCCCTTCCCCTTGCCAAAACGGCGGCGTGTGTGTGAACGAGGTGGGCTCCTACCACTGCCGCTGTCCTCAGGAGTATGCCGGCCAGCACTGCGAGACCCCCTACACGCCGTGCAGCCCCTCGCCATGCCAGAGCGGAGGCACCTGTGTCCAGAAGGGAGACACCACTTACGACTGTAGCTGCCTGCCAGGTACACACGCACGGACACACACCAGTCTGACACCCAGAATGGCAGGCAGGATGCAGTCACACAGACGTTTCCTTCTGATAGTTACTCATGCACCCTGCAACACCAACCAAGGATACATACACATACAGTATGCACAGACAAATGAACTTACATATTCCACAACCTAGTCATGCACGCACGCACACACACACACACACACACACACACACACACACACACACACACACACACACACACAGCCAGATATTACTGATATATTTGGCTTGTTAAGTTAAGTTAAGTTGTTAAGTGCGTTGGCATTGAAAGCCATTGCAACAACGTGAGTGTGAGTAATTGCGGTCATGCTGTTCGTTTTGAGAGTGCAACTGTAGACACTTTCCCACCAAGTCTAAACCACAATTAGGAATCACACTTCTCTATTTGTATCGTTTCAGCTGATTGTGTTTGTGCGTGTGTCTGTGTGCTTAGGACTTGGGTGAAGGGCAATTTGTTTGGATATACAGATAACTGAGGGCTATTGAATTGTGTGTTAAAGTTTAACTCATGCTGTGTGGCTCTGGCGGGTGTCCGTGCTGGAATGCAGATGGACGGTAAAGCTGCACAGGCACCTGCAGGGCTGTGGGTTGATAGGTAATCAGAATATGGCGGCTGTAAAACACCCACTCGAGGCTTTGATCTGGAGGGAGGAGACCGGATCAAGCCTCACCTCGCAGCATTAAAACAAACAGCCACGAGGCTATACTGAGCTTATCTCTTACTTAAGTGTGCAGTGATAACAAGCGGAAAAGCTTTTCTGATTATTAACTAAAAGCAAATGTCGCTCTACCTGTGTTGCATCACGCTTTTGTTTGACATCTGTGTCTTTTTGTCTTCTCTCTCTGTTTGCCAGGCTTCACAGGTCAGCATTGTGAGCATAACATCGACGACTGTCCAGGCCACAACTGTTTGAATGGCGGTGTGTGTGTGGATGGGGTCAACACTTACAATTGCCAGTGCCCACCTCATTACACAGGTGAGCTTATTATCCCTTTTTGTAGCCATGAAAATAGTTTTTATCTTCTGTACATTTGCAATAAAACTAACCCACTGTGCTGGTGTTTCTGTCTCCCGCTTTCAGGCCAGTACTGCACTGAGAATGTGGATGAGTGTGAGTTGATGCCTAATGCGTGTCAGAATGGCGGGACATGCCATGATACCCATGGCAGCTATCACTGCGTGTGTGTTAACGGATGGACAGGCGACGACTGCAGCGAGAACATTGACGACTGTGCCAGCGCAGCTTGTTACCATGGGGCGACGTGCCACGACCGCGTGGCCTCGTTCTTTTGCGAGTGTCCACATGGACGCACAGGTATGACACGCAGGCCATTGATCATTCATAATAACACTATGAATCATTATTCATAGAGTTTGACTAAATGCTTATAACGGCGCTGACAGGTTTGCTGTGCCACCTCGATGATGCTTGTATAAGCAATCCTTGTCAAAAGGGCTCCAACTGCGACACCAACCCAGTCAATGGCAAGGCCATCTGCACCTGTCCCCCCGGATACACCGGGTCAGCCTGCAACCTGGACATCGATGAGTGCTCCCTTGGTAAGTCAGATTTGTCATTAATGTGCGCTTTGCTTTTATTATGCCACAATTGATGAGGATTAGTCGACTGCAAATGTCTTTAATGACCACTTTTCATTTTCAGGCGCCAACCCTTGTGAGCATGGTGGCCGCTGCCTAAACACCAAAGGCTCTTTCCAGTGTAAATGCCTCCAAGGATATGAAGGCCCACGATGTGAGATGGATGTCAATGAATGTATGTCTAATCCATGCCACAATGATGCCACCTGCCTGGACCAGATTGGAGGGTTCCACTGCATCTGTATGCCAGGTGGGAACTTTGGTATAATGTAGAAAGTGGGACAAGGAAAAGCAAAACTAGATTCTTATTGTTCTATTATTCTATGTTTTACTATTGTTACACTAAAAAAAGAATTAGAAAAGGGAATAACACTGATTTGAGTAATCACTCTTTTCTTCCTTTTATTTTCAGGGTATGAGGGTGTGTTCTGCCACATCAACACAGATGAGTGTGCCAGCCAGCCTTGCCTCAACAATGGCAAGTGCATTGACAAGATCAACTCCTTCCACTGCGAGTGCCCCAAAGGTGAGACAACTTCAGGGATTGTAGCATATAACAGAGTAATCGAGTGAAATGAATGACCTCTTTGGCGCTTTTAGTCTTCTGTCGGCCTCTTTTCACCCCCATTTGTGTGAGAAGAGGCTATAGTAAAGTGAATCATTGACTTATCTGTCAATGAGTATACCACACAAAGTGAATGTTACTGATTTACTACCCTAACGGTATCATGTAGCATTTCCTGGTGAGGAGTGAGGAGGAGAGAGTGGAACAGGCTACAGAAACATTTGCATATTTGGCGGGCATGAGAGTTTGTGTAGGAGCTTAGCGCCAAAGCTGGGGGCAGGGATTTGGTTATGGGTGGTAAGCTGGAGGCCATTGTGCAGTGGTTTGAAAACTTTCACAGCACAGTTAGTTTTGAGGAAGGGGGGCGGGGGGTAGTTTGTTATGACCTGCAGCTTGATCCAGATTTGCTTGAAAAGTAAATTAGTTTCACATTCCCTCCTTTTCACTGTATGCACACTATAGCTATTATATATATATATATATATATATATACAGTATGAGCATATACATGAGCTTAAGCGATTTTGGAAATACACATATCAAATTTTATGAAGGAAAAACACATTCAATTTCTTTTTCTGCGGTATCTCCAGGTTTTTCAGGGCATCTGTGTCAGGTGGATATTGATGAATGTGCCAGCACCCCATGCAAGAATGGAGCTAAGTGTACAGATGGTCCCAACAAGTACACATGTGAATGCACTGAAGGTAAACCAAACTAATGATTTGATCAACAATTTGTTACCCAACACCCCAATACTTGCTAATATTAGGTACCATTGTTCCATTGACACGTTAATATTCCTGTTCAGGTTACACCGGCCAGCACTGTGAGGTTGACATCAACGAGTGCTACTCTGACCCTTGTCATTATGGCACCTGTAAGGACGGCCTGGCCTCTTTCACATGCTACTGCCGCTCTGGCTACACTGGCCGTCTGTGTGAGACAAACATCAATGAGTGTCTAAGCCAACCCTGCAAAAACGGCGGCTCATGCCAGGACCGGGAGAACACATACACCTGTGTTTGCCCCAAGGGAACAACAGGTAAATAGCAATATTTCAAGTATTTAATGTACAATATAATGTAATACAATAGTACAATTTGGAGTTGGATTTTCTTACATCCCTCACTTTGCTTGTGCTCTGCTGTACAGGTTTCAACTGTGAGGTGAACCTGGACGACTGTAAGAGCAAACCCTGCGACTATGGGAGGTGTATCGACAAGATCAACGGCTATGAGTGTGCATGTGAGCCGGGCTACACAGGTGAGCAAAGGGTGGAGCTTTGCTGGTGGGATTGTCCCTGGAGCATAGGGAGGGGCAGGTAGGACAGGTGGCTGACGGGTCCACTTCTGCAGAACAATGGTGTCAGATTTCTTGTGTGGAATGAGGGGAGGACACACAGAAAGGAACATAGTCCCCAACCTGATACACACACACTCGCACAAAGCACTAACTTTGTTTGCCATTTGAAAGGACTGTGACGTTGAGCTTTAAAAGGGCCTGTAAGGTGATATTTTAAAAGGAAAAGAGTTTGGTCTTAAACACATATCTGATGTTTATTTGTGTGTAGCTGCTTGACAAATCCCACTAATGGCAAAAAGGATTTCACACCACGATCTGACACACTTCCACTTGTAGCCCCAAACTTATATAACACAAAATTTAGGTTGCAGTCTGAGTATTCGAGTGTACCACTCCTTGGCTTTGTCCCATCAGGGTTCCCTTTCATGGCTCAGTAGAGCCGGTTCTGACCGGTAGTGGCTGTGAGTTTGATTGTGCTAAAGAGGGGGCAGGGAGGAACAAGTGTTGGCTGCTGTGCATCCCTCCTCCTCCTCCTCCCCCTCCTCCTCTTCCTCCCCTCCATCTTTTTGTGCTCATGGGGTGAGTGCAGAGGGCATGGCGGGATTCAGACACAGGGGGACAGAGGACTATTGTAACTGAAGATCAGGCAGTTGGGCCCTCCCCTTTCTGATTGATGAAGGGCAGAGGAGGAGAGTGGTGGGTAGGGGACTGGGGCGGGGGTGGGGCTGGGGGGGTTAATTGTTACTCGGCCGTGTGTGAAATGGGTCTGGCCTTCTGTTCCTGTAAACAGCCCTGGGTGAGGTTAGTTCTCCCTGGATGGGGGGTAGCGTGTGTGTGTGTCCCTTCCCCGAGCAGCACCTCCCCCTATCACATCCAGCTGAAATCCTCCTTCTGCCAATTCAAAGGGCCTCTATTCAGACAGGCAAAAAGGCCTCCAGGGGCAGCCAGGCTAGGCACACACTTCATCAGCTACAGCCTCGGCGTGTTGAATGCGGCGGCAATCTTAAAAGTGTTAACGCACTCCAAAGTCCACGAATCCCACACCATAAAGAAGAGACATTCATAACCACCCAGCACAATGGGATAGCTACTGATACCTACTCTCTTAAAACTATGTCTCATTGCCTTTCAGGAGCAATGTGTAACATCAATATCGATGATTGCGCCATCAACCCTTGCCACAATGGAGGCACCTGTGTTGACGGCATCAACAGCTTCACCTGCCTTTGTCCAGTGGGCTACAACGATGCCACCTGTTTGTCTCAGGTGGATGAGTGTGGCAGTAATCCCTGCATCCATGGCAGATGCCACGATCTTGTCAATGGGTGAGCACATATCTGTTTGTTATAGACTTGAAAGCGGCATGGATAGGCATCAAAGCAAACCAGAACACCGCTGTGTACTGACATGTCATTGTGTGTGTGTGTGTGTGTTAAAGCTATAAATGTACCTGCGATTCCGGCTGGAGTGGCCCGAACTGCGACATCAATAACAACGAGTGCGAATCCAACCCGTGTATGAACGGTGGAACCTGCAAAGACATGACCAGCGGATACCACTGCACATGCCGAGCCGGATTCAGTGGTCAGTTCTAACTCCAACCTCTCTGCCTTTTTGTTTTTCTCTCACACCCGGGGTGTGTGTTTTTTTTTGACACTCCCTAACCAAAAGTGTGTTTCTCTAATCCCGCCACCATAGGACCTAACTGCCAAACTAACATCAACGAGTGTGCATCCAACCCATGCCTCAACCAGGGCACCTGCATTGACGATGTGGCTGGATACAAGTGCAACTGTTTACTGCCCTATACTGGTATGACTTATTACTGTCTGATATCCCCTGGATTGATGATCTTGGGCATCTGCTGACTCAGCCATTTACAAAGATCTGACAAACACATTTCATGTTTTCCACACAGTAGGTGTGTCCTATCCTGCCATTTGTTATTTTAGCAAACATCGCCCACTGGCCACATACTGCGATGTATGTTTGTGTCATCTGTGTGGAAAGATTTGCTTTTCCGTGGATGATAGTGTGTGTTTTGCAATAACACACTGTCGTGGCCAGTACAAGCATGAGAACTGCAGCCTGCTCCCAGCGCTATTCCCACTTCCGCTACATCCTGTTTCCTGTCTGGGATCGCACAATAGCAGGAAACAGGAAGGCCCTTCCTGTTTGGTTAGGTTGCCATGGAAATGGATAAGGAAGTGGGATGGAAACTGGGCTTTAAAATTGGTGTTAAAATGAAATCGGGAGGAATGGCAAGTTACAGTTTAGTTTGTTTGTTTACACATAATAGCATGTTTCTACTCTCTGCCAATCATAGGTGAGAACTGTGAGACGTTGCTGGCTCCCTGCAGCCCCAGACCCTGTAAAAATGGTGGAGTGTGTAAGGAGTCTGAAGACTACCAGAGCTTCTCCTGCATATGCCCCGAAGGATGGCAAGGTATCCATCCACCCAACCATCCATCCATCCATCCATCCATCAATCCATCCATTTATTTGTTGTCTGGCTGATCTGAATAAATGTCCTTTCGCCCTCTTTTACCCTCCAGGCCAAACATGTGAAGTTGACATCAATGAATGCGTGAAGAGCCCGTGCCGAAACGGCGCCATTTGCCACAACACAATGGGCAGTTACCAGTGCAAGTGCCAGCCAGGTTACACCGGCCAGAGGTGTGAGATGGACATCGACGACTGCAAACCAAGTAAGCGGGAGATTCACATCCCTCACTCTCATCCTGCTTCACATTTAAAACATCCACAAATAAACTCACCGCCTTCCCTCTTGTTTCAGATCCCTGCAGTAACGGCGGTCTGTGCAGGGACGGCACCAACAGCTTTGTGTGCACCTGTCTGCCAGGTTTCCGTGGGGGCAGGTGTGAGCAGGATATAAACGAGTGCGAGAGTAACCCCTGCAGGAATGGGGCTAATTGCACGGATTGCGTCAACAGCTACACTTGCACCTGCCCACCTGGCTTCAGTGGCATCAACTGTGAAATCAACACCAATGATTGCACTGACAGGTAGGTCAAGTCAGGACATTGTTATTAATAGTTTGATCCAGATGCATGACTAGACACATTTCTCACTGCTCTGTGTTTGCTGTAATGTAATGTTTTGTAATGTCTTATTCCTCTTCAGCTCTTGCTTCAATGGTGGAACCTGTGTGGATGGAATCAACGCCTTCACCTGCTTGTGTCTCCCCGGCTTCACTGGTAGCTACTGCCAGTATGATATCAACGAGTGTGACTCCAAACCGTGTCTCAACGGAGGCACATGCCAGGACAGCTACGGGACCTACAAGTGCACCTGTCCTCACGGCTACACAGGAGTTAACTGTCAGGTAGATAAGAAAGCTGCCATATTTGCTATGAGATGTTGTGTGGAATAGTCTAGAATCGGTGTTGGTTCCGTTTTGCACGGTCTCATTTTAACATGTTCTATCTTGTTTTTGTAGAATCTGGTACGCTGGTGTGACTCTTTCCCCTGTAAAAATGGCGGCTCATGCTGGCAGCAGGGAGCATCGTATACCTGCCAGTGTCAGACTGGGTGGACTGGCCTTTATTGTGACATCCCCAGCGTGTCCTGTGAAGTAGCAGCCAAACAGCAAGGTACAATAAGCAGACAAGCAAAAGCTGTTTTGAATCTAAAGACCCTGTGTCTGAATTCAATTTGCTAATTCTACAATCTATTCCTCACTCTCTTATTCTTAGGCGTAGATGTTGCTCACCTCTGTCGGAATTCTGGCCAGTGTCTGGATGCTGGAAACACACATTACTGCCGTTGCCAAGCAGGATACACAGGCAGCTACTGCCAGGAGCAAGTGGATGAGTGCTCACCCAATCCTTGCCAGAATGGAGCCACCTGTACTGACTATCTGGGAGGCTACAGCTGTGAGGTAGGAATACTGATTCAAGTCACACAAAATGTGTTTCCTTTGGGTGTAACCCATGGTTTAAGCACATTTATGACAATGTTGGGGGAGAAACCATTACTGACTTGTATTTTCTTTGTTAGTGTCTCCCTGGTTACCATGGTGTGAACTGCTCTAAAGAGATCAATGAATGTCAGTCGCAGCCCTGCCAGAATGGAGGGACCTGCATTGATCTCATCAACACATACAAATGCTCCTGTCCCAGAGGAACCCAAGGTATTTGCCTCGACACTAAAGCCAATATATGCAGAATAATATGTACAAGAACACAATTCGCTAAAGAAAATGGAAAAAGGGGAACATATGGATGTGTTCTAACATTTGCATTTCCCCCAGGTGTCCACTGCGAGATCAATTTGGATGACTGCAACCCCTCTAGTGACCCGCTGACCAATGAGCCCAAGTGCTTCAACAATGGTAAATGTGTGGACCGGATTGGCGGCTACCAGTGTGTGTGTCCGGCAGGCTATGTGGGCGAGCGATGCGAAGGCGACGTCAACGAGTGTCTGTCAGATCCCTGCGATCCTCGAGGCTCCTATAACTGCATTCAGCTCACCAACAGCTACCGATGCGAGTGCCGCACTGGATATACAGGTACTGAGCTCTGCAAGTGTGTGTGTGTGTGTGTGTGTAACAAGGGGCTGTGTGTCTTTGTCCAGTGTCTTTGTGTTTCTAAGTGTACCTGACACATATGGGACTTATTTGCTTCTGTTCCCCAGGCCAACGTTGTGACAAGGTGTTTGATGGATGTAAGGGGAGACCCTGCAGAAACGGAGGAACCTGTGCCGTTGCCAGTAACACTCCTCATGGTTTCATCTGCAAATGCCCACCAGTGAGTGTAGTATAAGTCATTTAATATCATTTTACTAAAGTACAATGGTCTTAACCCTGGTAAATTTCTCTCATTGTAGGGATTCACCGGATCGTCTTGTGAATATGATTCTCGCTCCTGTGGGAGTCTGAGTTGTAGAAACGGTGGAACATGTGTTTCAGGCCATCTTAGCCCGCGCTGCCTGTGTCCGCCAGCCTTCACCGGGCCCGAGTGCCAGACCCCCACTGACAGCCTCTGCATCTCCAACCCCTGCTACAATGGCGGCACTTGCCAGATCACCCCGGATGCCCCCTTCTTCCACTGCAGCTGCCCCAGCAATTTCAATGGCCTGTTGTGCCACATCTTAGATTATTCCTTTGCCGGAGGGTTTGGCCGTGACATCACCCCGCCTCCGGAAGTGGAGGTGAGCTGTGAGATTCCTCAGTGTGATGAGTGGGCAGGCAACCACATCTGCGACTCCCTGTGCAACAACCATGCCTGTGGCTGGGATGGGGGAGACTGCTCGCTAAACTTTGATGACCCCTGGCAAAACTGCTCTGCAGCTTTGCAATGCTGGCGGTACTTCAACGATGGCAAGTGTGATGGGCAGTGCAACAGTCCTGGGTGTCTCTATGATGGCTTTGATTGCCAGGGACAGGAAGGCCAGTGCAAGTGAGTCTCAAATTATAAACTTGGAAAACTGACTACAATAGATATTAATTGACTATTTTCTGTTCTTGCTGAAATGCCATTTAGAATAACACACTTAATTTTCTTTCAGCCCACTGTATGACCAGTACTGCAAAGACCACTATGCTGATGGGCATTGCGACCAGGGCTGCAATAATGCAGAATGTGAATGGGACGGCCTGGACTGTGCCAACAATATGCCGGAGAAGCTTGCAGATGGGCACTTAGTCCTGGTGGTCCACATCCCCCCGGAGCAGCTGAAAAACGGCTCCTCAGCCTTCCTCAGAGAACTCAGCAGTGTTCTCCACACTAACATTGTCTTCCGCCGTGACGCAAAAGGGGAACCGATGATCTTCCCGTACTATGGCAACGAGCAAGAGCTGGTCAAGCATAATATGAAGCGTTCAGCAGATGGCTGGCCTGAATGGGCTGCAGTGCCTGCTAACGTCTTAGGTCAAATGAAGGAGAGTGTGACTGCCATGGTCAGCCCGCGGAAACGCAGAGAGCTGGACCCCATGCAAATCAAAGGGTAAGTGTCACAACAGCTCCCAAATGTGGAATCTTTTAAAGCAGTACTGAAGCCAACTTGATTTATTGAAAGTTTAGTTGAGTGTTAACACTTGTCCGTCTGCTTGCAGGTCTGTGGTGTATCTGGAAATTGACAACCGTCAGTGTTACCAGCAGTCCAGTGAATGTTTCCAGAGTGCTACAGACGTGGCTGCATTCCTCGGAGCGCTGGCCTCCAGCGGGAATCTTAATGTTCCCTATATTGAAGCTGTGACGAGTATGTAGCAGCTCTTTCCATTCAAATTAATACATTACACACCACATCATATTCTTCAGGTCATTTCTGTTGTAATACTAAACAAATGACATTGGCTATCTTTCCAGGTGTGAGACCGACTCCTCCCAATTCAGAGCTCTATCCAATGTATGTGGTCTTCTTCGGCTTGGCCGCTTTGGGCTTCGTCTGTCTTGGCGTCCTGGTATCCCGTAAGCGGAGGCGTGAGCACGGCCAGCTGTGGTTCCCTGAAGGATTCAAAGCGTCTGAACCCAGCAAAAAGAAACGCAGAGAGCCTGTTGGAGAGGATTCTGTTGGACTAAAGTATGGGGAATATTTAGATTGTCTAATGTAAAAATATAAGTGTCAGCAGTTGTGTCTTTTGTGTTATGATGTCACTCATCTAACTTTCCTCCTCTTTGAAATAGGCCCATGAAAATATCTGACATCAATCTCATGGACGACAATCAAAACGAATGGGGCGACGAGGATCCAGACTGCCAGCGTTTTAGAGTAAGTCGAGCATTTTCTATGTTTTCATGTATTTGTTTCACTTCGCTGAACTACCTTTTCAGAACAACAGTCACGCGTGTTCATGCTGAAACTATTGACCTCATTCGCAGTTTGAGGAACAAGCCATGTTGGATTTGAGTGACCACACTGACCATAGGAAGTGGACACAGCAGCACATGGACGCAGCTGACCTACGTATCCCCTCAATTGCCCCGACTCCTCCTCAGGGAGAGATCGAGAACGACTGCATGGATGTTAACGTCAGGGGTCCTGGTATGTTCGGCTAAAAACAATAGTAACGTGGAATAGATTTGTAACACGATAAGAGATCAAAATCCTCTAATAGCGTTTTCTCCATTTATAGTGCTATATACAAGTCAGACACATGACCGATGAAATTCCTCTCACTTCTCCTTTCAGATGGCTTCACCCCCTTGATGATTGCTTCCTGCAGTGGCGGAGGACTGGAGACCGGTAACATTGAAGAGGAAGAGGATCCCTCGGCAGAAATCATCACCGACTTTATTTACCAGGGGGCGAACCTCCACAATCAGACTGACCGCACCGGCGAGACCGCCCTCCACCTGGCTGCCCGCTACGCCCGCTCCGATGCCGCCAAGAGACTCCTGGAGTCCAGCGCTGATGCCAACGTTCAGGACAACATGGGCCGCACCCCGCTTCACGCCGCCGTGGCTGCAGATGCGCAGGGAGTGTTCCAGGTAAGCGCTTCATCCACAACAGCTTCACAGCTCCCACTAAGCTTTGATTTCATAAACACAGCCCTGCATCTTTAAACAAACAATTAAAACAAGCCTGTGTAATTCCAGATTTTAATCCGGAACCGTGCAACTGACCTTGATGCCCGCATGCACGATGGAACAACGCCGCTGATTCTGGCAGCTCGATTGGCAGTTGACGGCATGGTGGACGAGCTTATCAACTGCCACGCCGATGCTAATGCCACCGACGACTCTGGTATCTATCATTTTATCACCGCCGCCATCTCCACACGAATACCTGGAGCTTAGCAGTGAGTTTGTGATGCTAATCCACCCTCACACTTTTTTCTCTCTCTCTCTCTGCAGGTAAATCGGCTCTTCACTGGGCTGCCGCTGTAAACAATGTGGAGGCTGCTGTGGTGCTGCTAAAGAATGGTGCCAACAAAGACATGCAAGACAATAAGGTATGTGAGATGCTACCACCATGAAGCTGTGTGGTGTGTGAATTGTTTAGATCCTTACATTCTCAGTAGTATGTTTGGTTTATTGACTGTGTTTTTGTTGTGATTCTGTAGGAGGAGACTCCCCTGTTCCTTGCAGCCCGTGAAGGAAGCTTTGAGACAGCCAAGGTTCTGCTGGAGCACTTTGCCAACCGTGAGATTACTGACCATCTGGACCAGTTACCCAGAGACATTGCCCAAGAGCGCATGCACCATGACATCGTCCATCTGCTCGATGAGTACAATGTGGTCAGGAGTCCAGGGATCCACAGTGCACCACTGAGCAACTCCAGCCTCTCGCCACCTCTCTGCTCCCCTACCGACTACCTTGGCAACCTCAAGCCGAACCTTTCTGTCAAGAAGGTTCGTAAGATAAGCTCTGGTGGTAAAGGCGGGAAGGACGGGAGCAAAGAAAGTCGACTGAAGAAGAAAAAGTCACTGGATGAGAAGGGTCATCTGCTGGACACCTCAGCTGTTCTGTCACCGGTTGATTCCCTTGCGTCACCACATGGCTACCTGTCTGATGTGGCATCTCCTCCCATGACTTCACCCTTCCAGCAGTCCCCGCCCATGACTCT
The DNA here is from genome assembly GCF_046128005.1 of Genypterus blacodes. NCBI lineage: Eukaryota > Metazoa > Chordata > Actinopteri > Ophidiiformes > Ophidiidae > Genypterus > Genypterus blacodes. The sequence continues at coordinate 1,811,059 of NW_027466890.1, read as the reverse complement.
GAATCACCTACAGGGCAATGCAGACTCCCATATGGGACAGATGAACATAGGTAAGGGCCAGGACATGGGTTGCATGTCTTTCGACCCCAACCCACCCCGTCTCTCCCACCTACCTGTGTCCAGCCCCGTCAGTCAGGGGACAACGTCAATAGTCGGGGGCAGAGGAGGCCAATGTGATTGGGTCTCTAGGATGCACCACGGTCTAGGGCAGCAAGGAGGCTTTACCCAGGCCCCACCCATGTCCCACAACATGATGGGTGCTCTCCACGGGGTCAACACTGCCACTCTGACGCAGATCCTGGGCTACCAGGGTCTGCAGACCAGCCATCTTGCCTCGGCGCCACACATGATGCAGCAGCAGGCTCGCGCCCGCCAGCTCCAGCACCAGAACTCCAACTCCACCACAGCCGGGCAGTCCCTCAACCAGACCTTCCCAAGCATCGAGCTCAACGGATCCGACATGCAGCAAAGTAACGGCCTAGTCCGCTCCATGTCCATCCACACCGTCATGCCCCAGGAGACGCAGATTCTCGGGGCCCAGTTTCTTACCCCTCCTTCCCAGCACAGCTATTCTGGACACATGGACAACACGCCAAACCACCAGCTACAGGTGCCTGACCATCCATTTCTAACACCTTCACCTGGCTCCCCTGACCAGTGGTCCAGCTCCTCTCCACATTCCAATATGTCTGACTGGTCAGAGGGCATCTCCAGCCCTCCGACAAGTATCCATTCTCAAATGAATCTCATCCCAGAACAGTTTAAGTAGAGACTTGGAAACGGACGGAACTATTTAGTGGAAAACAATATTATACAAGAGAAACTTCATACATGAAGAGAGTGACAAACCTGAAGATGCTCCTGTTTCATTATCAGTTTTTATACTAATGATAAGAACATTTTAGTAATTTTGTATTTATTTATGTGCTTTTTTGTTATGAGATATAAAGAAGATGCTTTTATATTTATGCTGATTTGTTTGTTTTGTTTTGTATAGGGAGATCAGGAACTGTTTAAAGGAGTGTAGTATATCAGAAAGAGACTCCTGGATCTTTACACTGGCTATTTATTTGTGTCTTTTGTTGCTTTATTCACTGGCTTTATTTGTATTTTTGGGGCTCACCAGTCCTTGCAAGTTTTATTTTGGGACTTAATATAGTCTGCGTTATTTGTACAAAATTGTTTTGTCTTTTATAGATCATTTTTAAAGTTTCAGTATTAATTATTTAGACTTTAACCTTTGATTTGTCTTTAAGTGACACAGAATTTGTTACTAAACTTCAATTCACCAAGTCTTATCACTGAGTTTAGATGCTGATCAAATGTGTATTTGAGAGTATATATGATATACCCAAAGTGTCACCTTTCGTAATGTTTGCATACAACCACTTCCTCTTGTAACAGAAAACGAAACGAAAGCAGAACAAGGAAAACCATATAATGTAATGAAACTCGCAATTTACTTTGGACATTTTGGACCTGATGACACAATTGGCAGTTGATAGATGCATCTAAATGTATTTAAAACTATCTATTTAAATATAGAGGCTGGACTGATGTTGAGTATGTGTAACAAGTTTTGTGATAACTTATGATGCAAGGATAAACAAACTGGTGTGTATCCCAATTCAGTGATATATGGTTACAATGATCGACCTATTAAGTATTAACTTGTAACGGTGTTGTTTAAAGCTCAAATGTTACATTCACCACAGTTTGAATAGTACCAGTCTGATTTTTGTTTTTCCTGAGAAAAGCAATGTATTTGTGAGATTTCATGTGAAAATGTCTTTAAGAAGTGAAAGACATGGGGACCTTCATTAGTGTGTAAAATGGCATCACCTGCACTTTGCAAGGAGTGTAGAAAAAGGTGTCTAAATGTCATGTTTTATAAACTAATCCAGAGCTAAAGATGTTTCTAATTAAAGATGTAATTCAAAATCAATGTCCATGCAAAGTTGTAGTTTGCAAAGAAGTATTTCCTGATTTAAAGAATTTGTAAAAGAATTTGTCTTTGTTCAATAAAAGCAGCTGCCAAGCTTTTCCTTACGGGATTATTCTCTTGTTCTTCTTTTCTAAATGGATTGGGTTCAGACTGCCAGGTGGTCTGTAGGTCTTTACATTTGGTGCCACATCTGTTGAAGAGCTGTGAAAGGCAAACACTGTGATGGCTGGTGTCTGCCTCCCTCTAGGGGCCACGACTGAGAAATACCAAAGTGAAAATGTGAACCATGACAGAGAAGGAAAAGAAGACAAAGGCCTGGCTGAAGAAGTAAATATATAATAAATACAAGCAAATAAATATGTGTTCTATACATGTTTGGCTGTGGAGTAACATAATAGCCAGCAAGAGTAGACATAATTCCTTCTCTGTCAGTGTCTGTGGTATATATTTGGGAATTGTAGACATTATTGTGTGACATTACAGTAGATGCTCACAGGCTATTTACAATTGAAAAGAAATAATTTTAATAGATATAATGTTCCACTAATTATGACACTCAGTTTGATAGTTAAATGATCTACAATGGCTATAATCATCTTGCAACTTGTAAATTCTTCTGACATGGTATCTGATGCACATATCACCTGGAGGCTATGTGTCTATTATGATAGATCATCTATAGGTTAATCTAGGATAAATAAACAGGTCTTTGAAGATCAGACATATTAACACAATAATAACAGCAATAGTTTAAAGCCACGCTGCTGTTCCCATGTAACACATAGACTAAATGGAGCTAAAAGAAATGTCGCGTGTGTCCTCCATCATTTAATCTATTTTCTCTTATTTTCGTAAAAATATACAAGTACACGTAGAATGTTTGGACCGAGCCGGACAGATCAAAGCGCCGCTGTCCGTGGTGCTGACCCGGGTCGTCCGTATCTCTCTCTCTCTCTCTCTCTCTCTCTCTCTCTCTCTCTCTCTCTTTCTCTCTCTCTCGCGCACTACAGCGCCTCCAGTAGGTTGTCCGATGCATTGCACGGAGATACTGCCCGTCCCCATAGAGACAGGCTCCTACAACAGGGCTATCTGCTTCCATTGGATCCGCTCGCCCTCACTCACAGGCAGTGACGGCGAGCACGGACCTGCCGGCTCTTGGACATTAACATTCCCTCGGATAGATAAATAAACGGATATTCACCATATTTATATAATTAACGGATAATTAACCATTTTGTCGCGAGCCGAGAGAGGCCGGAGGTGTTGCTAGGCAGGGAGGAGTCCTCCGTTATTTCACCGCTAGCATTGCAATTGAGCTTCTTTTTTCTAAGCTAAACCTCAACCACACAAAGCCCCACAAAGGATTCAATGCGCACCTGAAGGTAACGAAGGTTATTTTCCTATTTTCGGGTGAAACTGTCCTTTTGTGTCCGTGCAGTTTAGCTATAACGCGTTAATAAAGAGAAAAACGCTGCTAGGTTAACATCGGGTCATTCATTGGCTAATGAGCCTGAACTGGACAGAGCTAATTATCGGCTCACAGGATATTTAGGATATTGTGTTTATAAGCGCTTGTAAATCAACACAGGGCGGCTCCTAAAGCAGCAATATAGATTAGATCAGATACAGATGTGAAGTATCTTGAAGTATCTTACACCAACTGACTAGACGTGATGTGGATAGCAGACGAGACAATACGAGAATTTGGTGATTTATGGTTTGGATTTGTAGCCTACTTGCATGGAGTAGAATGGATGAATCATAATGGCTGAACGCTGACCTACAGCAACAACACCGGCTGCACTGTATCAGCCAAGATGAGAGGTCAGGCTACACCTGCTTTCATCGTCATCATCATCATCATAGTCGGTGGATGTTAGCAGGCCAGGCATAGTGTTGTTTATCCACACCTATGCTGTAATGACTATCAGCTGCTCTGTGAGGCTCAGTGACATGTAAGGTTTTTTGCCTCTTCTGTGTTGCTGTTTGTAGTGTAAGTAGGTAGGATGGACGTGGAGGTGAGTGCTGCCCGGGACAGCCCCTGGAGGAGGGGAGCGGATCCAGCACAAGGTGACGCCGGAGGAGTCATGGAGATCCAGGTTGTGCCACTGGAGCACTACGACTCGGCAAGAGCCAAAATCGATGCAGATCTGCGCTGGTTGTTTGCCAAAGCTTATGGCATAGGTAAGGATCTCTCACTTTTCCCACTCACACTGCACAGGGGGATGCATCTGCCCTGCAAACCTAGAATTATGCAGCCCAGGGGTTTACTATTAACTTCACATTGTGCAGTTTGGACATGAACACGTAAACTAAGTATAACAGCAGTATTCTTATCAGGTATTTACAATATATTCTGGATCTAGATCCTCGATAATACAGTAATCAAAGTGTCTGCAGGATTGTGGCTGATTCTTTCCCCATTCAAATCTTTACAAGTCAGAGACGAGGTGATTAGAATCGTATAAACAAACGCTTGTACTATCTGATGCAATCCAACACAGTAGCGCTGCAATAAGTGGTATCTTTGTGAAGCCAGATGTTGTTTATAGAGAGTATTGCCCCTGAAGTTGACAGAGGAGACAGTGCGCCTGATCTGTCTCCAGATAAGGTTTCGATAGAACTCATAGTCAGATCAGGTCTTATTTCACCTAAGTACATTTTTAGTTCAGTGAGGCTGCTGTGACTCATCATTTTCAGAACTCTGTGATGAAGAAGCATATATATTATGAGTGTTTTGCGTAAATGTCATGAGGAGACATTGACCAGTCATCCTTCCTATCAGTAAAGGATGTGAGCAGACCAGAGACCAGCAGCTCCAGGTTATTGTCTGGTTTGTTATCTGGTCTACGTGATGACATCATGCGTCATATCCGTCGGTCACTGGCCCTGTGAGCGCTGAGGAGCTTCACTTTACAGTTAAAAAAGATTTCTTTCCATATCAATGCTGCGAGCAAATATGGAAGTTACGCCTTGAATGTGGATTTTTGTGTCACAAGCTGAAAATGCGAGCTGGAGAGAGTAAGCGAGGGGTCAGCCGTGCAGCTCACTGTGACTGTGTGATAATAGGGCATTCGTGAAGGAGACAGAGCCAGACTTCCTATCGTGCAACAAACACTTTTCAATAATAATCACGTTTTAAGTTTAGCCTACAATCTTTTAGCCGTTAAAGGGGCATTTGGGGGCGGCAGTGGCCCAGTCCAAAGGGACTTGGCTTGGGAACCGGAGGGTAGCCAGTTTGAGTCCCGTGTGGAGTGCTAAGGGGTCTTGGCTTGGTAACCGGAGGTCCTCCACGGGCAGACACACATGCACCGCATTGTGTGTGTGTGCATGTAACAAATGCATGGCTCTGAAACAGGGAATTTCTCATTCGTGAGATTAAGGGTTGTTTATCTTATTTAAAAAGTGAAAGCTGTGAAAAAATGTCATGTCATAGCTGAAGCTGACAGGTGATTCACTCCTCCAACACACAAAGAAGGAATCTGTCCAGTTTGAAATGAAGTCAGTCTTGTATTTGCTTTCTGTGGTAGAATCCCTGCTCATTGACAGACACTGTGGGGGGGCAACTGCTCTCCTGGGATTAGAGTGCAGCGTCACCACCACAGTCCTGCTGGAAGGACAGTGTGTGTGTGTGTGTGTGTGTGTGTGTGTGCTGTGGTTCTCTGCTGATGCGAGACTCAGGACTGCAAGTCACATGGTTAAGCGTGTAATGGGATTGTGAATGCTTGTTTGTTTAGGCGAAGTCACGGCAGTTTTTCTTATGACATTTTGAACTATTCAAACCTATAGAATCTTACATTTTTAAATATGTTCACAGTGTTGATGTTGATCTATGTAAATGTCACACATTTCCAGTGTAATGTTAATGTTATGTTGATGTTTAGATTAACAGTATACGTTTGGAGATGTCAGAGTCCAGTTAATAATACAACAGTATAATATGACAAAATGTTGGTAACACTTAAGTCGCCAAAGTTTCACATTCCATAGGTTTGTGTGTTTAGTAACAGTTTTGGAGGATTCCCCACTGAGCCTCTGTGCTTTGTGTTGGCTCAGTGCCAGGCTGCTCTGTCCTCGCTGTCAGCAAGATAAGTGTAGCTCAATCTGACCTTGTCTCCAAAAGAGCGAGAACAAAGGCTTCCCCTGCACACACACGCACGCACGCACGCACGCACGCACGCACGCACGCACGCACGCACGCACGCACGCACGCACGCACGCACGCACGCACGCACACACACACACACACACACACAAACACACGCACAGTGTGGCGGGCATTTACACTTGGATCAGGTGGATGTTAAATATCTAAGGAGTATTAGCAGCTAGGATTATAGAGTAGCCATTACCTCCACTCCCCCTCTTTCAGACGCTCGCACGCACACACACACGCACACACGCACACACACACACACACACACACACACTCCCCTTTTAGTGTCAGCAGCCATAAAACGATCCAGTAAGCAGGGCCCTGGTGAGTGGACAGCCCCCACCTTCTGCCACACTGGCACCCATGATCGCCATCTCCACGGCAACCAGTGAGGATGAGAGGTCAGCCAGGGACAGCGTGTGGTTTTCCTTATTAGCTCAGAAACCAGCAGGGCGAGGAAAGCGCTGTGTGTGATTGTAGGGAGTATTTTAGAAGGGTTAGGAATACAATGATAAACAGAGTGGAGGGTTGCGTAATGTGCGGGATTCCACATTATCTGGGACGCCTGGATGGCAGCGTGATGCCTCAGCAGGCAGAGAGAGAGAGAGAGAGAGAGAGAGAGAGAACAGTGTGTGCCAAGCAAGCAGTCGTAAAAAGGCAAAGTGGGCACTGGTGGTCAGTGAACTGTAGTTTTAAATTCCCCCTGATGTGTGCGTGTGTGTGTGTTTGTGTGTCTGGTGTGTGTGGGTGTGTGTTGGCCTCGATCGATGTCCTAGTAAGTCGGTTTATCTGTGTCAGCATTGTCAAGCAAATGAGAAGAAGAGAAGCTATTGTGAAACATTGATGCAGACTGGGTCTTGGTTTTGTTGCTTTCATCTTCATTTTTACGATCACATGAATTATTTAGCGGTATCTTCCGTTTCATCGTCGATAGTTGTTGTACGATTCAGTGACTCAGCGAGCCATTATGGCAAACGACATGTCAGTCATAAAGACAGGCTGTCAACAAAAGTAAAAGAAAATGAATACATCCCAAAAATCTCTGTTATAATTGTCTGTATAATTGCAAGGCTGCGTGTGTGTAAGTATGCCAGACCATCGTTGAAGTGAAAGTAGCTCTGAAGGAACTTAATGGACGTTAATGGATGTTTACAGCAGACGTTTCAGTGAGTAACATCGCACTAAAAGTCTGTCTGTCTGTCTGCTTGTGTGCACTCACCAGCACTCTGAGCATGACTCGGACAATATCCCCTTGAAGGCTGAGTCGATAAGAAATAATGACAACAACGAAAATCAAACGGAGGGACAACGGCAAAATTCCCCTGAGTGCTTTAGGCCTTAACTGTGGATTAATATGGCTGAGCTTATAAAAATAGCAGCCCTGTTTCTGTGTTCACCACCAGGAAGGAAATAAACAACAACAACACGCCGGCTCAGGAGAATGTAGTCAGCTTAAATCCTGCCAGTTGATTGGCTTAAAGATTCCAGGCCTCCGACAGGTGCGGTTCAACCTGATGACTTTCAATCTCAGCATTCTCCTCGTCCACCGGTGGCGTCTTAGACAGTCTAAAACCGTCTCAGCCTGTTGTGGATTATGTAAGGCGGCGAGGATTTGCCCTCACGTGTCTATGTGTGCTAATAAAAATAGATTCTGTCATGGTGGAATATGGTTTAAATCACGTTCTGTGTGATCACGTGCCGGAATTACCCGCAACGAATCCCCTTTGTGTTCCAGATCACATCCCCGTAGACCTGCGAGACCCCTTCTACACAGACCAGTATGAGCAGGAGCACATCAAGCCACCAATCATCCGCCTGCTGCTGTCCGGGGAGTTGTACTGCAGGGTTTGCGGGCTGATCCTGCGCACGGACCAGGCCGCCTCGCTCAAAAGCCACCAGTCGGTCATGCAGGTGCTGTCCAGGAAAGGGATTTTGGTCCTGGAGAGCGACAACACCCCCGTTTCTGATATGGACCTCAGTGCATCTCCCATCAAGATGGTGAGTCGCTAAGCTGTATTCACTGGCAGCAGATAGGCTTTCTGCAAAACATACACACACAGGTCCTCATTTGTTTCATTCCCATTTGCTTTTCCAGAACTCTCACATCCACCTTATCGACTCCCTGATGATGGCCTACACAGTGGAGATGATCAGCATAGAGAAGGTTGTCGCCAGCGTCACTCGCTTCTCAAACTTCAATGTCTCCAAGGAGCTGCCGTATGACCTGGAAGACGCAATGGTCTTCTGGATCAACAAGGTGAGAAGATTGTGGTGTTTTGGTCTGCTTTGGAATTTTTTTCGTGCGTCATTTCGTCGGCGCTGACTTCTATCGTTACACAGGTGAACATGAAGATGAGGGAGATCACGGATAAAGAGCTGAGAATGAAGCAACACCTGCTGGAGTCGCCCAGTCACCAGAAGGTAACAGGCTCATCTTCCTCTTTTTCTGCGTCGCCCCTCTATTTCTCTACCTCCTGTGTGTCGTCTTTCTCTCTGTCACATTGTTTTCAGTCGCGGACTTGAATGTTGTCCAGTGTGGGACATGGACAACGACAGTTTTCCCATCAGCTAATCGTACAAGTCAAATTCTTCTAGACAAGCGAAACCACCAACAATCTGCCTTCACCATTGGAAGAAGAGTGTAACAAGTTTGCGTGACTATAATTGATTGTCGGCGCATAATAACAGTAATTATAATGTCACGTGATAAAGTTGTTCTATTTCCTCTTCGGCGTCGTCTGTAAATCTTTGACATCTGATCTCCCTGTCACTGTATCTCAACCTGTCTGCTGCTTTTTCCTCTTTGTGTCTCCCTCCCCCTCAATACTGTCTTCCCCTTCCTGCCTCTTGGATACTAGTCCCCCTCCAAGTGGTACTGGAAGCTTGTGCCTGTAAGTGCAATAGATACCTGTATCAGTGTGTGTGTGTGTGTGTGTGTGTGTGTGTGTGTGTGTGTGTGTTTGCAGTCTGTATATATCAGTGTATCAGTGTTTGTTAGGAAAGCACAGTGGAGAGAAGTATGTCTGTATGACTTTGAACATAGACTACAGACAATGCAGTGAAACCCAACCATAAAAAAGAGGACACAGCGCCCCTTGCTGGCAAAAGTGGGAACTGCTCCCATAACGCTTGGTTTTCCGTATTTAACTTTTTTTTTTAAAACCTTGCATGAATAACTTTAGGCAGAATGGACTCCCTAACCCTCCTCTCTCCCCCATAAAACACACACACAATACACTTCACACACTTGCTGAATGGCCTGATATTTTGCATGGCCTCACTGTGAGTGTTTGAGCCGGTGGAGTTCTCCCATGATGTAATATGCTCACCTTTGACCCCGATGTCAGTTTCAGCGTCAGCAATCCTTGTTTTCCCCTTTTATTTTATTCATCACTTACACACACTTACACTTACAGTTGTTTATGACTTTAAGAATTTTCAATACAGCTGTACAACAAGTCCCATATGTGCATGTGAGCGATAACTTGACTTGAAAGCATTGAAATGAATCCCTCAAATGTTTGGATGTTTGCTTCGTAGGTGCGTTACCGTAGAGATCATCTGTCGGGTCGCTCGCTTCAGCACTTCCCCCTGGTGGACGACTTGCTGAAGGACGTGTGTGACGGCACCGCTCTGCTGGCTGTCATCCACTTCTATTGCACAGAACTCATTAGACTTGAAGGTACACGGAAGGCGATATGTTCGATGTCATCGCTCAAACGTCTGGCTGTGCTGCTTCTCCCTGTATTCGAATAAACAGATGGACTGCTGTGCTGTTTTTGTGCAGATATCTGTCTGAAGGAGGTGCCATCCATAACGGATAGTGTGTACAACATCCACCTGCTGATGGAGTTCTCCAATGAGTACCTGAACAAATGTCTGTATCTGAAGCTGGAGGACATGTTGTACTCTCCACCAGTGCTGAAGGTGAGTGCAGGAACGCTCCATGTGAATCCCTCTTAGAAACAAATTCCGTCTGCGTCTTTTCTCGTTGTTGACTTTGAACTTCATGTTTGTGATTCAGAGCAACATTATGGTCTTCATCGCTGAGCTCTTCTGGTGGTTTGAGGTCGTGAAGCCGGACTTTGTGCAGCCCAGAGACCTCCAGGAAATCAGAGATGGTAAAATAACTTTTGGACTGGTGCACTGCTTGAAAGAATTTGGTTAAAATGATTCAAACCCACTTCTTCTCTTGTTCTTGCAGTGAGATTGCTGCTGCAGCCGAAGAGTTCGCGACCCCAGCTTCCCGTCTCTAGCGGCATCAAGCGTAATTTCCTGACAACATCAAACTCTGCTGATGTCTTAACCACACCCCCCGGCCCGGACCTCAGGTGACTACAGACAGAGTGAAATTGAAACGAAGCCTCCTGACGTTCTAGTTAACTATATTAACAAACAACTATATGTTTCATTCACAGCAAACCGACCTCGCCGACCCCGTCTCACTCATTCATGTCCCTGAGACAGAGACAACAGAAGATGAACAACGACGGCCCCTCAGGTAATACCAGCAAACATTTACCTGAGATCCAGTTCACAATTGAGATTGAGAACCGTACATAATGAGGTGTGAATTCAAGCCCATTTTTGTAAGACAGAATCAGAATCTTCCAGAATGTAGTTTGGTTACACTTCGGCGGAATCATCTGTCCAATCTATTGGGCCAGACTCCAACAATATCACACTTTCTATTTTCATTCAGCAGACCTGAGGAACCGTTCCAACTCTGTAACGCAGAGGGACGGCCAGCATCAGAGCTCAATACTGTCCTGGCCGAAGAGGAGATCCAGGTCAGCAGCTTGATGAAACCAGTTACTGTCGTTCATGCAACAATGACGATGATGAATGATGATTTCTTGTTACAGTTTCATGCTCCTCTCACTTTCCTTACATCCCTCAATTCTGCCTTGTTTAGACCTTTATCACAGCCGGTGCCCTACGCCCTGCATTTCCCACCGGAGGACGATGGTGACAGCATCAGCCTCGCTCGCTCCATCAGCAAAGACAGCCTGGCCTCTAACATCCTGAGCGTCACTCCCAAACACATGCTGGGGTCCGTTCCCCAGCTGCCCCAACACAGGCTCCCCGGCCAGAGCCTCATGGGTCACATTCGCATCGAGGACGAGGAAGAGGAAGTAGTAGAGGAGGAGTTGGTCGCCGTTATACATCCGGCCGCGTTTCCTCGACCTGTGCGTGAGAGCGACATCGAGCAGGATGAGCTGGAGATCCAGAATGGAAAACCTGTGAGGAGAATACCTAATTCTCGCCGCTCTCCCTGCTTTGACCCTGGTGCCTTCCCAACAGGCCGCCAGGCAGACTGCTATTATCTGGAGCCCTTGATGCCTGCTGTCTGCAAACAAGCCAAAGAGAAGAGCATCAGTCTCAACAAGGAGGAGGAAAGCGGTGAGAGACGAACAAGGAAAATGAACACCAGTGTCCCCAGCACTTCACAGAGGAGGACCCATGTGGCCGAGTCCATTCTGAGCACTTCCAGACCACCCACAGAAGGAGCAGCAGCCACGTCCCGTTCAAACAGGATGCAGACCTGCGGCTTCTTCCTCCATTCATCAGGAGAACAAGAGGATCAAGTCCACACGCCTCTCCCTGGGCAAAACCACAGTGCTTTCAGCGCCGCGTCAGATGTGGGAAATGACTCAGACTCTGACATCGCAGACCTAGAGGAGGACGAGGAGGACGAGGAGCTGTCGAAAGAGCTAGAGAGGAGAGTGAGTGGAAAGTACTTAGATGAGGGAGACATGTTTGATATCAGAGGAGAGGTGGAGTCGGCCAAGCTGAGGGAGGACTTGAAGGTGAGCGAGCGGGATGATAAGGAGGACGGCAGTGGACGATCCAGCCCGTGTCTCAGCACCATATCCTGGGGGAGCAGCTGCAGCGCTTCTGGCAGCTCTAGCGTGAGGATGACCAGCTTTGCAGAGCGGAAACTGCACAAGATTGGCTTCTGCGATGGAGTATCAAGCACTAGCAGTTCCCAGAAGACCACGCCCGACGGCTCCGAGACCACGCCCTACCCCTTCGGAGGCCCCTGGCGACTCAGGAGCGACGACATCCCCTGCTGCCAAAGTAAGGAGCCCGGGCCTGTGTTAGGGAAGGACGCGATGGTCAGCGCCCCGGCAGTGCCTTCAGAACTGGTGCAACTTCACATGAAGCTGGAAGAGCAACGGCGCGCCATCGAGTATCAGAAAAAGAAAATGGAGACCCTGTCGGCGCGGCACAGACTAAAGCTAGGGAAAGCTGCCTTCCTGAACATTGTGAAGAAGGGAGGAGGGAAGAGTGACACGCTCCCCCAGCCCCTGAAACACCCGCAGGAAAACTCAGAAACCACTAACGCTGATAGAAGCCTGGCGAAGACCCGAGCCTGCAGGGACGACTCCTGTCTGGAGGCGCTAAGGCTCCAGTCTAAGGCCGGACACCTGGAGAGAGAGCAGGTGAACACGGACAACAGGCTGAACACACAGACGCAGGATAATGGATCCGAATCTGATTTGGGCGATTGCAGCCGTTCCATTGAGATACTCAACGACGCCATTAGTTCCATTCAGCAGCAGATGACGCAGCTCTCCTTGAAGCAGGACTTGTTGATGAAGCGGAACACAGCGTCACCTCCAGGATCCAAAATATCGGGCCCTCCCACAACGCAGCAACTCAGCACAATAGAAGCAAAAGCAGCTACCTCAGACTCCAGATCTTACGCGGTTGCTCACTTTATAGATTTCGGCGGAAACGAATCGACGCCCGTTCGCCATCCGCCCAAGCTGAGCTCCAGCCAACGCACCAAAACCTCCGATTCTAAACAGACTAAGGACACGAGCAGGGTGGCGTCCGTCAGCCTGCCTACGCCACCTCCACAAGCCGAGCGCTCCAAAGGAAGCGCCAGCGAAGACCAGGAGGGAAGAGTGAGTGCCGAGAACCCCAAGTTGGACAGAAAGAGCCTCAGGAGCACGACCTTCAGAGTCCAGGATGACCCCAACCAGCAGACGGCCAGAGAAGTGTGTTTCTCGGACAAACCGGCATCTCCAGATCCGCCGGTTGACTCCAGCTCAGAGGCCGCAGAGGCAGATAGGAACATCCCAGCAAACTCAGGGGAGGAAGCTGAAGGCGGCAATGAAAATTCCATAGTCAAAGCTCAGCTGATTGAAGTGGACCTGTCAGATCTTAAGGATGCCGCAGAGGACGGCTCAGCGGAAGGCAATCAGAAGAACGTGCTGGGCTTCTTCTTCAAGGTACCATTCAAGTGTTCTGCTCCTTGGTGCTAATTTTGTGACATCTGAATCAGGCGTGAGTGATCATACTTCTCTGTCTTCCAGGATGAAGAGAAGGCAGAGGATGAGATGGTGAAGCGTCGCGCTGCTTTCCTCCTCAAACAACAGCGCAAAGCCGCAGAGACCAGACTACGCAAACAACAGCAAGAGGGCGAGAGCGAGGCCAAACGCGACGAGGCCAGGTATGTACTCACAACACTTAACTCTTAATTACCCAACGCCCAGCTTCTGTCACACACTGAAACTGTCGCTGTCCTTCTCTCAAAGACGTAAGGCTGAAGAGGAGCGCATACGCAAGGAGGAGGAGAAGGCCCGACGGGAGATTATCAAGCAGGAGTACTTGCGGCGGAAGCAGCAGGAGCTGATGGAGGAACAGGGTCAGGTCAAGCCGCGGCCCAGAGCCAAGACACGCAGGAACAGACCCAAGTCCCTGCACCGCGACGAGTCCAACAGCCTCTCCAAAGGATCCACACGTAAGAGCTCCACACAAATCGAACATTTCACCACACAGCACCCCGTGTTGTCTTTGCGTCTCCATTTACAAATTGTGTGTGTGTGTGTGTGTGTCAGTTAACCTGTGTACATTTACTGTGTGTTGTGTTTAGTATGGTCCTGAACGTGTACATGTGTTGTGCAGGTCATTCTCTGAAGCGGTCCCTCTTACCCAAAGCCCAGGTCTCAGCAGCAGGCAGCAGGGGAGGTGAACCTTCTAAGCTGCTCTGCATGATGGGACCTTAACATTGCTGCTTCTCACGCACTCTTTCATCCATTTGTGCTCTTGTTGTCTCCTCTTGTGTCCTCGTCTTAATTTGGTTTAGGATTAGATTTAACAGAGCACAGGCTTGCTTAAGGGCTGTAGTTTAATCACAGATTGAATTTAGTAACTCGCACTAACTCCTGCCGTCTCTGTCTTCCAGCCGATCTGAGCTGCAGCCATAGAGGATCCACGCTCTCTCTGGCCACGGAGGCAGACAGCGTCATGTCGGGAGGAGCCGAGTCACAGAGGTGCTGGATATGAGCAGAGGAGAAGCTGGTCCTGCTGTAGCTTCTGTGTCTGTAGTGATCTGACTCACTGACTCACTGACGTGTGTGTGTGTGTGTGTGTGTGTGTGTGTGTGTGTGTGTGTGTGTGTGTGTGTGTGTGTGTGTGTGTGTGTGTGTGTGTGTGTGTGTGTGTGTGTGTGTGTGTGTGTGTGTGTGTGTGTGTGTGTGTGTGTGTCCTGCAGGGCTGCGTCTGTGTGCTCCATGGAGTCATTCCCCATATTTAGCCGGGGACCCAGCAGGAACATGGAGCGGGACTGGGAGAACGGCTCCATCTCTTCATCCATCAACTCAATCGCTGAGTACCACGGTGAGAAAACGCAAGGACGCTTTTCGAACAATTTTTTGGAAATACATACTTCAAATGCTTACAAACTTAATGAATGTTTTCAATCTTCGTTAAAGGGCCCAAACTTTTCAAGGAGCCAAGTTCCAAGTCCAACAAGCCAATCATCATCAATGCCATTGCCCACTGCTGCCTCGCTGGAAAGGTCAATGAGACGCAGAAGAACGTCGTCCTGGAGGTCAGTGTGATGTCATGAATTCAATCTGAGCTCCAGTTGCCAAAAAAAAATTGATATACAGTACTCAAGTCATTTTTGATTCCTGTCACAGGAGCTGGAAAAGTGCGAGTCCAATCACCTGATACTCCTTTTCCGTGATGGCGGTTGCCAGTTCCGCGCCATCTACTCTTACTCCCCGGACACGGAGGAAATTGTGAAGTTCACAGGCACGGGGCCGCGATCAATCAGCCCAAAGATGATCGACAAACTTTTCAAATACAGCTCGGACCGAAAGCAGTTCACCGTCATCCCGGCCAAGAGCGTGTCTGTCAGTGTGGACGCCCTGACTATCCACAACTACCTCTGGCAGGTGAAGAGGCTGGGCAGCTCCAGGAGGAAATGAAGAAGAGGAGGAGGAGGAGGAGGAGGAGGAGGAGGAGGAGGAGGAGGAGAAGAGTTGGGCGGGACCCAATGATCTTTTGCAATGATTGACACGTGATTATGTGGTGAAACTGTGGGCTGGTTTGGAGTGGATGTGGTGGAACTCTGTGTTGGTGTCCTGTGGTCAGTGAAGTGGAGCCACCTGCCAACTGAAGTCACAGCTTTACGGCTAACATTTAATTCTGCACGTCACTTTTCTATGTTTTGCACATTTTCAGCACATCTAACATGAATTTCTTTAGCATTAAATAGCCTTAATAATGTGCTGAGTTCTTTGAGGCAGCGGAGGAGGAGATACTATGACTACTAACTGCGACTACAGATGGGAACATTGGCTCAATATTGATTATAAGGTTTGTTGTTTCAGTCTGGAAGCTCTGATTCATCTCATTCACATAGACGCTGCATTTATTCATCACTATGATCGGTCTGTATTTGAGTGCTTTAATGTGAGGGGGAATGAATGCCTGTGAGTGTTCCTGTTTTGTAGTGTGTTTGGGGTATAGAGACTGAATGTGCTGCGAAGTGTTATCCTCCTCTGAATGTGTTTACCGTCGCCTATGCTTTGAATTTATTGTCACGCAGACGAACAATGGAGTAAAACACAAACACCACCACGTCTTTATGCTGGGAGTTTGCGAGCTGCGCGTGTGAGAGCCCCCCAAAGGTCTCATGAATAATGGAATGGTATTACAGGAGGGAAAATGGAGTATTTATCCCACACAGCAGTGCTTTTAAAGCTCGGTGCGTTATATCTCACGATTAGCACATTATACTGTATTAACTGGGACAACACGTATTCCACCGCCCAGACGAGCCCTTGTAATATCTCCTAATATCTAACTGGCTCATATTACTGAACCAAATTGGAGCTGTTTGCTGCCCTTCGCCTGCTCGCGGGGATCAGAGATGAGATGTTCACGTAGCTTCGGGCAGCACTGGTCATTTCCCCACCAAGACTTGACAAGAGCCTATCTTGTTTGAAGTAAAGCTGCAGGGGGGAAAACTGCACAATGTAATATTTGATATTTGTTTGCTGCATTTTGTACAATTTTGACTGGTATTTTTTTGTACATTCTGTACAATTTATGTTGACTAATACTGTGTTGATTTATTCTGTTTCAAGCTTTCAGAAATGTTATTTATTTATTTGTGTTCTACTGTATGTCGTTTTTTTTTGAAGAGAAATAATAAAGTGAAACTGGCTACATTTTCTGATTCTGTTTTATTCTATTTTTTAGCAGCAGTATCGAGGCAAAAATGTTTAGCAGAACAATTTGGTAATATACAAACAAATCAAATGAAATAGGTCAGAGAGCATTTTTGTGTACATGATGTAGCGTATAAGAAATACATATTTTGCCCAAATACCCACATGTAAAAAAAATCAATAAGCTTATTTCACTGAGCAAAGCTGAATAATGAGTTAAATTTCAAACAAATCTGCTCTGGCACAATATTGAGTACATGGCACGGCCCTTTTAAAGGCTTACATTCACCTTGAGTAGTGCAAAACTTCCTCTAACCTACACAACGTATTATCACAAACATAGAAGTAACCATCATGTTAGTACATTACTTATCAATCTTCATACCACTAAATAATTACTGTTTATCTATGGCTTAGCTACAAAATAAGCTCTGAAGTGTGCACACACTGTAAATGTAATGAATGTGGGGCCCAAAGTTAGTGTACGACTCAGTGTTTCTAGTGATGACACAAAATGTAGCTCTGCATCGATTTATCCCTGCAAAATATCTGAACATACTAACCTTTACTTTAAATGCCTCAGGTTTCTGCATTCCGAATCTTATCAACTAGCAGTTCTCCAGCATGTTCACCTGCCACACTTTAGTACTTTATCCTTCCTCAGGTTGTAATGCGGGAGAACGTGTGAGAAGCAGCACTTCTGGTTTGGTTTAAGGTTCAGGGTGTTTCTAAATATTTCATGGTGTGGCACTGTGAATCCATACAGGTGGTTTGCAAACATGTTGGAAAGTTTAATTTTGATGGGATTGGGCTTCATCTGCAAAAATGTCCTTATAAAATAACTTATCCCTCATACTGACATGCAAGCAAGAGGCGAGACTGTAGACACTGAGCTGAAACCACTTCTAGGCAGCGGCACTCACGCCTTAACTTAAAACTTTCCCTGCTTTAAATTACATAAATACACTATTCATACATATGTCTGTCAAACAGTAGGCACAGTTATATTACAACGAGGCCGCGCTGCTGTAACACAGGAGCACAACTTATCCTCTTCCAGATGTTGGGCTCGCGTGAAAGTATGCGAAGCCCCCGTGAGCGCAGAGGGAAGCGGCCACAGTGTGTATCGGGGTGGTTTATCAGAGCTGTGCGTCCTCTCTGGTGTCTCTGGTGTCTCTGGTGTCTGAGCTGGACTCGTATCTCCCTCTCAGGCTGCTGCTGCTGTGCACTGGCGGCTCCTCCGGGACGTGGGCCAAGGGGTCGGAACGAATTAAGTACCTGACAGCAGAAACAGCAGACAGGCGGACGAAGTGAGAAAGGAAGTGAGAATGGCACTGTATACACACACACACAAATTGGACAAGTGTGTTATGCTTGTCAAATGTGAGGATTTGCTGCTTGCATCTAAACAAGGGAATCTTGAGAAACGTGGGAAATACACAGCGACACATTTTTTTTAAAGTTTGAATTCTACGGGTTCACAGGTATTCCATGACTCAAATACCAACACACAGACAGACAGACAGACAGACAGACAGACAGAGTCACACACACACACACACACACACACACACACACACACACACACACACACACGCACACGCAGAAGGAGCAGCAAGGAGTCCTTACACAACATCATTGATCTCAAGCCTGGTGTCAGGAGACGGGTTAATCAGGACGTAGGAGAGGGTGTTTTGGTGATCATTCTGCTCATCTGAAACAAGAAACGTCAATCAAACCCATATGACGATCATATACAAGCAAACCTGCTGTTGGATAGTAAAGTAGTGTAGCTGCTGACCTTGTAAATATCCCAAATTGACTCTGTTCATGACATCACTGGCTGTAAGATTAGTTAGATCCTCTAAAGTGCGATAAAAGAAAGTGTTAAACAGGAGCAGACATCGGTGCAGATTAACCTGCTTCTCAAAATACAACTTGCAGGCCTCCTGACCGTATCCAGATGTGGGGAGGCCCAGATGCTTCATGCGGTTGCGCACCAGTTCGGACAGCTCTTCCCTCTCGGAGCGTCGGTACAGGCTGAGGCGCTGCTGAGCGATGCGCTGGGCGTGGTCCCTTTCCTTTGTGGATTCCCGGCTTGCCGACTGGAACCTCACGCTTTTCTTGCTCAGGCGGCGCGCCCACTGCATGCTCTTCTTCCTCAGCAGCGGGTGATCCGACTGGTCATTGCTGCGGGCTGAGTCAGCGCCCCTTTCTTTGGTGTCTTCGCAGTCATCGACGCTGACCGACACCTGAGACTGGGGGGTGGAGGACAGGAAGTTGATTATAAAAAGAAAAGTAAGATGCACGTTCCAGTCAGTGGTGGGCCGTCAGGGCCAGCAAGGCCTTCTCTGCTGGCCTAAACATCATCAGAATATAAATTTAATTTTGATATATTTTTTCCACAAATATGTAATAAATTATTCCCCATAGTCTATTCTCTTCATTTCATAGCTTTCGTCTTGGTTGCGCTGCTTCCAGCCACAGAACGAGATTTGGAGGGCTGGCCTTTATGTTAGAGCTTTTATCCAATTATATTTCAGCCTAAATGTGTTGCCAGGGTCCATGAAATCCGCCCTTAGGCCTTCAGAATCAACAGTGCGGTCGCCTGTAGTTTAAAGTGAACGAAAACAAAACAGTGGCGTTCAGATTTGGAGTTGGCGAGAACGAGCCAGCTAGCAGGCGTACGATAACGTCAGCACATGCACGTCTTTTGATTGGATACGCACTATTGAGAGGCAGAGCTAGCAAACTGAACTTGAACGAGCTACTTTGTGTAGAGTTCTACAAGCTGTTTTTTTTTTCAACCCACAATGGCTGAAGGAGGAGAAGAGATCGATTTGGTCGCAGATATGATTACAACGCCATTTTCAAGACGAACTTTTCAAGAAGAGCTAGACATCGTGAGAAGAGAACTGCCAACCCCGACGCTGGCAATCCAAGCTATCTTAAAGTTGGTAGTTTAACACTTTAAATTGTAAATGCGGATTTATTGATTATAAATGCTTCAGAAATATTAATAAAACTCTGTTGTACTTGACTATGTTGAGGTGATGCAACGCCCGGTTGTACTGCGTTTCTGTCAAATTGTATAGTTTCTAGAGCCATGGCGTCATAATGATGGTATTAAGAGGTGGAATACTTCAGGTAGGACTGTGTAGAACATCACTGAAGGCCTAGGTGTGAAATGCACGGCCCGCCACTGGTTCCAGCAGGTGTGTTCTCTAATATCTCATCACTCTCACCTCAGAAGTAGAGAACACGTGGGATTCAGTCCGATAGATTCCAATGGGGATTTCCGCACTGGAGGAGCAGAGCTTCTGGAACAGTCTGCCATAAGTTCGAATCCATAAATCTTCCTCAGTCACTTTCATCTGGAAGGGACGGGACCATCAGTTTACTGTGTGCACTCACAATCATGTACAATTCTGATTATCTGTTTGGAAAAGCTGCTTCACGGGCAAAAGGGGGAACTCACGGCGCAGAGATATCCTGATCCTGGAGTTGTGTCCAATCCAAGCAACAGTCTGGCAATAAGGATCATGTAGTCCTTTACAAAAGACTGACAGGGAATCACAGAAAATACACAATTTAACACAGCAGATGTGGAGAAAACTCTGAACACAAGGGGGCACATCTGCTTTGTGATTCTTTTCCTGTTACCTCACTGTTGTTACACCTCATTACCATTTTCTTGTATGACTCAAAAGAGCCACCTGCGGCTAAACGCTAACCTGTGAGGAGTTTGCCCACCTGATAGAGCAGCGTGTCCAACATGCTGATGCTGAACACTCTGCCCGCAGCGAAGGGTAGGCGAAACATGAAGGCCAGGTTGGAGCCTTTATCGCGCTCTTTCTGTGGGCGAGAGCCAGGACACAAACAAAGCAGGGTGTTTTCTTCTGCGTTAGTGGAATGGAAAATAATCTGCCAGGTATTGCTACTGCTCACATCGTAGTATAATTCACACCAACGGCCGTATTTCACCGCTTTTGTAGATTATTTTCTCTGCTGTACCTTCTCCAGCTTAGAGAGAGCCAGCGAGTAGCAGTCCTTAGCTCGGAACTGCATGAACCTCATGTTGGAGGGATGAGTGAGCTCTGTGATGATGCTGAGGCTGGGAAACAACCTGCGGACACACACACACACACACACACACACACAGGTCGAGACTTTCATCTTGTTATTTCTTTTCACGTCGTCAGAATCCTCGCGCAGTGATCCGACGGAACTGATGTTGGGGAATGTGGTGAGTGATAAACGATGACGTCAGAAATTACCTGAACATTGTCTGTACGTTGACGATCGTTTTTGCGTCGGCCATGTAGTCCTCCTCAGCGCTCATTGTGCTCTCTTTATCCACCACAACTAAGTTATCAGCGTAGATTATGCCACATTGTAAGAGACTGTCCAGACTGACACAGAGAGAAATTTGTAAAACACTAACATACAAAGAATACAAAGAAATTCTAAAGAAACGTTTTTATGACTCACTTGTCTATGGTTCCAGCCATGTAGTAGACCATTGGAAAACAGCAGATGGCCTCCAGAAAGTGGTTATCTGGTCTGTAGGGAATATATCACAGATCAAAGTTATACGTCACACATGCATTCATTACTTAAGATAATAATAATAAATTGTATTTGTTGGTACCTTTCAAAACACCCAAGGACACTGTACAGTACAACAGAAAAGGAATTAAAACAGCATGAGTTTTTAAAGTAAGCAGAAGAATTTTGTAGTGAATCCGTTGCTGAACAGGAAGTGAGGAGGAGTGTGATAGGGTCAAAGGACTGGGGTCAAAGGATTTTGAACCGACAGAGAAGTTACAGTAACCAGGTCTTCAATGCTGTGCTGAGAGAGGAATGGGAGGTGTGTTGCGATATTGCGTAATGCAGTCCATGAGATATTGTTGATGCAACGACTGTGTGTTTCAGCGAGCGGTAGCAACAGAACCCAGACAACCAGACCGGCAGGCAGAGCCAGACCAGGTCTGTGAGGCAATCCAGACCTGGCACCAAAATCTTTGAAAAAAAATCAAAAAAATGACAATAAACTTGAAACTTGATCCTCACTTCCCGCTCCTGTCAGCAGCAGATGGAGGATCACAGTGTGTCGCCAGCAGGCCTCAGGACGCTGGCAGGCAAGCTGAGCAGTGGTCAAGTAAGGGACGATGATTAACGGCTCATGAGGTGAAGAAAAGTCCACAATAGATGACAGCAGAGAGACATTCAGCCCAGTAATTAAAAGGGGCTATAAAAGGGGCTATAAAAGGGGCGATCACAAGCCGACTGTAAAGGCGAGGGCTAAAAGAGCTTCAAACTTCAAAGACTAAACGTCCCAGAGGTTAAGATTTTAAAAAGAATCATGATGCAATAATGTAGTAATGTTCTTTTTCTTACATCAATTCGTGCGAGCACATTCCCCAGCACATGCATTCAACAAATGAGTTGAGATATGCGCTTTACAATTAACCAAGCTGAAGCCATCAACGTTCCACACTAAACACACCGACAGCTTGTTTATAGCTCGTTAAAGGACGTGTGTGATCAGGGAGTGTAACATTCAGCACCGGGGCCTGTGTTTTGTGGTGGGGAGAATTCTGGAACATTCCGCCGTGATTGAAGACAATTTTTTGCAGAAAAGTCATTTTAATCAAGGAAAGCTGGGGTAGAAAGTGTCTAATTTTGGATTTCCATGATGTATGGATACGGAATGTGATCTAATTCATTATATGGAAAGGGATCAAATTGATAATTAGACTGTGGGCGACTCCCTGGGATCTGCTTAATGCTTACAGTAAGTGGGAGGAGAACTGTTTGTGTATTTGGGCCAGAGAGAGAAAGGATGAAAGAAGGGTGGAGGTTAAATTACAGATCAGAAGGAGAACAGAAGGAGAGAGGAGTAGAAGATGCAGAGCAGTGGTTAAAGTGACCTTGCAGTCATGAGTCATCATCCGAGTTATAGTTCAGAGGGAAGCGCCATATAAAAAGGTGAGTGTTATTACACAGCTTGTAAGCACAAATCATCCTGCCAGGTGCTGAACACAGTTAGAGAGATTTAGTCACTTTATTACTCATTATTACTTATTATTATTATCATTATTATTGTGGATTGCTCGGCCACTGGCACCGACAGAGCTCCGGATAATACATCCAGAGCTGTTGGGTGTGTGTACATGTGTGTGAGACTGCAGCAATAGAGAGATGAGCGCAGATTTCGTGCTGAAAAGCGACACATCAGGGCTGCTCATTAATTCCTGCTTAGTGTTCTCCAAAGAAATAATTTCCCTCCATCGTTTTTCTCCCCTTGCAGCAATATATATAAATCAGGTTCAAGGCAAAGCAAGTTGCTATGGTTACTGTCTAGAGCTACAGAGGGCTGGGATTTTATTTTCTTTGTCGCTCAAAACACACCGTCACTGTGAGCCACAGTAATAACCTCAACATCAGGCCTGACAATGGAGGCCCACCTCCACAGCTTTGTCCTGGCAGCGAGGCTTGCGTCAGCGCTCCATATACGTGTTTCCCCCCCAGTGTGAAGCCATGAAAGGCAGGCGAAGGAGAAAGAAAAGAGCAGACAGTATGCGTGTGTGCATGTGGAGATTACTCACGGGTTATCCAGCAGCAACACAATGGGGTTGAGTTCTTTCCTGGGTCTGTAATAGGCTCTCAGGGGCACGATGAAGTTATACAGACCGTTCCCCGCAGTCTCCGCAGACACAATGATGAGTTTGTTCTTAAAACCGTATGCTTTGGCATCCTCAAAGCTGTTGTGCCTGCAGCCCTGCACGAGGAAAGCAATGAATAGACATATCACGGCTTTACAGTGTGAAGGAAAGACAGACAGACAGACAGACAGAAAGAGGAGGGATGGGTGGAATAAATGATTGAGGCATTAGGTAACTGAGTGACTAAGTTGGTGCGACATTGACTGCCCACCTGGTCCAGCCGTAGGCAGCAAAACGGGGCTTTCTCAGCCAACAGATGGCATAAAGTAGGCGAGCTCCCAATGTATGGAGAGTTAGGGGGATAACCTTTGACATACCTGGCAACAAGACAAAAACAAAACTAAAATCACACAATTTTAGAGGAATCTCAGAAAGATTCAGTCTGGTATTCCTGTTCTTGCATGTTTGTGCTTTTCCAGTTTCACCCTCTAAATCATCTTCACTGACTGACACAATGTGCATGTAAATGTACAGATTGTCATTAATAAGTAAGTATAAATAAGTATTAAGTAAACTTGAGATACTATTTACGATATTGTAGTAATCACAGCATATTTAGAAAGAAGAGCTCCTCACTCAGTAGAAGTGCGGCCCTTCTCATCTAAGAAGGTGCTGTCATCTTCAGATTGGTCACTCAAGAGGTCACAGGGCAAAATGGAGGAGGAGTCAGCGATCTCCTGAACCGGAGCAATGCTGGGGCGGCGGCCCCCTGTCCCATTCACTGTAGGTGGGACCAGTTTACCACCCGACATGCCAGGCGGACTTGAATTCTGCAGATCCATGGCAACGGTGCCTTTCGAATGTATTAACTTTAGTCTCAAATCGCAGACAAGGAAGCCGGCATCACCCAAATCTATCATCAATCAACAGTTACGTCAAGATCATGTCTCACCCATGCTGGCGATGATGCTGTGCACAGGGAGCTGTGAGGGTCCATCATACATCCTCCCCACCTTGTGACCCTTCCTCTCCTCCTGGTTGAAGATGAAGGCCGAGTTTTCCTCTTTGGTGATGTTGATGTAGTAGCAGGTGTCTGTTGCAGCCATGATGTGGTGTGGACCAGGATTCAGTAGGATGCTCTTATTGTCCTCTCTCTTAATACCAATCAGGCACACACCGTACCTGGAAACCACACTGGTTGTTAAGCATAGATTTGAGGCAGGAAGACATTATAAACAAGGGGGAAAGGACGCTCATTCTCCTGTAGCGAGATGAAGAAGTATCGCCTCATTCATTTATCTGAGGCGGTACTTATTCATATCGCTCCTCTTCCGATCCTACGCCAAGCCGAGCAGTAGCTCTACACCCGCCCTAGGGGAACCACTGCATCAACTATACAGCAAATCTACTCCTTACTATTATTCTTCTATCTAACAAGTCACAAGTCACAAACAAAACAAACTACTTGAAATTCCTGTTTTAAATAAAATAAAATGTAATTTAAAATAAATAAAATAAAATTGTAATGCTTATTAGAATTGGAAATAGTTCTTGAACATTCTCGTTGTTGGATAGTGACATAAAGCAGAATTTAGCAAGGTGTACAGCAAATTTTAAACCAACAACCATTAGGGAAAATGTCACAATTTCATCTTTAAGTATATCCCATAGAATGACAACAGAGGCACTGAATCCTCTCATATATGTTCAGTTTGTTTGCAAACATGTCGTATCCACTCACTTCTTATGAGCATGAAAGGAGGCATACGTGAAGCTTTTGCCATTGTACTCCCCGAAGAACTTGCTGTCGCACACTCGGATGTGGTAAACCTCGTTGCCAGAGCAACATCCATACATTCTCTGCCACTGTTCTGGAGACTGCTGTCCTTCTCTGCATTCAACCAGGGAAAACACACCATCAATGAGCAAAGCCAATTCTCCTTTTAAAGTGGCATTTGTGCAGTCACGACAATCTCAGCCGTGCTCTACTTTTGTCAGTCAAACTACATCTGAATTGATTATTATTATTCGTGTTAAAAGCAAAAACGTGTGTCATGATGTACAATCTGGGAAGTCGCCATCTTCTCTTTGCACCCCTGAAATCATCTGGATCCATCTGTCAGTCAGCCTGCTTGGCTCTAATATTGCCCTTTTTTAACAAATTGTGGTAATTATGCTAATTACTCAAGCACCCGGCTGAGTGTAATGGACTATAAGGAACCCTGAAAGAATGGTGGTCATACTGTAGTAGGTACAGAGGATGACTTAAATTATATTATTTTGTTTTAGTCTTTCTACGTTTGATCATTCCTGGTTAAAGGCTCAATAATAATAACTAATTATCAAGAGCATCTGCAGGTCCATTTTAAAATAATGTCACACTGAAAAACCTTGATGAGCTGCTGTTCTCTCATTCCATCACACACTCACAAACACCTACTCATGCAAATGCACGCACACACAAACACACACACACACACACCATATACACCTTTAGTGCCTGCCACGGCCGTGTGCTCTCTCAAAGCCTGTTACGTAAGCTTTTGTCTAATCAATTCGCACAAAGCCTCAACTTTGTAAAGAGTTGTCAGCACGGCAGTGAGTGCTGTCGCCCGTTGATTTCCCTGTAATGTGGTTTCCCCCTGCCTTTGACATCAGAAGTAAAAAGAGATCTGTTTTCATGCTGTGAAAAAATCATTTTCCTCTGGAGAGCTTTTCAGGCTGTTGTTAAGAGAACAGCCTCACCCCCCCGCTCCTCTACTTCCCCACCAAAAAAAAAAAAATCCAGTTTTCCTTCAGACACTGCATGTTTTTATGTTTTCATCATAATGCTGCCACTTTCCTACCTGCTGCGAACAGCAATGAGACTTTGATTTTAGTCTATTATTGGGATTAGTCCCATCTCTGTGCTGCTTCTTTAGTAGTTATGTATAAATCAGTTGTCAAAGTGAACACTTTATCACATCACACTAAGCTGCTTCTTCAGACCTTTATCTTTATTAATGGATTTGATCATTTTCATTTGAGAGCAGTTGTGCGATTGTCTTATAAAAAAGCTGAGACCGAAGTCACTTCTCCAAAGCCGTCTTGTCTATTTTACTCGGTTTCATTGATTTTCCTAAGCCTCGATGATCTGTGTCTATGGATTTGCTGACCTTCCACGGGAGGTGTGTACAAGCAGCGTGACCAAGGTGGAGGTTGCAGGACACACACAGTTGAGAGCCAACATGGCATACTTGAACTCTTCCTCACACACAACATGGTCTGAAAAGAGCAGAAAGGGTCAAAATGTCCTGAAATATAATATATAATATACAATTACATTATAATAAAGAAGTATAGATTATAGATACAATATAATTATATCATACAATAAACTACAGGAAAGCTAACTGTAAGCGTGGATGATTGCTTACCTGCAAATTTAACATGGAACTTATTTTCAGGTTTGAGTATCTGGACATAAAGGGGGCAGTTTGGTGCAAAGTCCTTCACTGCCCAGGCCCTCAGGATGGTCTGGTGGTCCTGAGAGGGAAAGTCCCAGAGGTTAATAACTACAGCATATATTGAATTGAGTCACAGCGTAAATTACTTAAACAACTGAATTTCGACTCATAGTTTAGTAAATGCCATTCTTACTGCGGCCATGCGATCCACCTCGTTACGGCTGCTCAGAATGAAACAAGCCTCTGCATCATCCATCCTGCAGCAGCAGTGGGACAAAAGGAACAATTACTAAAATAACAAAACAAAGAAAGATTGTTCATCACAGCCAAAAGGAAATTTACCAAATTACAAAAATGCTCACAAATGTCATAACATGGTACAAGTGAGAAGAAGCAATGAAAACCTCCATTCATTAATAAATATTAGCAGTTAAGTCTACCTTAGTAAACATTGTATCATTCTATCTAAGTATTTAGTATGTACTGTATAGTGACTAGTATCAGGAGTTTTGTGTGTTGTCATGCTCACAGATCAGATCACCTTTTATAGATCAGAAGTTTTTCCCCAGAAATTTGCAATGAGATTAACATCAAGTAGGCCTTATTTCACTCTGAATATGATGTCAGAATTATTAAAATAACTAGTATAGAATCAAGTGAAGTAAAACATACACTTCCCTAAGAAATGCCATGGAAGAAGTATTGTGAAAGCCTCACAAGATGGAAATAAGTAAGTCACAAATGAAATAATACTTAAGTACAAATTAAGTGGAAACACTCGCTTTCATTCATTTGGTATTCTTTATCATCATACACATTGTCTGCATACATACAGACACAGAGACACACAGATCCGCCTGAATTGCACTGTACCGGGCTGTATACATGCAGCGAGTGTTGGAATGAATTTTATTTTGCATATGATAGAGTGCCTAACACAAAATCAGCGTGGGAGGCTTTGGAACACTGCCAGAGAGAGAATGTACACTCAGTATACACACACGCCTCAGTGGAGTCTTTGCAGTGCAGTTAAATAGAGACTTGGCTCCTTCAATTAGGCGGTGCTTTTCCAATAAATGGCTACTCGAATAACCTGACTTGACCGGAAGCAAATCCTGTTAACTCTCGTCAGAAAAAGGTAAATGTGTCTAACCAGACATGTTTCAGTAAACTCAGATCTGTGATACTGATGTAGTAGCTTACACCAATATCCAAAGTGACAAACGTTAGAGCGGATCTGACGTGAGTGAGAGATCTGAACAGTTGCTGCAGGTGCGTGTTGAACCGTCTGACTGGTTGAGATGATTCAAACAAAATCTGGAAAGCTGTCAAATGTGTTCGCACGAAGCCTCCGAACGAACAAGGAGATGATGCAGGCGAGTGAGCGACATCACTCACCCCCCCCCCCCCCCCCCCCCCCCACCACCACCACCACCACCACCACCACCACCCTCACCTCACCCACTGCCATCACAAATGATGCAAGTGTCATTTGGGGTTAGTAGCTGAAATGTGTCATTACTTCAGTGAGCCAAGAATGAAAATGTCAAAACTAGAACATTAACTTTTTTGTCTTTAATTAAAGCATTTATCCCTATATACCATCCAGCCTCCTTCCACATGTCACGCAGGCTGCATGACTCAAACCTGCTGTCTTACGTCTGAAACTGCTACCAGACTTAACTGTCAAAAGTCACGCGGTCCAGCGGTTATGCAGTCTTTCACTTACTTGGCTCTCAGCAGGTCCTGGTCTTTGAGGACAGATCCTTGCAGGTAGATGACTCTCTGGGACCACAGAGGGATCTGCAGGACTCTGCGTACCTGAAGGTCCACCTCACTCGGGCACAGGATCACCACGTAGTAATCCTGACATGTTACAAAACAACACCACAACACATTTACACCTGCTGTACTGTGGTACAGCCAACAGTAACTATTCCTGCATGATGAATAGCATCTCATTTCAAAAGAGGCCCTGAATGAGGCCAAAGACACTGAGCTTCTTCAAGCAAAACAGGAGTGACCTTGAAGCAAGCTGACAATATGTGTACATTAAGATTCCAGAGCACCGACACATAGAATGAGCCCAAGATGATAGGATGTGTAACGTGTCAGCCGTCCAGGGATAAATTATTTGATGTTGCTATTGGTTCATATCAGGGGCCCACAGAGCTATGAGGACTTTCAGATGTACGAGGGCATAAGTACAGGTCTTTCAAAGAGACAGCTAAGGACTGCCAAGGAGAGGAAGAGCAGTTCTCCACAGCTAACTCCTTGATTTGGGAGAAGTAAAACACTGGTAGAGTGAAGTTCAGGTCCAGATTCCTCCAAATCACTCTGTGAAGGATCTGACCTTCCCTGACTTCCAGAAAGGATGTGGTGAGCAAAGAGAACCTTCTCAGAGGCACTGTATACACTCATACACTCCTGAACAGGGATATTAGAGACATCAACAACATGTGCTTGGCTGTGTTCCCTGGAGAAGATAAAGTCTACCATTCAGCTGACTCAGGTCTGAAGAACTCCAGGACGCACTTTTCTGTCCAGCTCCTTAACTCACTGACTCCCTGTGGAATACCGGGCCATAAAATGGAAATGAAAGTAGGGAGGCAATAAAAATTATAAAAACTATAAATCTCAATCCCAATGATTTCAAAAGATGATTGGTGGTGTTTAGTTTTACCTGCAATCTGGGATGAGCATAGAACTCATTGAGGAAATCCATGAGCAGGTCGATTTTGAGCGAGCTGACGCACAGCACGACGTGTTTCTCAGTCTGCGCTCGATGGCGGCTGTAGTTTCCTCCAGACTTTTGTCTCTCCATCCACAGGTAGATAAGCTCCTCAAACTACAAACACAGCAAACTCAAACACAATCACGCAGACACCGTGTTAAAATTGAGATGTTATACATAGATATGTCAGTATTTTCTAACCTGTAGAGGCAGAACCACCAGAGCCACGCAGATCATGATGACGACTAGAAGCTGGGACGGCCATATGCGGGGGGTGACGTCGCCAAATCCAACGGTTGAAAAGGTGACGATGCAGAAGTAGAAGGAATTAAAGAGGGAGAGGTTTTTGCCTGCTCGCTCCAGGTGCTGGATTCCACACGTCCTGTATGGGACACCATCATCAATTAAGCTCATGGATGGATTTGTTATTCAGTCGTAGAAGAGAAGGAAACAATAGCTGAGAAATAATTCATACTGAACAATGGCACGAACATCAAGCCTCACCCAGTGAAGACGAGGCACAGCAGGGTGCAGATGAGAATGAGGACCTGGTTGAACATGGCTGAGTTGGTCCTTTGGATGGCTCTGTGGACGTCATTCTACATCATAACACACACCTGTTACATTTATGGCTACAAACTTCAGGGCACACAAAGATTCATTAGCAATCACTGCAAAATCTGATTTCACGGGGAGAACTGCACATAATTCCACCGTGGGAATTAAATTTGGATCAGAATCCCTGCAGGATGCATGAAACAGAGCCAAGTCGAAGGAGCTTAAGCAGTCACGCACAGAATGAGATCACCAAATTCATGGATCACCAAATCAGTGCAGTGAGGCTGATAGATTACATCGGCCATGCAAGGCTTTAAGTGTTGATTTAAACCATCTCATTAACAGAAACCCTAACGTAAATATGCCTCCGACTCACGATCATGTTCTCCAAGGCGCACTTTGCCAGCCAGCAGTTGAGAAACACAGGGATGAAGATGTTCCGTATGGAGGGCCAGAATATCTGAGGAGGATATCAAATGGAGGTCAGCGCTGTGATCCAGGTTACGATATGATGGGGACATCTTAAGGCTGCGAGTGTTTAGTGTCGAAGAAAGACAGAATGAGGGAACGACCTGTGGAGTCCCTTCACTTGTCAGAATCTGAATTCTGATTTGAATGACTGAGGTACCACATATAAGAAGAAGAAGAGTCTCTCTGTGATTCCACCCACTCATCAACCTTGCAGACTGCTGCTTCACTCACTAAAATGAACTACAAATAAAGCTGCAAATGACGTGACGTTACAAACACTTTTAACCTGAATTTATCAAGGTACATCTGGTTACATATTCAAGATGACCTTGGCCAGTCTGGATAATGCAGTTCTAATGGCCTCACATTAGTGCTTGTTGCCTTTTTGTCACAGTACAGCAAGAAAACACCTGGATCCTTATCTGGATCTGAGCCTGGACTTTGTTGAATACGCCTGGATTTTTCATTAAGAATGTTTTATTACTTTTGCAGAAATTGACAAAAATATGTTTGCAAGGAATTTGTCAGTGTGGTGCAGATTGAGCCTGGATCAGCCTCTGTTCTTGACTAAGGTCCTTGAAGTACCTTTTATGGCCTTTTTACAGCCTCAAGCTACCATTTTGCAATCAAAACAGTAGAACACAGAAAGCTTGCTGACATTTTTGTTATTTAAATTTGTTCTGTCAAAAGAGTGAGAAGAGTGAAATGATGAGAGTATTTGGCACAGGAAGGGGGAGACAACAACTATCTCACCGTGATGATGAAGGGTACTGTGTTGATCATCTCCAGAAGAAATGACACCTGGAACATCTGTTCCCATATATTCCCCTAATATCACACACACACACACACACACACACACACACACACACACACACACACACACACACACACACACACACACACACACACACACACACACACACACACACACACACACACACACACACACACACACACACACACACACACACACACACACACACACACGTCTGTGAGTCACCACACTGATCCACCTCTTCAGTGTCACTTTTAGCACATACTTAATCCTTCACCTCAACCAGATCCTGTAATTACCGTTGATCCTTAATGTATTTGTGAGGAATGACTCGTGCCAATTATGCCACTTATGCATTGCCAATCTCAACCAACTATAAGAGACTAATTGCACTGAATGTATTGTAATTTTTACAATTGCTTTGACTCATTTTGCACAAGAGTTTCAATGTGCAAAACTCCAAATGCAGAACACTTTCCTGCTCTTCCTGCTCATTTTCAACATTGAAGCTTCAATTATTGCTGCATATTCAATTTACAACAGTCATCATCAAATCATTCTGTGTTGTTATGGAAGACAAACTCAATATCAGATTAAATTATATGAAGTTTATTCCTTGTAAATCGTAAACAAACCTGTATGCTGATGTGTGAAAATATGTGTGTGTGTTTGTGGGTGTCACCTTGTAGCTCAGGTACATCAACAACATAGTTTCCAGGAAACTGATGATGGCCACAATCACCTGAGAGCAAACACAACCAGTACGTAATCAGAGAGAAAGGCTGTACAGTACATATAATAACGTACATTGATAGTTGATGCACTTCAATTTTAAACCTCTATTTGAA
Organism: Genypterus blacodes; assembly: GCF_046128005.1. Classification (NCBI taxonomy): domain Eukaryota; kingdom Metazoa; phylum Chordata; class Actinopteri; order Ophidiiformes; family Ophidiidae; genus Genypterus; species Genypterus blacodes. The sequence goes on along the minus strand of NW_027466890.1, from coordinate 1,778,980 downwards.
TGAATGTGAACTTTTTGTGGCGTTTGATCTGTTGTAACTCACTTGAATGGCCCACACAGGAACCTTTCTATCCACCCAGAAGATCAACTCCCTGACAGAGAGAGAAGACAAACCTTCTGTCGCAGTAATACATTTCAGATCAGTGAAAATGTGTTTTGTTATTTATATGAATCCCATCGGTTAGAGACAAAGCTTGACAATGATTCTGCAGCCAGTTAGAGACTATTTCCTATACTGATCTCATGCCAGGTTGAGTTATATGGGAAGGGATAAACAGATGTGAAATAAAGAGCTACTTAATCGCTCACTTCATCCTTGTATCAACAGACATATCATCTTCGGCTCACCAGTTAATTTCCCTGTCCTGCACTGATCCATTCCACTGGCAATCAACACTGCAAAAATAATAAGAAACGTACAATGAAACCAGTGATGATGGTTGCAAAAAGGATTTCACGCTAAAGCTGCAGCATGAAACGGTTTCAGCATGAACAAACCATTTGTTGTTTCCGCTGGTGCCGACCAGCTGCCCTGGATTGTGGCTGGTGCTGCTGCTCTGACCAGGATTATCCGTCATCACTCTGATGATGTACAGCAGGCAGGTCAGCAGCTTCAGGGAGAAGTTAAACACACGAATTCTCAAGCCTGAGGGGAAGAGGAGGGACAATCAGAAGTGCAGTGAAAAGTGGGAATCGGCAGCAACAATGCAATGCCCATTTTGAGACGCAACACGACCTGTATCTACTTACTTGATCTTTGATTTTTGATGAAGAAAAGCTTCAGGCGCTCCTTGAACGTGTTTTCATTTACGTAAAACTCGACCTGCACCCTAAGAGGGAGGACACACATGTCTTTACCCAGTACAAATACCCCTAATGCTGTTTTACTAATCACCTGCCTGAGTGGAGGAGGATAACTATCTAAGTAATTAATGTAGTTTCCCCATTTGTCCTGCATAATTTACATATGGACGTGTTAGACATGGCACAACACAGAGCAACAAGTCTGGAAAAAGCAATGCTCTGATTGAAGGGACATTCATTTGCCACCTGCAATGGGAACATTTCTGTCTGACTCATCAGGCCAGATGCAGGTGCAGGTAGTTTGCAACATTCCCTTTAGACGGAATTCTCCTATTTGTGTGTATAAGCTTAAGAAAGATGGGGAAAGGCAGAGAGAGTATGCGCGCGAATGTTGCGGCACCAATTCCACATTGGTGACTGGAAAGGTCTCAGTGGGGAAGGAGGGGAATGTGGGCTGCCCACACAGACACACAAATATACACACACATCCTGCAGGCTGCACAACAACAGCTATTTCAAGCCACGTGTAGAGAAAGTCTTGAGGAGATTCCACAGCAGAGAGAAACAGAATGGGTCTCTGAAAACTGAAGACAGATCACACATCACACAAATAGTTGCCTGTCCAACAGAATGTTCTCTCTCACCGCACACACACAAAAACACAAAATGATGCTCCCAATGGCCCTTAGTCAGCTCCTGCAGTGCACACAATTAGGAGATGGAGTGGTCTGACATTAGTCACACTGTGGTGTCATGTTGGGGTTTGGTAGTCTGTCTGTCTGTCTGTCTCACTCTCACGCACGCACGCACGCACGCACACACACACACACACACCTCTGTATGATGTATTTATACCCAGGGAGCTCAGCAAGTGTAATCATTTCGCTGCACTAGTCTCTATCAACAACAAACCAATACGAGTTAGTCCAACAACGTGAAAACAACACAAATCACAACAGTAACGTGAAAAAATACACGCACGTCCATATCTTGTTATTGTTTATCGTGTTATTGGTTGCAAAGGTGCAACACGAGGAACATCAAGTCAAAATCGCTCGAGGTGAAAATCAATAAAACCTTAATTGGAAGTCAAATCTCAGGCTTCTCCTCAGCCAATTAGTAACCCCCCCTCACCCCCCTCCCCCCCCCCCCAGCGCGCCCCCTACGCCCCCTACCTCTGACCGGTGTCACTGCCAAATGTGTCCGACCTCCAGGCGCCCACGTTGACCCAAGTGGGGATGATGATCTTGGGATCCATCGTGAGGAGGAAGCACCTGTAGCCGCGGAGCTTTAATAAGAATCCCGCAGTGGCAACGCGCCTCGATCCCAGCACCTCCGAACCGAACTGTCGCAAGGTTTGAGCCTAAGAACGCGCCGAGAAGAGCGGAGAGCTTTGAGGAAGACGAGAGCAAATAGTTGGTTGTATTTGTTTAATAAACTGTTTTGAGAATAAAGTGACTATGGTAGTGTTTCAACTTAAATCTCTCCCTCTCTCTCTTTTGCTCTCTCTCTCCCTCTCTCGCTCGCTTGCTCTCGGGCCTGTTGCCACAGCAACGTTTTTATGACAGGAATAACCCAATGCGATGCAGATGCTTGGTCCTCGCTTCCTTGCTCGCTCGCTCGTTCGCTCGCTTGTTGCCCCTGACAAAACCTGTCAGCTGTTATAAAAGAACAGTCAGCTCGCAACATCTGTCCAGATCAATTGGACTCGTCTCTCCTTTGGCGCCAGCGACTTTATGACTTTTATGGATCATTCCACTGTGAGAGATGTCAGAGAGTTAAATGAGGAATCAGCCAGGTGCAGCGTCAGACTGAATGGGTGTCAAATGTGATCTCTTTCATCATTTATAGCCCCACAAGTCAAAACACAGACGGTCTGTCAGACTGTCACGCCGTATGTTCTTGTGTTTTGATCTTTTGGGTGACACAAGTTTGGGTGAAAAAGCAAACGCCGAGAGGTATAGAAGCTGCAGTTTAGGGAAGAAATGAATCATTTAACGCGCCGCTCTCTTCTTCTCTGCCTTGCTCTCCCTCCCTCTCTGACCCTACCCGTCCCTCCCACCTTTCTGTTTCCTCTCAATTTGAAGCGGCAATTTGCAGATGACGTCCTCCTCTGTGAGTCAGTCAGGGCTTTGGAACATACTGGAAGCGCGCCTTCCTCTTGAACCCATCGCCCACACCGGCAGCAGCACTCAAAGTGGCTCCTGAGTCTGAGGGCCTTTTGCATTACGACTCTTACCCGTGAAACCCTCTAATTTGCATTTGCGTACTTATGTTTGTCTAATTGTAGCACATTGATAGTGAGCATGGATGAAAAATGGGGCTGTGTGAGAAAGAAGATTTGAGAATACTGAAGAAAAGAGGGGTATAAGGCTGAAGATACAGGGCTGGTAATGTGTGTGTGTGTCTCTGTGTGTTTCCGGTTACATTGTTTGAGTTCACAGGCAGCGGCGGCACAACCAGACGCTGAACAATTATAAAACTTATCCAGAAATATCATCCAGGTCCAGCAGCACTATCTGCCTGGAACAGAGGACGGTTTTATATACAGATAGAGAGAAGCTAATGCCAATAATTGTGTTATAATGATCAGAACATGCTGGCATAAAAGGGATGTCATATGAAGAAAGGTTGCATTTGGGCTCCTGTTTAATTCTGCCAAATGTCAAATATTCCATACATTTCCATCTCAAAGCTTTGACGGCAGTGCAATCACATCTAAAAAAACAAACAGTTAATAATGAGGTCGAGCGAGCAGAATCCGAGATTATGTGCTGAATAAATATTTTAGGGGAAAGTAAATGAAGGGAATTTGCTTCTTATAATAACAATTAAAAAAAGGGAAATAGAAGAAAGAACCACTAAAAACCTGCAGGCCAATCATTTAAGACCGTACTTGGTCCAAAGTCTTTCAATCAATCAATCTCAGAGAAACTGATTAACCTGCCAAAGGAGAATGAGGCGAAAAGGTAGACAAGGTAGATAGACGCGGATATGGTGAAAGTCAATCACAGTCAAACAAGGGAGTTACGCAATAGGTTGCATAACCCCTCCCCCACACACACACACATCTACCTCCAATCTCAAAACAAAGAGAGCACCAGAAACTCCAAATCTTTGTTCAGCACCACGGACAGCGTCACCATCCCTGCCATCGATTGGATCGTCTGACAACAATCTGTCTAAACCGGCCTACATACGACTACGGAACCTTCCTAACTGGACTTGTGTACATTCTGCAGGAGTATCGACGAAGCAAGTTGAGAAGTACTTTGATCAGAATTGTAAAAACTTGCCGGTTGTTTGTTTCAAAGAAAATTAGCGAGACTTTTCAGCGGTAATTAGCAAAAAACGCGCACAAACTCAGTCATACAGGGGGGCAGCAAAGGCAAATTGGCTTTTTCTATTCGTTTGCAATCCAATACGACTCACCTGTGTCCCCTATACGAGCTAAAACCATGTGATTTACAGTGTTTCGTCACGTCTAAATACTTTTCAGCGCATATCCTCTATGTCTCCTGTCTTATTCCTGTCCTCTGTCGCCTTACCTGTCGTCATTCTGGAAGCTCTGGTCCCCGAGCAGCAGGTCTCTGAAGCGGAAGCGGGGCGGCAGCGGCAGCACCTCGCTCTCCGGCTGCTCCTGCATGTCCAGGGCGGAGATGTCCAGGATGACCCCGCTGCTCATGCGGCCGCCGGTCTGTGGTGCAGGCGCCGGAGAGGAGCTGGGGGGGTAGGGGGTGGAGGAGAATGTAAAGAGAGAGGGAAGAGCTAAGGAGGAAGGAGTTGGAAAGATGGTTGAGAGGAAATATAGGGAAGACGTGGGAAGGAGGAGTGAAGGGTGAAGGTGGTGCACAGGTGTGGAAATAAACACATATAGCAGGGGATTTAGGAGAGCGACATAGATCCACACACATATACGCATGATGAAATACGGCCTCGCCCTCAAAGTCACAGACACACACACGCACACACAAACTCACACACGCACACAAAAAAACGTAATTAACCTCCATTCAGTAAGCAGATGATCTCGTGCCGCTTGTTCAAATAGCATAACAAAGTCACACACAGATCACATAGGAGCTTGTTTGTTTTCATCTAAGGCCAAGTGGCGCAGTAAATACGTCCACCTTCATTTGAGGACGTCAAGTACAACACAAAACTTCCCAAACCTCTTTCATCTTCCCTCCATCTCTCCTCCACACTCAACTCTCCAGCTTGCTCTTTGCTAATATATAGCAGAGTTTGCATATACCTCTTGAATAATAGATGAAGGGTACAGCTCCCTGTGCTTCTTATTAAGAACAAATGTGTAACAAAATCGAACACAACCCCAACCCAAACTTGCACTATGCAGATCTCCATTTGAAACAGATCACTGAACACAAACACTGAGGAAGAACATGTGCCTTTGATTGTATAATACACAAATGACTTCACATTCATACTTCATATTGTTGTTTTTTTGGGAAAACTAAATAATTAGACAACATATACAGGTGCATACAGTCCAGCCCGGTAAACAACATTACGCTATTTTGTTTTATAGTAAGGGATCGTATATAATGTACATATTCTTTACATTTATGCTATGAGTTAACAAGGGAGAGAGCGGAGATGGGTGAGCACAGAGGAGTGGAGACACAGTGAGAAGCTTATGGGTGATGATTCAGAAAGATACAGCTCCATTACAAACTCATGACGCTAATCCAACATGCATCACTGCGCTACAACAAACCTATTGTCTGTTAAATAAAACCAAAGTCCACCTTCGTTATTCTCATTCAACACAAGCAAAACACCAAAGCAGACTGTGAGCGGGATGGAAAATCAATAACTTTCTTCAGAACTCAAGACAAGCCAAGATATTCCAATTAGTTTATATTATAGTGAAATAGTGATACAAGCTGAAGTTGACTTGGCGTCTTTCTTACCTTGCCTTGTGCTCGTTCGCAGTTCCATCATCGTGCACGAATGACTGGTTCACGTAACATTCGCTGCACATTGTGGCCGGAGATCCGACAGAGGCGTCGGGCGGCTGGAGCGCGGCGGTGGTCGGCGTGGAGTCCCTCTGGTTAACGGGCTCTGCCTGGGTTAATTGCATCGGAGGATGATCTGCCGAGGAGCGGACTCCTGGAGAGGGACGCACGCTTTACAAAGCCCGGGTGGAGTGTGTGTGTCTGTGTGTACTCTCACCTATTCAGGTGCATCTTGAAGGTATGATCTGTTGTTACGCCAGCCTACGCGCGTAGAACAACGCAGTTTACAGAAGTGGCAACAAGATAAGAAACTCTTCCGAGTAAACAAGCAGAGAGATGAAGAAGGAAGCTTTAGTTTCTGAGGGAATTGAACCCACAACAGCTGAGGGTGAGTATGTGGTGAGGAAGAAGACCAACGCAGCACTGCACAGCACAGTGGTGACAGCTCTCCCTCCTGAGGTGCACCTAATGACATACATGTTGATTTGGCATCCAACTACAAATGAAGGCGAGGGACTGGCGCCATCTACTGGACAAGATATAGAATGGACAAATTTCGACAAACACTGCTTCAATTTAATAAGTAAAGCGTTCATCTTTTCCATTTGAGTAGAAGTAAACATGTATCAGCAGGAAAATGCATTTAAATATCAAAAGTGAATGTAATCATTATGAAGACGTATTCATCAGACAATGGGAAGAAGCTCGCACCTTCATTGAATATGGAACTAAATCATTCATCTGGAATTAAATAATAAAAACGTAGTGCTTTCAGGTGTGTTTAAAGAATATAATGCTCTCAAAATTGGGGCCACAGAGTGTCAATGTACTGGTTGGAAATGAAGGTGATCAGTTACTGCATGTTAAGAGAAATGGCTAATCAATGTAGGAAAAGCAACGAATGCGAGATGAATGTTTCAACCAAACAAGCAAGTTTTACTCCTGCAATACACCAGTTACTCAAAAGTTAATGTCTCATGAATCCCAACACCGATTAAGAGCGTATCAGTCAGCGGTGGCGGCTCAGTCTGCTCCTTCTATGCCCACGGCGGCCACGGCTGACACGTAGTACGGTCCCTCTCTCAGGTAAGACTTCAGTCGCAGGTAATGCTGGCTGCCCAGTATGGCTGCAGTTGTGGATGAGCTCACAAGAGACCTCACCAGTTCAAACTTAGCATCCTTGGCCTCTTTGGTTTGACCCGTCGAGCGATCCAGAATGAACTCCATGAAGCTGGGAGTGTTAATCATTAACCTTTGACCCCAAGGCTGGGTAGCAATGGCCTGAAAAGAAACACACACACACACACACACACACACACACACACACACACACACACACACACACACACACACACACACACACACACACACACACACACACACACACACACACACACACACACACACACACACACTTTTATGAATAGATCAGTTGGGCGATTAGGGGTAATGAGGGTATTTGAAGGAGCTTGGCACTCACAGTGAAGATGCGCAGAGCTCCACAGTGCAGCTCAGGGAACGGCTGTGTGCTGATGTTGCAGATCAGATCCATGGGCTGCTTGGACAAGAGCCGGAACCAGGATTCTGTCAAGGCCAACAGGTCTTCCGTCTGCTGCTCCATCTGCAGTGAGACATGAAACATCAAGGACTGAAGACAAGCTTTTCGCTGAAGACTTATTCCTTGTTGTGTATGCACACGCGTACCTGCAGTGTCAGCAGTTGCGCAATGGCGTCCAGGCTGCGCACTCTGAGCTCAGTGGCTCCGGAACTGGCCACCTGGCTCATTCTGACCAAAACGGACTTAAATTTCTCTCCTGGGGACAGAAATTCAGATATATAAACACAGTGCGCGAGAATGTGTTGCTGCTTCGACACCTATAGTGAGGTGACCTTGATGATGAAATGAAAACACTTGAAATAAACAACAAAAATGAGTCGTAACCCAGCAAATGAGTCGAGAAAACACACAGCAGGAACTGAAGCGTAACCATGTAACTGTAACATTGAGTCGAGTCGCGTGAAGGGTCGCAAGCTCACCTGTTTTCTGGAGGACCTGTTTGCCCTCCACGGTAGATCCAAGTAAGCCCAGAGTGTCCAGGGCAACCCCCATCATGGCCGGGTCCGGGTCCATCGCCATCTCAAACACCTTGTTGTGGAAGATGGGGTACGACTCGCAAACCTGCTGAGGACTGTCCATGATGGCCAAGTTCCCAAAGAACTTCACTAAACCTATTAGGAGGAAATATTACATATTAAAACACAACAGAAAAGGAGTAATTCAAGTTAAATTGATAGAGTTTATGATCATATTTGTATTAAATTGTCTCTCTTGGTCTGATCGCTCACCTGGGAGGTAGAAGGAGGAATACGGGTCAGTATCTGCCCCTGTGATCATATTGGAGATCTTCTTCATGATGCCCTGTTGAGCCAAGTACTGGCGGCCGTGTTGGCTGCGGGCCAGCGCGGTCACCATCTCAATGGCCGTGGCCCTGGAGAGAGAACAAGAGTAGATACCTGTAATAAACCGACAGTGGTGGAACATCATCATCCTCCAAAGTGCGGCAGCGCGTTCATCCTCCATCCTGTTACCTGATCAGCACGTCGTCTCCCGTCAGCTCGCCAAGCAGCTGAGTGACGAGGCGGCTGTTGGCGCAGTAACCGAGGGAAATGGGCGACACAGATGAGATGTCAACAATCAGCTGCGGGGAGAAGGAAGAGCGGATTGATTTGTTTTGAAAATCAGCATGGAGGAAGAGTGAAACTGAGCCTGGGCAAGTTTGCTCATAAGAGAATCTTCTTATACCTGCGAGTGAGTGCACATATAAAACATTCTGCCCTCAATCTTCCTGAATAATGCGTTTATAAAGAGTGTGGAGTGTTACACTGTACCTCATATATTCTATATCTGACAACATCACTTGTAGCCATCACATCCTTCATAACTTTCAGCAGCTCACCCTGAAAGAGTGAGTCTAAGCCGGGCTTGGAGTGACTCAGCTTGGACAGGGAGTGAATGGCCTACAACACAAAACAACAAACAAGTTACATACACACACACCGTAAAAATGGATTACGATTAAACATTTTGATTGGTCACCGTCATCACCTGTTTTGCCACGGCCATCTTCTCTTCTCCAATGCAGCGAATCACATCTTGAAGAATGTCGAGGTTATTGAGGATCTGGGTGATGGCGTCGGGATGCTCCACCATCCTGCCAATCTGGAACACACACAGATGATGATGATAATGATGATACTTGGCTGTGTGAGAGAGAGAGCAAGAGAGCGAGAGAGAAGCCCACCTGTGTGAGCGCCAGTATCTTCACAGCTCCATCAGGATGAGTCAGACCCCCCTGCAGCTCCGCTCTGTAGTTCTGGACCAGGTCCACAGGACTGAGGGCCATTAGGATGCGATCCAGGATGTCCACACACAGCTCGATCTGCTCTCTGTGGAGGACGACCGCATACACACAACACCAACACACTTCAAAACACTCTTTCCGCGTGTGTTTTGGCAGGTAAACGAAGAAACGAAAGAGACGAGCGCGGTAAACATGTAGCTAGCAAACGCGGATAACAAAGCTCCAAAATGCAGCCTATTTAGCGAGTAACTAACTGATTAATGTTGAACTAATAAACACTAATCACACAGCGGACTGGCTCATCATAACACCAACAACAGCGCAAATGAGACGAACCTTTCATTCGTGTTCAGGAGCGAGAAGATGCCGTTCAAACGCTGCCCGCTGACCGAGCTCCTCAGCGCGTTGACAGGTATCGATAAAAGCGCCGTTTTTAAACTTTGCAATTCTTCGATAGGATCGTCCACAGAGGAGATCTCCCCCAGTAAACTCCCGATTGAAGCAGCCATGACTTCAATGTTTAGGAAGAACTCCAGACGAACGCAATCACGTGTTGTCAAATGTTCTTCTTCCGTCCTATTATAGGTGGTTAAAGCTCAGATTGGTTGATGTGCTGCCCCCTAGTGGCCAAGAGTTAAAGCGTCCAGCTGTGTCATGTGCTGGTTTTGTTTCTTTGTTTTTCTGAAATTAAAGTGCTAAATACATCACGATGGAAAGTAGGACAATCTGAACAAAATAGCATTTACCTGGCAGATAGCTTTCCCTAAATATTTGATTAGAAAACACAAAATTACAACCTTAAATCTATAGAAGTATGTTGCATTCAATGTTGCTGACAACAGTGTCAGCCTCTAAAGCAACGTTAATAATCAACAGTGATGTCATCAAACTAACAAAGCTACAACAGTGATGTCACACAAACTCAAAGTCACAACAATGATGTCATTTTTACTAAATCTAGTTTGTTTGGCTCTTTCGAGTAGTGTGTAGTAAAGTTCAAAATACAACAGTTACAGTGATTGTGCTTGACTCGTACTGAAGCAGAAACAACAGAAAAGAAAAGAATAATATACAGGCGTCCATGCACTGACATCCATTTCACCCCTTTTCTGCTTTCACCCCTCTTTTGCTTTGCCCTGCAGTCTTTCAGCATTCTGTCAGAATGTTGAATCAAGCCCCCTTCCTCACTCTCTGAAGGCCCCCAGACATGTTTCCTTACCAGTGATTCACACTACAACACCCTGCTGCACTTTGGCTGGATTCCATTGTGTCCGCAAAGCTTTCTACAGCTGTCACCCCACATCAGGCCAAGCTCCTTAGAGGATAACAGCTCAGCGTGTTTATATATACTGGCTGGTGACCAATCACAGCCAGTGACATACCATTGATGTGCACCTGGATCGCTCCCCAGGTTTAGTCCGAATGAATCTGGATCAACGCGCTCATCCACGGCCTTAACACCACAGGATCCCTTCCCTCTCACTTTCCCCTCCGCTTACTTTGTCTCTCTAGGTTAAGCAACATGCGCCGAAATTTGGTGGTGGGATTGCGTCATACGTCTGCCTGCCCTCACACTTAACGTGATGTCGCATATTTTTGAAGTTCAAATTCGAGGTCTAGCTTGTGATGTAATTGTCTGTGAAGTTAAGCAGACATCAGATTGGGAAAAGTAAGTCTGTACAGTGCAAATACTTAGTGGGGGAGCAGCGCGTTTGGCAATATCAAAGTAATAAATCCAAACTGTTACTACTCAACACTCGTAAAAGCTTATTTAGGAGTGCTTACAACACGTCAACATCTCAGAGAATAATCTACAATGTCTGACAAAAGAAACTTGCTGAGAAAGTATCTTTTGATGCGTTTGCAAGTTGTTTAATTTCAACAGTTTCATCCTTCATCTTTTCCTCCTTGTTTATATCATTAATGTTGTATGGATGAAGTAGGATCCTCTTCTGTTTGGGTCAGGGTGTAAAGTTACATGCAGATTGAGTTGCATGGCAGTTGAAACCCTGTATGTCAGTTAGTGTTGTTGCAGACCTGACTGAGGTGGGAGGTGCTCAGGTATCCGTCGTCGATCAGGACGCTAAAGACCATCAGAGCAGCTGTCATGCAGGTATGATGTAACATTTTCGTTGAGTTTAAGGTGGATCGAACTGCATAGAAATTCATACGATCTTTGTTTTTGTGTCATATTCCAGTGCTTTCTTTGCAACTTGCGTACCCACCAGTGGTGTTTCCTCCTCTTCAACGTGTTATTGTTCCATGCCCTGTTGTTTGGGGCAGATTTCGTCGAGGAGTATCTGCTCCAACCCACACCGGGAGTCTACACGGATGGCACGGTTGTTGAAGTGAGGGAGAAAGCGAGGAAACTGGACCTGAGAAATGCCAGGGAGAACGTGTCCCAGGCCTACCCCATTGCAAATCCTAATGCCTGCATGAACTCTGACCTCTTCCTCCTCACTGTCGTCTTCAGCTCCCCTGCCAATGTCACACAAAGAGACGCGATCAGGAGGACCTGGGCAAACATAACGCAGATCCAAGGATTCCCGGTGCAGATTCTGTTCTTCTTAGGGTCGACTCAGACTGCCAACGCACAAGAGGCCGTCGTGAAGGAGTCTGAGCGTCATGGCGACATGGTCCAGGGTCACGCTGCGCCGGACTCATCCATCCGTGGTCCGACTGAAAGGAGCGTGCTTTTACTCCGCTGGGTGATCACCTTCTGTCCTGTGGCTCGATTTGTCCTGCTGACCAAAGACTCCGTGTTTGTCAACCTCCCCGCTCTTGGGCCCTACCTGTTGGGGTTACATCGGCACCCTGAGGACATTTATCTGGGCAGAGTGATCCAGAGAGACTCCCCTGATAGAGATCCCATTAGCCCTGGCTACCTTCCCTATCCCCTCTACCCTAATAAGTACCTCCCGGATTACTGTGCGGGGACGGCCTACGTTCTTTCGCAGGATGTAGTCCGAAAAGTCTTCGTAGCATCCGAGGTAGTTCGTGCACCTGTGCCTGCCGATGTGTTTGTGGGCCTCTGTGCACAAAAGGCTGGAGTCTCACCCACACACAGCGCCAGATTCTCAGGAGAGAAGCACATACGCTACAATGCCTGTTGTTACCGCTATCTGTTCAGCTCAGCAGAAGTAGGAGGCAAAGAACTGGATGCTGTGTGGGCAGACCTGAGCCAGAAAGATGGAGGATGCTCAGTATTCGAGACCTACTACGGCCTGGTGACCTGCAAGGCTCTCACATACCTGGATAAACTGTCCTTCTTCAACTCCCAGGGACAAGCTGATGGTTAATTGATGTGTGTGTGATGTGTCCACGGCACATACAGCACGTATGCATGTGTATGAGTGAAAGAGAGTCCGAATGGGTGATTGTGTTTGAGTGGCCAGCATAGTATTGACAGGTTTGCTTCTCAGTGTGTTGGAAAACAAAACACATTTTCAGTCCTTAATGTGCATTTTCAAATACTTATTTTGCCCTCAATTGTAATGTAAAAACAAAATATGTAATGATTGTATTTATTGCAGCACTTTATTTATACTCACACTATAAATGGACAGAATCGCTGCACCTTGTAAAGCTGTTTCCTTTATATATATTGATTGTACAATACACTCTTTCCTTATATATCCTTTATATATGTTATGTTATCTTTATGTATACAGTATATTCTTTATATAGTCTTTGTTTATATAGTTTTGTCCTCATCTTTCAGTTGTTGCGTGGTGTTGTTTTCTACTACTTGCTCATTTTTTGGTATTACTTAGAACTAATTTGTTGTTTTTGCTGCTACAACACTGGGATTAATAAAGTATTCTATCTATTCATCTGTCCATAGAACTATTCATTTAGAGGGCCTTTAGTGGAAGGGAAAATGGTCTATAATAAGAAAATATATAATTACTTGTATAATTCTATATACTGGAAACAAATTACTGACTACTTCGATATCTTCTGAGGCATTTAATAGTTTGTAATTTGAGGAGCAGCTGAGGACAAGCTGACATTAGAGACAAATGAGGACATCTAGTGGGCAATATTGGATACAGCAACACCTTTGGACTGAACCATTACATTACATTACGAGCATTTGGCAGACGCTTTTATCCAAAGCGACTTACATTACATTACATTACCACCCTTCGCAGAGGGGGGAGCAGTTGTGGGTTCGGTGCCTTGCCCAGGGGCACCTCGGCAGGGACTCGAACCGGCAACCCTCCAGTTCACAAGCGGAAGCTCTACCCACTGAGCTACTGCCTCCCGAACCATTCCACTCACTCAAAATAATTTGGTCTTTGGTTTACATTTTTTATATTTCCCTGACACTCAATGCAACTAATTGAACGATTTGAGCTGTAGCGTAACAATGGGAATGAAAGAATACAGAGGTGAGAGGTCAAGGGTCAGCTTAATATGTCTCATAAAGAAATGTTGTAAATCTTGTATACAACACAATATACATACTTGTAACATATCATATATTGCATATCATATAACACAAACAGAAAATGTGCATTAATGGAGAGAGAGAGACACACAACCACGCACACACACGCCCACACGCACACACGCGCGTGCGCACACACACACACACACACACACACACACACACACACATACACACACACACACACACACACACACACACACACACACACACACACACACACAGACTGCTTACATTACAAAGCCTGAAAGAATGACAAAAGTAAACATGTTAGTTAAAGAAGCAATAGGAGTAATACTCCAAGTAAACATTAAGTATATATTAACTAAAACTAAATGTATTGCAGGAAGTTTGTGACTCATTTCCAATTCAGATTTAAAGTAATTCAACGTCCTTTAAGGAAAGTTTGGCCTCTGTCCCAGAACAATTGGCTGTCTAAACAAAATGTTTTGGCATTTTAACAACCTTTTCTCTTCCATTTTCCAGCTGATGTATTCCAGCTGTAACCCTCACTCCACCTTGGCCAGCTAGAGAATAACAGCTCAGCATGTTCTGGCTGGTGAACAATAGGAACAATTTTGAATTTCATAAATGTATATCTAAAAATAACTCCCACATCAGTTTAGGACTTTTATTGATTTTTACAATCCCACTAAGGCGATGATTGCTTGTGAATGACACAAATAATAAATCACATCATATTCTGTTCAGGAAAATACCTCCTGTATTAAGATCAACTTGATCTTATGGAAATAAAGCTTACAGGGTGAGAGGGGATGAGTACGACACACAGCATGTTTGCTTCCTTGCCACAAAAAGTCTACAAAGCTGCAAAAAGGCGTTTGTGAGTGCAGATATTGTTTGTACGGAGTTGTCAACATAACCCAACAGCTCAGAAACCTTGTCAAGGTCTGGTAGGATTTTCCGAAAAGAAAGTGGAAACAGGCTCAGGAGCGACGGAAAGAGGGGAAGAGGGGAAGAGGGGAAGAGGGGAAAGCCATCAGACCTCTAAACCACACGTACACACACACACACGTACACACACACACACACATAATACAGGCAGCAGAGATTGTTAATGTGAGGTCGAGGGGTCGGTAAACTGCATGTGGGTGGTGCAGCGCTCTAATGAATGCCTCCACTCACAGGGACGCATCTCTGCAGCGAGGGACTCATCAAACCAGAGAAACGCGTTTTATTTAGACTGTTTGCACTGACTAAAGCAGTCAGGGGCTCCGTCGCCGCCGCCGCTGATTTGAAGGGCAGGGTCAGCGCCGAATCAATGGCTGGACTGATGAAAGACACGCTTGTTTGTCATTTTTGATGTTGCATGTGTGCGCATGTGCCTTTCATTAGAACATACAGTGCAGAGCGTGTTTATGCATGAGTGTACAATCTTTATAGATTCGTATTGGAGGTTTTTTTTTCTGTGCAGAGGCAGAGAAACTAAGGCCGAGTATTCATGTGGCCCTTCCAGCCCACTTTCATTTACGTAGAGGGAGTAACCGCAACGATAAACCCCTCTTTTTTGACGACATCTGTGGTTTCTTCCCTTTTCCCTTTTTGTAAACGGCATAATCTTTCACTTGAGGTTTCAGTAGCCGGGCCAGCCTGGTAGTTTGTGCCTCCAGAACAGTACCTGCTGCTGCTGCTGCTGCTTTTGGCTTCTTGTGTTTTAATTATGCATTCTGTTGCTTTTGGCTGTTTTTACAGTAAGCAAACACACCAAAGACAACACTTTTTAACTGTGAGGTCTGAATGAAGTTGAATCCAATAAATGTTAGTATTTTTTGCTGCATTTTAGGCCTAGAGCTAAATACTACAAGAGTTCTCATATAACTATTTGTCATTTACAGCCAAGTATGTGCAAAAGACCTCTGTGGTTATAGCTATGATAGAATGTGGCAACATTTAAAGTACATATTGCATACTTGAAACGTTTATCTGTTAATTTAAGGATGTTCTATACATGTTTATCTAGCAACATGTGCTTTTGGAGGCCATATGAGGGCAGCTTGGGGAACTCAAGCAGCTCCCTGATCCTTTAAAACCACTTGTCACAGTTTGGCCACCACACTCAGAACCTTCTGGTGGCTCCCCTGGACGCAGATGAAAACAAAATAGCGCCACCTTCCATGTTCTTCCCAAGACTTCTGGCAAGTTAAAACGCGGTCGGCTCTTGGATGTTTCCGAGCAGTCCATTCAAAAAGACTCTCTGGTAATTGCTACTGGTACTGCGAGTTGTACCTCCATGGACGAGGGACCGTCAGAGTACACAGGCACTGAGTGATTTATCAAAGGGATCTTCAATTACTGCTGTCAGGATCAGTGCTGGGTGGAGGCTCAATCTGTAATAGAGCGTATCAGATCACATGTTATTAGAGGCTCAATTTGTTGATGGGCTCTAGTGTGGTTATTGCCAAACTGTGCCTTCCCCTCTACTTTGTCCCTTATCCTCTGCTGCCAGATGAACAAGACATCTGCAAACACTCCATTACACCAAGTGTTCGACTGCAGCGATTCACCTCTTTACCTAAACGCTCTACTGTTGTGCATCTTTTCGTGTTGCAACTGCATTAAAAATCAAAGACGGTTTGTTAAATTTACCTGCATTGACAGATATTTTTGTTTACACTGAATCAAAATTACTTTGAACTCTTTAATGTGACTATTTTGCTTTTACTGCCACTAAAATCACTTCAAATAAGCGAACATGTCCAATATGAAATGGCCTAATTGATAATATACTGTATGTTTAATCCAGATAAATATGCAAAGATTCCTTCACTGTATTGATGTGTTTTAATGCAACAGTTTGCAAAAGGAGTAATTTCCTAGAGAGTCTCCTGTCCAGGAACTGCTTTGTAATCATTTTAGCTGCGTAGGAAAAGCTGTGTGTGTGTGTGTGCGCGTGTGAGTGTGTGTGTGGACTTGCAATAACAGTAATTACAAAGCAGGGTTTTCCAATAAAACCACCTCATCATGCAGCACGTCTCAATAAAGCTGCTCTCATTCAATCCCCTGTGGAACCTCTGACTTATATGCGTATTGAATGTTGAGGGGCGGTGGAGGATTGTTGTCTTTAATAAGAACATATGTACAATCTGTTCATCAAAGCAAACCCCAACACCTGCTGTTACGGCTGAGGCTGTAGTTGTACGCTGACCGCAGATGTGAGCTGCTATCGTCAGGGGTGGTGCTGCCAGTATCCTGCAGCTCACATCCCTCTAATAAAACCACTTTAGCTGTGTTAAAACCATGTATTTGAATATAAAGACACTAACAATTCAAGTCCCAGATGCTCAAAGTTGTGGTATAGTCCTGTTAAACCATTAATTGCACAAGGTTTGATGCTTTCCATATGTATTTCTACATTTCTTACCTGCATCCCTCAACTTATCTCCTGTATTCAGCCCTAAATGCTGGAACATGTAAATGCAGAAACAAGTGAAATAGTAAAATTTTGCAGGTCATCTAGCTTCAGTCAAATAGCTCCTTGCAGACTGAAGCTTTACATTCAGATTTATTACTTCCCAGCTCCTGCAAGAAAGTACAGCATCTCTCAAGTGAAGGTCAGTGAAACAATCTCTCCTATTTCTGCTGCCTCCAGATCAGTGCGCCCTCCTCTACCCCCGCCTCAGAATGTGATCTTAATCTGACCTGAATGGAGTTTTGTTTCAGCGAGGACTTTCAGACGTGAAACACACACACACATACACACGCACTGTAAGCTGATTTTCCTTTGCAAAAGGCTCCAGTCAGAGCTCTCACTGTGAGTGTGACTGGCCTTCGTTATCTGTACCCAGAATCATTCAAGCGTTAACACTGTTTGTATTGAGCCTCTGACAAAATGTATTCTTGTTGCCGTCTTTTTATGAATGGGAACAAACAGTTATGCGCTGAGAGTACAATGGCTCAGTGTGTGTGTGTGTGTGTGTGTGTGTGTGTGTGTGTGTGTGTGTGTGTGTTGCTGAGGAAGAGGAGTGACTGGCCTGTAATCATAGCTCTGACTGGTTGTACTCAGCTATATGAGCTCTATTCTAGTACCAAATTACGCTGCTTGGTTTTTGAGGATGATTGTATCTGGCTAAACCCACTTTTGTCCCTGTTTTGCTCGTTTACTAACTCTAGATAATTTTCAGTCACTTTCGCTACCGTTTAGCAAACATAGTCCCAAACTTTGCAGGGGTCTGGCGAGTTTACTCCGTATTTGTGTAGCTGAGTTTTTCCAAATATAAATCATAAAAGACAGGTTTGACTCTTTATTGAATGTGTGTGTGTGTGTGTGTGTGTGTGTATGTGTGTGTGGTTTAGTCTCTTTTTGTCCCAGTAGCACAAACTAGAGTGGAAATTCACCATTGTTGCCATGTCAGCGCGTGCCAGTGCCAGTTATATTTTTTATCCTAACAGCTTTCCATCTATTGTGGTCCCTCCCTAAACATCAAAACCGCTGTTTAATCCACTGGGAGGCGCAGACAGTCCAGCTGGCATCTTCAGGGGCACCACGCGGGGTCCTTAAACAAGCAACCATATTCATAAGGGAAATTCTTTCACTCCAGAGTTTTATGAGGGCTGGAAAAGAGTCGTCTCATCCTCAATACACTCTTTCAGCCTGCGTTCGGACACGCTCACCACACACTGGTCGAGAATTTACAACAAGGCGTGGAAATAGAAGGAATTATAAAGACGAGGAAATGAAATTCTAGAATATTCGAAGTGGAAGGCGAGGAACTTTCTCTGATGTTGACGTACAGTATGTTTGCTGTTTGTGTGTGTACATACAGTGTGGACACGCCGAACACACCCACAAACATTCCTCCTAACCGTGCATGAATATAGTCTTTAAGCCAGCAGGAGCTCCGCCTTTTTAAGTTTAAAGTTTTAGATTTAAGGAATATGTGGCTAGATACACGTACTTCAAACTCATACTCCAACTTTAATGGGATTCTTTCATGTGTCATCTCTTCTTACACTAACAGCTCCGACACCACTCTACTGAAATTCTCTGTGTCAAATTTAAAGAGATTTGTTAAGAAGTTAGACTATTTGATTATAATTTGATTAGGGAAGCAAGAGCTGTTTGAATGTTAGTGAAATGGATGTATTGCACAATTGCACCATAATATTAGGAAGTAAACTGGCATGGCAATAACAATTGAGTAAGAAGTAAGAAAAAGGCTCAAGTGTCCAGAGAGACAAGCATACGCATAGTTTAGAATTACATTTACATGCGAAATTCTTTGTCATTTTAGATTAATTTAATTCATTGTCCTTCAGGTTTGGTTGTAAAAGAAAGACTGTAGCTGTACCAAACTAGAATTTAAGGGGTCCAGACTCATGACACGTGGGACACAAAGGCAAAGCCTCAGTATTTACATTAAGTATCATTCTTGCCCTTAGTTACAGCAAAAATAACCCAAATACTAACACACAAAACATAAAATACGAACATAAAAACAGGAGCATTTACTTTATTTTGTAATTCATATGGTTTTCTGTCCTATACGTTTCCAGGAAAGCCGCATTTAGTGCTGTGGTCAAAGCAGAGTCCTTGCAAGATGACGGGCTCTATTTTGGTGAAGCGAAGTCTCGGTCCATCGTCCAAGTTTACGATGCACGATTAAGTGGCCGCAACCAAAAGGTTTTCTGTAACTTTGTAAACAGGAACGCTGGTGCAGCACCTGTGGAGCAGCTGGAAAAGGGCTCGGATCAGATGGAATAAGTGATCACTGGTGTGTTGTGGCCTTGGCGTCGGTCATGGCTGAACGAATCACATGCTTTGTTCACATCGAGATCCCGTGCAGTGATTGAGGGCAGAGTCCAGATCAGTTTCCCAAAAGAGGAAAAGTGATGAAGAATACCAATTTAGACACATATGAAGATTTGGTAATGTTTCTAAAAATGTCGACCCATTGTGATGCTATAAATTTGTTTAAGGCAATTATAGGAATGTAATCTTACATTTTCCCTTTTTTCATATCATCTGCATAAAACTTTTTTGAGAGAATTGTAGAAATGTTTCTCTCTCTCTCTCTTCATTTTTTACATTGAGATGTAACATAACCTTGGAATGTTAGAGGGGCAGACCTGTGTGCAGCAGCCAGTCCTTGTGGCGTCAACAAAACGCGCACACATGTTCATTTTACACTAACATCTCACTGGAGGCACAAGGTTAATTGGTGCTACATGCACAACATTTAATTTCAGCACCAGCATTGGAAAACAAGAGATGCACAACACTTTGAAAATGTGCAACGCATCCCTTTAAATTGCAGAGAGGAAATGAAATGCAGCTCTTCTGCTATAGACAGATGGCTGATAGAAATTTGAAAGAGCTTATTTAAGATTGTTTTTCAGGCATTTGAACTAAATCCCCAAGGTGAACACCTCATACTCATCCAAGTTACCCACCTTTACTCACTTACTTATTTCACTTACTTATTTTGTTTAAGGAACTAGTGAAGATTAATTTGTGAGCATTCTTTGACAATTTAACGAAAGAAATGTCCCTCCAGCCTCAGCAAGTAACAGCATTTGCACTTCTCTTAGATGCGTCACACTGCAACTGCTCATTTGTATTGACAACCCTCTATTGGCTCTGCACCTTTTTTTGGTGGAGAAATATGATGTCGTTATTTGTGAAAATACCACACATAAAAATACAGGTGTGCAGGGGCGCAGGTTGTAATCCCGTGACCTGAGCCTACACCACAATCAACATGAGTGTCTATGCAAATATCTCCTGTCTGTCCTCTATTTGTTATTGAGGGACAGTGGAATTTGCTGGACTGGTTGGACATGATCCAGGGAAGAACTTCCTATGTTTAGGTACCAAAAGGCCTGATGATGGTGAAGGCACAGAATCCAAATGATTCTTCTACCTGAATTCTTTGGCCACACTCATTTGTACTCAACTAGACATTCTGCCAAAACAAGTTTGAATCAAAAACCACAAAAACGTACATGTACTGTGAGTGGGTGTGGCTGGCTTACTTAACCAAAGTGTGACATCTTATCTGTTCACAAATGTTCAATTTCATCATTGAGTCACGGAGTCATAATCGGAGGACAACTCAGCCTTGGCAGAGGTATGTGCCCTTTGAGTGACTTCCATTTTGAATTCTATTCCTTTCAGGCATTCTAGGTAATTTTGTTTAAACACAATATTCTGTACAAACACGTTTAAGTGCGTATCAAAGTTCAGCGATACATGCTTGCATTTTCTAGTGAGAGAGAGAGAAACAGAGAGGAGAAAATGTTTCATCCGAGCAGCCATATTTTTTCATGATGTAGAAAATGAGGATTTCATTTGATCCCCCAATCATGTGCAGGGAAGAGCCTCATATACAGAAGGAGCTTTCGGCGTTTGTGCATCGGAACGTAAACAGATGAGAAAGTCAACAGGTAGAGGGTAGAGAGAGGAAGGAGTTAAAAGGCTCAGCTTTCATCTCTAGTTAAATGAAGCCTTTTGATGGATGTTTTCTGTGAAACGAGTCTCAATGATGCCTTAGTGAGTGCCCTTCATAAGGCAGAGGCCTGGCTCTACACAGGCCTGCTGTTCTAGCGGGAGGCAAACATGGGGAATTCTCAAACGTCCATCTGTCTCTTCCTGACCTGTTTGGATTTCTGCAGGAAGTTCAGCAAGCGAATATAGGTGTGACTGTACTATGATATTAATGAGTTCTGTAGAAAGGGCCCATTCAAAATAGGCCCTGAAAAAAAGAGAAAAACAGGGCCCCACTGGGATCTCATTTGAGCTTGCATCCTGCCTGCCTCAGAGAGGTGGAATGAAATCAGATTTTATAAACTGCACACTTATCTTCTATTTCAGTCGCTGGAAGCAGAGACAGTGGAACAGGATAACTGTCTTGGGCCTTTTTTTGTTGGCTACAACAACATTTTCTGCCATAACCGGAAGCAAAAACCATGAGTATAAAAGAAAAGTACACACAAACTCAGAACAGAATATAGGAAATAGACACTAGACGAAGTGCCCAGAGGCATTTTTACAGACTCCAGCTTTAGACAAGCCTGTCATTAAGGTTTGGTTTACTGGGACAAGTGTGGCGGTTTAAGCCTGGAAGCTTCATATGAGACAAGGCAGCATAAGACTGAATCCATGTTGGGAACTGACAGCGGCCTCCGCCTGCTCGCTGGCACCAAAAATACACAGCTGGGGATGGCTAAGCATTGGGTTTGGGAACGTATATATAAACTTAATTATTGTATATGCTCACAGAAAAATATAGCAGGCTGTCGCTAACTACTAATTTTCTCCCTGTCTCTTGACTATTAGACTTTGAGTAACAAGCTCTTTCCATGTATAAGAGGATTATGAGATTGCATTTGTTTTGTCGGACCTTGTTGGGGGTATATTGATGGTTTTCTTGCATTTTGCTTCTCAGATCACATGCATCAGCTGTAATACTGCAGTGTTTATGTTCTAGTCCATGCTGCACAAATCCAGAGAATTTCCTAATATCAAAAGTGTGACACTGTCCCACCTAACCTCCAGCATTTACATGGTAACTGGTTCCATTGCATGCATTGTCCACCTACGACCAGCAGAGACAGCGTTGTTCCTCTACAGAAGCAGCAGTTTCAAGCACCACATGAACATTTGCACTTTGTTTTAGAGCCTGGACACCAGCCTTTCTTAAATATAGTTTAAATGCAATTTTCCCTACAAAAGCACCATTCATCCACACAGCATATTCAGTGATTGTATTGTTAGTTTTGTGTGGAAATGTACCCTGAATTCTATTTGCAGTCCACAAAAAGGCTGATCTTATCTCCTCCACCATCCATGAGTCTCAAAACTCTCCAAATCCTTAGTTACCTGTATCCAGGAAACACTGAGCGACAGAAAGAGGACTGGAGACAGTGTGTGTGTGTGTGTTAAATTAGATGAGAGAGAAAGGGAGGAGTGAAACAGTGCAGGCAAAATTAGAATGAATGAAAGATAAACAAGGCAGCGTAAAGGAGTGGGCCTTGAGAGATGAAAGAAAAAGGCGTTCGTTAATTAGAAAGGAAGTAGGTGAAAGATTAGAGGGATGGAGAATAACAATAGTAAGACGCAGCTACACAGGCTAGTCATATAAAAGCGACAAGAAAGACAAGAGAGGTGGTGCTGCGCCCTTCTTCTCCTCCTCCAGACCTTGGAGCAGCTAACCATGAATTCAGCTTTTGTGATGTAACAGTGTATTGACCCTTGGAGGGGCCCCAGACCAAAAGAGGGTGTTTACTCGAACACGCAAGGAGCTCTACGCGTTTCACAGCCTTGTGTGCTATGAGAGGGCCAGCGTTCGTCGACTGCCACTGGAAATGGCAGTGGAATGGCCCCGTCTCTCCTTGGCTCCCTTCCTCCCACAGAAATAACAGAAGGCGCATAGAGACGGTATTCAATGTAAGTAGAGTCATTCTGGCTCGGGTCAGACGCATGTGCCACAGACACAGATTAACATGGCTCCATGTACTGTAGAGCGGGAGGCCGATCTTACACCAAGCAAGTCACAAGCACATTTTCAAGCCATGTTTCTAATTTGTGTGAACGTATCACCACACAGACGATCCCAGAGGTTTAGACAAGCCTGTGATCAGGGGGGTTGAACCTCCCAAGAGAGGCTGTCATCTCTCCAGGGCCTAAATCTCCCTGGGGAAAGTGAAGAAGAGGCATGGGTGGCGTCACTGCCTCCTCCAAAGATCTTAAAGGTGCAAATTGGACCAGATCTGGATCTGGCACATTAATGGAACTAATACGGACAGACATTTATAACAGCCATGAATGTTTAGCTGGAATGAGGCTGATTCAAAGCCTTGCAGATGGTTTGATGCATCATTAATGGTCATGCATAAATATAAAGGGATTCTGGTTATTTTGCTGGGGAGCACCTGGTGGAGGATACTGCAATTCTCTAAATAAAGAGTTTTAGGTAGGTTAACATCAGAGCCTTTGGCATTGAAAGATTGGTTCCGTGAGCATCCATTGATTTTCCATCATTTCCTTCTAAGACATGAACTTAATGCATTATTGGAGTGAAACCATGATACATTTTGACAGTACAGCTAAAGAGTAAGACCTTTATTAAGGGCTCACCTACTGCAAATGCATCACGACGGATATTACAAGTCATAAATCCTCTCATGTGTCATTCACTGGATGAGAAGGTGGAAATTCCAAATATATTATACAATGAAGACAATGTGAGGCAAGACAGCAAAAGAAGTAAGTAAAGTTATGGAACAGGCTGCTTGAAGATTCAGTCCAGAAGGGGCAGTAATTCATGCTAGGTTGTAATTATCTCCTATGTTTTAAGACGATACAATGGTCACTTGCATCTCCTTCAATGCTGTGCTTAAAAACAGACTATTTCCAGATTGTATTCATGGAGTCATAAAACCATGCAACAATGTTTTATGTGAGAAAATTATGCCGTTTTTATTTGGTGGCTGTGGGTAAAGACAAACTTTGTGCTGCGCGTATCAGAAAGTATTTCAGCTGGAGCAGAAATTACAGGGATGAGGACATTTTTGGAAGAAGTGCTACTGGAAAGCCGACGTAAATGCAAAACATCCACCACGCATCAGCAGGATTATAGTGTTAAGAAACTTACTCATCCTACGTTCCAACTTCCTTTTGCGTCGCTCTCAGTCATCTTTGTGGGCAGATGATGCTCCGCGCCTGGCAATTCTCTCTCTCTCTCTCACAGCATCTCCACATCCAAAAGGTCAAATCCTGCTCTATCATTACCATTTATATGCAGTCACATGGGCAAACGTCGTCGTATTCCACTGGCAGAATGAAAATGCCGTCTTTATTTCACAACAAATGCACAAAAACCTCCTCTTGAACAAGAAAACAAAGAAAAAAAATAAAAATAAAGGTAATTTGAGCACAATTGGACGTAATGGACGCCATGACTCAACAATCAGACTGCAGGACCTTGAAGATGCAGCGCAGATGCAGGAGCTGAGAGCAGCAAAGGTGTTATTTGTCCAAGAGAAAATAAGCATACAGTCTAATGCAAACATTATATTTCACTAATCTTGGTTCCATCCCATGTATAATGTAAGCAGCAGTATGGAAGATGCCTGTCTTTCATGCCTAAATATACTACAGGTATAAACATCAAATCTAAGTATTATCATTACTTGTATTTGTTTCGGCTATGGTGACTAAATGGTAATGTGTGTTGGGAGTAGCACACTGTCTGGCACTGGAAGAAGAGGAGAAGAGAAGGCGAAGAGTCCCTGTGCCGGTCTAGACGCAGACGAAGCAGAGAAATGCATACACACTGTTACCGCATAAGTACATCTGCTTTACACATCACTGATTATTTGTGTGATTTCTGTTAAATATCCAACAACAGACAGAGTTTGATGAAATTTTGCACACAGGTCAGATGTGAGTCAGGGAAACTCTGCTGAGACACTAATCTGAATGAATGAAAGTAATATAGGAGGATTGCATTGTCTGACCTTTAATATACAGTTAAGTGCAGTAATACTTCATGTGTTGTTATTTTCCTGCACTATGCATTATATCTGAGCTATAGAGGTCAAACTAAGTAAATTGTTTGGATTTTTGTTACTGTTATGATAAACAATGGGCAGTGTTTTCATTAGAACTATGGTCTTTTGGTAAATGGTGTATTATATAGCATATAGAATACTTTCTCTTTTCTTTCCATAGCTGACGACAAACCCTCATCCAGAGCACTTAAACTTAATTCATACAGTCTCATCTATTCTATTTTGTTGAAATCAACTTAATTGAAACAGCTATAGAGTGTGTATCACTTGTGTATCACAGAGTGTGTATTGAGGCAATCAGTGAGGTCAAAGGTGACAGTGTGGTCAAGTTGAACAAAGTCTGAGATGCACACATACATCTATAAGAATCATAACCACTAACATTGAGCCCTAAGTTACACCAGGAGCTTGGTGCATTAATACAGGTGTGCAGGTTACGCCATCAGAGGCTTGATGAGTTACAGGTGAGCTGACACACACACACGCACACACACACGCACACACACACACATCAGAGACATAAGGGTACAAAGCCTGGACCATGACAAACTATCACTGTTGGCTTTATTCTCATACTTTTCTACTTATCTTATTGTTGTGACCTTTGATTCAATCACATTTTAATGCAACTTTGAAATGTGTTTAAGGATATTTTGTTTATTTTCCAAATGTTTCCCTGAATACTTTTGGGAGAAGCTTAGTGTCAAGATGATAGAAGAAGAATAGAAGACAACCAATCCCTTGCCAGGATTCACTCCTTCATTTGAGTGAGTCACCAAGTATTGACTTCCTGCATTTATACTTAATCTTAATTGTTGGTCTATAAGAAATATTACTTCCTTGTCTATGGTTCAAACCTCTTGAAATCAAAAAACTGTTGGAATGAATCTCCTTTGCTTAATCATTCCATGAAGTATAAGGTTGCAAAAGATAACTGAATTCTTTCAAAATGAATCATCTCTTCATAAAACAACCAAGTCCTTCAACAGATGGAGTCAACGTAGTCGGAGATATACAGAATGACAATCATTTTTCACTCTGACTCTCTCTCTTCTGCTCTTTTACATCATATATGCTTTCCTAATGCTTGCCAGAGGAAATGAAAAGTTTATTATGAAGCCCTCAGGACTTTTTCAGAGAAAGTTTTTGGTAGATTTAAAGAAAGGATAAGTTTTTTCCTCTCTAACCCTCCACACTTGGCTTCCTCTCGTGGCATAAGGGAGAGGGAAGGTAGAGGTGGGCTAACAGTAGAGTCGTAATAGAAAGAATGACTGAGGAATGAGAGCGCAAAGGGCGTTCTTCCTCTACCAGGCTCTGAGTTCTCTGCTGGACTGGACAAAGCATACATGGGGTTCCATCTGCCTCAGCTTTGACCTCACACAGTCCTGCATCATCCAACACATATTGAAGTGAATTGAAAAGGTTCATCTGCTCTCAGGATGTGATAGGTGACAGGCAGGTGAACAAAGAACCTAACATGCAACTTATTGCCAACTAAACTCAATAAACAGTGACTGAAATAAAACAATTCTTGTCTTGTGTGCTTTTTTTTACAAATGTAATACAATGCTAAACACAAACAGGCCTGGGATTGTAAGTATTCTCATTACTGTGGACAGGATTCACGGTCAGATGTCTCCATGGCGGCTGTCTATAGGAAGATTCTCCAATTTCCTGCACTCACTGTGGCCACAATGACTTGGATAATATCCCACTTTTAGCGCCGCCTCAACCTGACTCCCTGAATGAATGACTTATACGGCATGGACAGTGAGGGATCGAGCAAACTTACAAATATTGGTTATGCAAATGTTGTGAGCGCATTCACCCTGTGGACACACCCGTCCTGTCCTCGCACTCGCTCCTTGTGAACGTTCAGTCAAAATGTTTACAAAAGCTCAGCCAGTGTCCTCGCTGTCACTGTCATTTAAAATCTTACACCCGGATACACACAGAGCCTGCCTTCAGTGTGAGGGGGAAACAGCTCCGGTTGGCTCTGTGTGTGTGTGTGTGTGTGTGTGTGTGTGTGTGTGTGTGTGTGTGTGTGTGTGTGTGTGTGTGTGTGTGTGTGTGTGTGTGTGTGTGTGTGTGTGTCGGATCAAGGCAGAGGAAGGTGGGAGTGAGGGTAAGGAAGGGAGTAGTGTAGCAGTAGCTGAGAAATCGGAGTGAAAGACCATCTGTTTGGAGGGATCTGGGGGTCTGGGGGATTGATGCTTCCTGACCATTACTGAATTATGTCAGAGTGATGGCAGAGGAGCTACAGGATCATTCAAAAAAGCTGAGAGTGTTTTTCCCCCTTAAGCACACCTCCACATCACTAAGTGCCAGCATTCACCGAGTAATCCCACAACTGATATTTAACGATGATCCATTTCCGATATTATCCTAATTCCCTTCCCTCAATCGTTTATATTAAAGCAATGCAGATAAAGGGTGTTTCTGGCCGATTCGGCTCGTGTTGGCGGGGGGGGGGGGGGGGGGGGGGGGACAGAAAGAGGGCCATCTCTGGGATGAAGAACACTGGGCCTGGTGTAGGAACTGGTTCCATGTGGGGGAGGGGGGGGAAAGGGAGTGGGTAGGGCATCATAATGACCAAGCCAAATATTTGTCTAGTCCATATTCTGAGAGCATAATGAAGTCCTTTTAGAGAAGGCATCACTGGAATCTGGACAGTGATTTTTATGCCAGAGAGAGCAGGTTTCACTGGGCCCTGCTGTTTCCACTTAGGCTAACTTGGTCTCTGGTGGCCCAATCCAGATTCAATACAGCGCCTTGTGTTCGGAATAAGACTGAAATTATGACTGTGTTTGACAAATGATACTCCGCCGATCAGGGATTGAATTTGTGTTGGTCTGCTTGTATCAGAAGATTGTTTACATGCTCATTGTCGTATTTGATTACTAGGTTTCTGCAAATGTGTTTGCCAGCGTAGTTTGTGTGTTTATGAAGGGCGGAGCTTGGAAGGCGGAATTCCATGGCACCCAATCCGCACGGGGCCGTTTCTCTCTTTCACACACATATCTAAGACCTGCACGCCTCACTCATATACAGTACATCTTCTATGCTTGTGCTCACACAGGTGCCGACTGACTTTCAGAGTGTGTTTGGCTTTTCTGATGTTGTCAATATTTCCTCTCGGCTGCCAAAAAATGTGCCCGGGAATGAAAAAGGGGCAAAAGATACCACGGTGCGATATACTGCAGGACCCCTCTGCCCCACTTCTAGAATCTCTTTCCCCCCCTGTCAGCCGGCTCGCTACATTGGTTGGAAGTCTAGTGAAATATTTACCTTTGCTGAAGCTGAAAAACCATCCTGACATCTTCCAACAGCAGCATATGAATAAATAAATATTAGGTAAACAATTCCATACCGCATTTCACACTTTACACATGCAAGTTTGTGTGGTGCTGATACTTTTAATACATGGGTTGCCAGGTCTGAAAGCCTGTCCCCCCTCCAAAAAAAAGAGCTACCTCCCCCTAGCAGGTTATTCTGGTGTTGTATGAGAACACAACTGCTCATTATGGTTGTGGCACTGCTTTCGGGGTGGCTGACTACGCTGGTGTGCCAACGTTGCAAATGCTTGCGGTGAAGGAATGACAGGGAGAAGAAAAGAGTGTGTGTGTGTGAGTTAGAGAGATAGAGAATTGTTATGGGGTGTGATAGGTAAAAGGGAAAGAAATGCAGATGAAGAGGGACAAGAAAGGAGAGAGGAAGAGTGACAGACATCATAGCAGGCAGAGGCTTGTTTCACAACCTTCTGCCCTTCTGGTTCATCACCCAACCAGACCTGCAGAGGAGGAAGAAAAAAATAGCAACCAGGAGCTTAAATGGCTGGACAGAACCACCTGTAAAGGGAAAAACACAAACCACACATACACACACTCTCACACACACACACACACATATACACACATTCCTAGTATGAACAGTCTTCTTGTGTGCAGTGGAGCTGAGAGAGACAGCACTGTCTGGTTCACCACCACCACCTCCATAACCTCTGCTACTGCCCAGCATGAAAACACACCAACACAGAGGTGTCTGTCTTTACAACCTATTTATTTGTTGGGTGACACTGACTTATTTAATTTCCACATAAGGACTGAATACGCCACAGTTTATTTTAGCTCCTTCAAACTTTTCCTTCAAAGTTGTTGTACTTTGTAGAAATGACAGATATTGTCTGTAAGGTTTATGAATCTATTACAAACTGAAGTCATTTATGGATTAATATGTGACATGACACACATTACAAATGCATATTTTAGCTGATATTCTCAAAGAAATGGAAATAGAAAAATGTTTAATTCTATTTTAAGTTTATTCTTTAATCACTTTATAAATCAAACTATAACATTTGTGTTTTCATCTGTTATTTCATTTTAACAATAAAATTATAGGCAAAGATTTGTGTCCATGCAAAATCTAAATATCATCTGGAATATCAACTTTGTTTTGCTCATACATTTCCTCATAGGTATCAGGATTGTCCTCATATATCCAGGATCCATCCGGTTCTGTTGCCCAGTCTTCTTCTTCGCTCTCAGTCAGCAAAGCCCTGTGTTGGTTGTTGTGTGTTGGTACTGTACCCAGCTCACTGGTATCTAAACAGCCTGTGTCACTGTTGCTGTTGCCGTGCATCAAAGAACAGTCTTATGTCCTCACTAGGCCCAAGCTGCAATTTAGGCTCAAGGCGTGGTCCGGCACCCGTTGGGCTGTGTCCGCCCTGCGTACCAGTAATGACCCCTTCCCTATGGGGAGTGTTTGATCTGGGCTGCCTCTGTGCCTCTGCAAGGCCTATTTCTGGAGCGTGGGGGGGATAAAGGGAGCTTTCAGACCTGGTGCCAATGACCATAATTAAGCAGCTTTAAGGGGTGGCAGTGAGCGCGCGAGCAAGCTCAGAGTTTGTAATTTGGAAGAAGGGGGCAGAGCTGCTGTGGCTCATTGGAAGTACAGGGGAGGGCCGGGTGGCACCCAGCGCTGAAACACAAGGGACAGAGTGTGTGAAGGGGACTGTAAAGAAGATGTTAATGACTTGGCTCCATTAGCACCCACCCCTGGGGCTGACTGAGCAGCAGCTTCAGGCAGAGATGCAGGGAGATCACCGTGGCGGACACACTCAATCAGCCCCACCCAAACAGAGTGTCATTCATGGTGACCTTTCCGTGCTTCTGCCTCAGGCCCTTGGTCAGCAAGTGCCAGGACAGGCTGAAGTCATTCATGTGTTCTTGTGATATTCTGTACCCTCGTCAGCCTCAGCTGTTTGACCCCTGATGCAGCATCTATGTGAACTGGCCGTTAATTGTACTTCACCATGAGAGTGAAGCTCTTTATCCAAATGTAATGAATTCAAGGTGTGGTGTTGGTGATAAGATCCTCTTATCGCAGAAGTCTCATGATTACTCTCTTGATTTAATTATAAAGAGTCAAAACAACTTCTCTAAGAATTATTATTCCTAACTTTAAAAATCAGTGGACAGATGAGACGCTGATGCCAAGCAACTGTGAGTTTGCCAGTAATGGTCAGAGCCATTGCGTCAGCTGAAATTGGAGGTTTCATTTATTACTGGAGACTTTAATTAGAGCAAAGCTTACTCATGTCCACGTCCTTATCATGCTATTTCATCATAATCAAATGTCCTGTGTGGAGTCTATATTTTACTTTTTTGTCTCCTTGTCCACCTCTCTTCCTTCTCTCTCAACATTTAAATACCTTCCTCACGCCCATGAGTTCATGCACTGATGGTGAAACAGACAGATAGATGTGTTTCCATCCTCCTCGACGCTCTGCAGGAGATGAACCACAATCTCCTGTCCGAACACAGATATATTATTGCCATGTAGAGTTTGCACGCTTTATGATAGCTTTAACAGATGTCATCTGGTAATTACTACGTGGTGTGGCTTTGCAGAGGTCTCTAGTGGGCCTGTTCCTGCACCAGGCTCTGACCCCGCTTAAGGATAATGGGGGTTGGACCATGCAGGTGTGACTCCTTATCCACCAATGTTTCCCTATCCATCAATATTTCACCAGATAATATTACATAATGTGCTTGGTCAGATACAGGATGTTGCGCAATAACATTTCATGATTTATGAGTTAAACATGTTTCACCTTTTCTAATTACGGTGTAGGGGGAAATTAGCGACACCAGCCAAGTTTAGAGCCATAAAGCTCCTCACTGATGACTTTCCACAAACCAATAGTTCAGAGAAACTGGACTGGACAGAGGACAATCATAAAGTAACGATGCTGGAAAATATTCCCAGGAGTGTGTGTGTGTGTGTGTGTGTGTGTGTGTGTGTCTGATCTGGCTCGCCGGGCCACGAGGTTCGGTTGGGTTTTGTTCCGTGCAGGCCACCCGCTGTAGACGGCGTGCAGTTCCTCATCACGACCGCTGGGTTTGTTGTAACTTGACACCTGACTGTGCGGGCGCGTTTTGCCATCGGGCTTTACCCGCAGAAAGCCTATTTAAAAAGGAAAGGGATGAATCCTGCCCTCCTGACTCCGTTACCCCACCAGTCCACGGAACCCAGCTGCACTCTCCGGCCGCGCGTCCCTCACTCTGGATCGGCCTAAATGAATGAAACACACAAGGGGGAATATCCGCAACACAGCCACACGGGGAAAACTCTGTGTCAAAGCAGCCTGCCAGAGCGACCCAAGGAATTTATTGTCGGGCTTTGACAAGCAAATCAACATGAGTTTTTCCCTCTGGAACTTCACCTCAAGCTTCTCTAATGCGTAGAGCGGCGACGGGTTTCTTCTGCCCCCTTTGCAAAGGAGTCACGCTGTGATTAACGGATCAGGTTTTTGACTGCCAGGACAAATGAATACAAATGAATTTAGGCACCCAAAGGAGAGATTGCAGAACCTCTCATCTCGACACAAAGTAAGTGATTTTATGTTTGTATTTCATTTTTGTTATATACCTGTGGGCGCTTGCGATGGGGAGTTGGAGTTGGAAAAGGCTGAGGGAAGATCAATCAGGCGGGGGTTTGGATAGCTTGTTACTAATTAAAGGAATCTAAGGCTCCGTGTGCGTACCTGTGCTGTGCCGGCTGGCAGAGGTCCAGCTCACCGTGCAGGATTTGGTCTCCACTGGGGAATGTTGAGGCTCTGGTGTCTATTTGGATCAGGATTTTAAAGTTGGTAAGGTGTGACAGTCGCCATAACATCACCGAGATCAATCAAAATGTATCCAATCAAGTTCAATCGAGCAATATCGATGCATGACTTTACAGGATACCTGCCAAATTGTGTATGTGATCTGTCCCCAGTTATTGATCATACTGAGCAGTTCCGACTTGTGATTGGGACAAACACAATAAGTGGTTGCTGAGCATCCAATCCAATTTGTATGATTTTGCTGTTTGTTGTTAGAATTTACAGCTAAAACACGATGCTGTAATGCCTAATAGTTTCAGTAGCTACTCAGTCAGATTCCTTGTCACTTTCAATAAAGAACAATCTTAAGAAACTTGACAGTGTTTATACTGTTCAGTAACACGACGCAGATGGTTTATGGATGCATGAGCCTCAAGGGCTTCCATAGAAAATAACACACGGACAGACGTCTTTACTCTAGATGAGTATGTTGTCTGTGTTTTGGATCCTGCACAACTCAAGTAGTTCCAAATTCATTCATTCATTCATTCATGCTCTAAACCATAATTTCTGGTTTACATTGGTCATGCTCACCCTTATGTGAATTGAAAGTCAAATAAAACAAACTCCTAATAAGATATGACCTCCTGTCCCCAGTATGTATGTTTATTTCATTAAAGCAAACTGGCCTGGATGTTGTCAACATTGTTACGTCATCAGTTGACCACATCGAAGACATTTTTCAAAAATGTGTACAATCTACACAAATCCAGCGGCAGTGTAATGTAAGTACAGTATTGCTTCAATGGTGTGCAGGGATTGCTTACCTGTGATGTGCCAGCTGCATGGAGAGTTATTCACTTTATGTCCACTTGGTGTCGCCCTTCAAGCTTCACTTTATGGCGAATCACATCTTTACTGTTCCCCCCCTGCAATTATAATGGCACAAAGTATGTTTTGAAAGATAACATAGCCAGAGAGTTTAAATTACGAGTTATTAATGATCTTTCTAAGAATCCTTTACCACACGGAAACTTTCTAAATTAATGAATCTTAACAGGCTTATAAGTTTCAATAAGTCACAGAAAGTTTACTTAAATCTTTTTATCCTTCCAGACGCAATAGAATCAGCAAATCTAAACCTGGTAATCAGATACATGATATATAAATTTGTCAGAAAGCAACCAAGCTGTAAATTCGTTTTATTAGACACAAGTTAAGGCTGTCCCTCTTATCAGCATCTGCCAGTGACAACTCATCCCTCTGAATTTTCCACTGTGTGTGAGTATTTCCTTTGTAAATGTGTGTGTACATGCTCAGGGGGCAGGATTGCCTTTGGGACATCCTCTCCCGGTATCAGTGAGTCGTCCAAGCCTGTGCAGAGGAAGCTATAGTGGCTCTGCAGTTGCTCTTTTTGCAACCTTTGACTGGTCGCTGGCCTTAAGACGGACTGCTGTTTGAGTGAGGGCAGAAGGGGGGCTAGGCTGGGGGTCAAGAGGTTAGAATCAGAGAGGTCTGAGCATGTGTATTGCATTGGAGGGTTAGGAAAAGCAATAAAGAGGATAGTGACATGAGATAAAAATAACTCAAATAAATCAAAGCATGTGGTTATATATTTAAATATATATATGATTAGATATATGCAGTTGAAAGGACCCTATACGTATAAATCTCTTACTCTTTCTTGTCTTCCTCTCTCCTATCGCTCAATCAATGTGACCATCACTCGTTCCATCTATCTATAAATCGCTCTGTTTTTGTCCACTCAGCTTATCTGAGAATTCCCCTGATGAGTCATGTGCTCATGGCTGCAGTGTGAGAACCAGAACAGACTGATTCACAACCCACTGGTTTAAATCCCTCTTACCGGGACCAGAAACACTCTGCAGCACGCACAGATGAAACTCCTACTGTGTCACACTCACCTCGAAAGCTTGTTAAAGAAACCTGTGCGTGCTTTGGAGAACTTTTAGTAAGAAATGCAAAGGAAAACATTGCTGTTCCCACAGACACCAGGCTCAGTTGGCCCATGAACTCAACAGCTTGAGATTTACCATAAGCCATTTTAACTGTAGTTAATTTGTCAGCGTTTATAATTCATTTTGAGCTGTCCATGCATCAAATGACACTGTTACTAGCTCAGAGTCTGGAACACACGCAGGCACGCACGCACGCACACACACACACACACTCACACACACACACACACACACACCAAGTATCCTGACTAACCACCACCAGCTGTGTGTGGTGTTGGTTAGATGGTGATGAAGCTTTGTTAGTGACTTGGGGATGGCTGAGTCAGTCTGCAGTCAGACTGAGTTGTAACCTGACACCGCAATACACACATGTAAGCACAGACTTGCACACAGATAGACTGACAGCCTCAATCTAATCATTCAGTCAATTGCAAAGTAGTTAGAGAGAAAACCTCTGTGTGGCTGCGCTAGTGTTGCTGCAGACACAGTAAATAGCTTTTGTTTTTGCCCAAGCTGCATAAATGTATGTACTTGCCGCCCCCCCCCCCCCCCCCCCCCCCTCATCTGCCTGCCTGCCTGCCTGCCTATATCCCTCCAACCACAGCTGCTATACACATTTCCTACTTAAATGTGTGACCATGTGTGCCTGGATGACCTCCAGCGGTAAACAGTGGCTCCCCTGCCTGTCACCAGGTCTTGGTCCCCTACTGAGCAGCAAGCCCACTTGCCAGTCAGTCTCATTAGCTCTGCTGCACACCTGGATGTGCCGAGTGTGTTGAAAGTGAGCCCCTGTCCCTCTCTATGTATGTGTGTGGAGAATGATGTCCTTCTTCACTCTGAGCTGCACGTGCTCAGTCCATTTGTAATTCACATGACAACAATAAATTACTTACTAAGCATGTGGGTGTGATTTTTTTTTTAACCTCAGTTCAAGTACAATTGTACTATCCCCAAGTGGTTGGTCTGTTACATGATTTTGTGATCTTCTAGTTATGTAAATACAATGAGCCCCTTATGATAGCAATAGTGTATTAAGAAAAGCTTATGGGGGGAAAGGGAAAACCTGTGTGTTAAAAGTTTTTTGAGTCAGTGTTGTTCCACTGTTGCCTCTTTCTAATGTCCTCTGTGTTTTCCCCTCAGGAGAGCCCTATTGCTCTGTACCATTTTATACTGTACTTGTTCCCTGGGACTTACAGAAGCACCCTCTGAAGGTAAGAACATTCCACCTCCATTGATCTCAATTTATACACCTTCTTCTTCTTCTTCTTCTTCTTCTTCTTCTTCTTCTTCTTCTTCTTCTTCTTCTTCTTCTTCTTCACTGTCTTCACTAGCAGAGATAAACCTGTAAAACTTGAGGGAGCATTGGTGTTTGGAGTTACTCTGTTGGTCTTAGACCAAGCACGTAAACACATAGCTATGCAATTTGCACCAACCACTGCCATGAAAGGCAGTGTTGTGTCGGCTTGTTCAGTGAACAAGGGAAAGCTATCGGATAGGTCCAAAGCTTACAAATCCACTTTCAAAACAGTCCTGTGATTTACAGCATTCATTTGTACAGTTGTTCAATGATACATGATATGTATTATATAAACATGTAGCCTATCCAGGATTTGGATAATTTATCGACATCACAGTAAAGCAGCTTTAGACACGACAGCAGTGACAGTTTCTGAGATCAGAGTGCCAGAGCATCTGTAGCCTCATATTGTTCATAATTTTCTTTGTTCCATATGTGCTATAGACCTGAGCTCAAATCTGAGGAAATTAATCATACATAATATAAAGCCAAAAAATGATTTTTGTTATCATTCTAAAATTT
Source organism: Genypterus blacodes (assembly GCF_046128005.1). Classification (NCBI taxonomy): domain Eukaryota; kingdom Metazoa; phylum Chordata; class Actinopteri; order Ophidiiformes; family Ophidiidae; genus Genypterus; species Genypterus blacodes. The sequence continues at coordinate 1,742,945 of NW_027466890.1, read as the reverse complement.
ATCTTAATCTGACTAACACACATTCACCAGTGCATAAATTAGCCGTAAATGAAAGAGACATTTTCCTATTTTCTTCTTAAATGAGGCTTATTGAAGCTGAAATTGAGAATTTCAAAAGCAATAGAGTGGAGCCAGCTTGCCTCAGCCAGCTTGCTTTTGTTTTAAACAGAGACCTTTCGAGTGTGTTCAGATGAATCGGTGACTTCATTCACTTCCAGGGATAACATTACAGAGTGAAGAGCCTTGGACTGTCTCTCTGCTCTTGGCACAGAGTGGAGCTCTGAACTCCAGCCATGTGTTAAACACAGCCCTCTGTATGTTTTCACATCTCTGCAATATATATCTGAAAACCACATGGTTAATGTATAGTTTAGCTATAGTGCAACTTTTATCTTTTTGTAAAAGAAGACGTTTTTAGCTGAAAACGTAATGTGCCCTCTGCCTCGCTGCCAAGGGCTGTTGTCCTTTTGTGCAGGAGAGACCACACAGAGAGCAGAATGAGTGTGTTGGTGCACAGTATACTGATTCTCAAGTGGGTCTGGTTTCCTCAGACTTATGAAACCCCAATGTTCTGAGGCAAGGGAACATCTTAATGCATAGATCATGACAACACAACAACTGTCTAAATAAGGAGTATCTGCCTAAATTTGGGCTCAATTGTTGAGTGTACAATTTCACTGGATTCAGATTGTGACTGAACATTCCATATGATGATGTTTGATATGATGATGGAAGTTGTTTGATATGATGATGAAAGTCTCTGTTCTGAGCTGCGGTTGTGATCAGATTTAATTCCCTGAAAGCTGCTCGGTTCCTCTCATCCTTCTGTCTCTCTCATCTAAACAAAGGATGCATGCCCTCGCTGTCACGTGAAAGGAATGCTTTATGTTTGATTCACTTTTCTATCATTCTACACACAGTCTTTCTGTACAGATAGTGTCATTAAAGGAGGCCCAGAGACCACAGGTCAGAATGAGCTCAGACACAATATGGATGGTGAGGGGCCCCGAGTCTGAGCTCACACGTCCTCTCACAGAGAGTGAAAACTGGAACTACAGAGACACAAACGCTGAACATATAGAGTCATATCTGGCCCCAATGTTGGAAACTGTAGTCAGCTTCCAGGCAGAGATGCTGCACTCCTGCATGTGGTTTCTCTTATGATATGGTGATGAGAAGTACAGAGAGGTGAAGGAACTTTTTTCATTAATTTGTCTTCATTCTTCTCTTCATCCGGTTTTGTTAGAGCTCCGCTGCTTTGCACACTGCTACTTTGTGTTGCAGTTTGAGTAGAGAGATTAAACATCTCCCTGTTCCTGCTTGATTAGTTCTCAGGAAGCATTATTCTGCTCCCTAGTGATGTTTATCACTTTTCCCTCAGCTTGACTGTGTGTTGGCATTACTGACTTTAAGTTGGGTTTGTAATCATGCAGTCTAGACGTCTGTTGAGTGTGTAAATTCCTGTAATTCATGTGTTATTGTATGCATGTGTGCGTATGGCCTGTATGGTGCACATATGTGCGTTTGTGTGTGTCATAGCTGTGTATGGGTTCATCTCTGCATGTATGCTGTGGGCTGATAGTTTAATAAAAGTTGCAAGTGAGTCACAAGTGAGTCACAAATGTATTATACTTAGCCTGGAATATACTGAACAGCACTGAACATTTACTTATCCAGCGGTACATAACAACAGTTGTGGTTTTCAGGTTTTACTGCACTGTTGTTACCATAAAAAGTGTAATAATAATAATTTTGCGCTCTCTCTCTCTCTCCAATGCAGATGTCGACATCCTCCAAAGGCTGGGGCTTAAGGGAGAGAAGCCGTCACGATCGGTGCCAGCAGGGGTCATTCCATTCCGATCAGGAATCATCCTCAACCAGCGGGCGCACGTTGAGGCTCCACTGCGCTCGGTCATCCCAGCGGCCATCTGGCCCAACTTGGCACTGGTCCTGAGTGTGCGCTCACACCGTGTTAACAGTGCTTTCCTCTTCACCCTGCTCTCAGGCCGCAGGAATCTCCTTCTCGGCCTGCAGCTTACACCGGGCAAGCTGGTCCTTCATGCCGGACCAAACACCTCGGTGGCATTGCCCTATAACCCCCATGATGGCCAGTGGCATCAGCTGGCGGTGGTAGTAAGTGGACAGAGGGTGACTCTATATGCCTCCTGCGGAGCGCAGAGTGTTCATGCAGACTTTGGGTGGGACAGTGAGGAGGGACTGGCTGCAGAGCTGCAGGGCTCCTTCCTGCTGGGGAGAACGAGCCAGCAGCAAGCCTCAGCACACTTTGAGGGAGCCATCTGCCAGTTTGATCTGGTCCCCTCTGCACAGGCAGCTCACAACTACTGCAGGTACATTAAAAAACAGTGCAGGGAAGCTGACACTTACAGGCCCAACCTCTCTCCCCTACTGCCTATCCTGCCACGAGATGCAAACATCACAGTTACGCCTGTTACCCCTAAACGTGGTGGCCAGCAAACAGTCAAGAAGACTACGGGGCTGAGCCTCGCTCAGAGTGTTGCTGCTGCAGCCTCAGCTGTCAGGTATGTGGCCCTCACCCCAACAGTAAAACCCAACCCCAGGACCATTTCTCCACTCCTGCTTGGAACTGTGATGTCAGTCACAGAACAGCCTGGGTTGGCCTCTCCACCTCCTAAGGCCAGGGCTGAGACCGTCACAGCACCACTCAGGACAAGAATACCCCCAACAAAAGCCCCAACTCTCAAACCCACCACAGCTAAAGCGCCTCTTCAGAAACCCTCTAAGCCCACCACGCCAAAGCTCAATCCTCACAGCAGCCCCCTCAAAACAACATTGGAATTGGACAGCAAGAAGAAGCCCACAATACCAGCCACGTCCAGCACCAAACCCTCGAAGACCAAGCCTGACTCGGCCTCATCAGATCAAGGTGTCCTCCCAAAGAAGCCGCAGCCCACCACAGCCAAGAAGACGACCCCCAAGCCTAAAGGCACAACCTCCAAAACCACTCCATCCAAACCTACAATGTCCAAAGCAAATTCTGTCAAAGTTACATCTTCAAAACCAACCATATCCAAAGTCAACCCATCAAAATCCACCATTTCCAAACCTGCGCTGGCTAAGACCCCCAAGCCAGTGTCCAAACAAGTCACAAAGCCTCCAAAGCAAGCTAAGACCACCAAAGCCCCTGTCACCCAGCGTCCCACCACGTATAGCCCGGTGACCCAACCTGCTACTGATGGCTTCCAGAGCTGGGACGTGGCACCTACTCAGTTCTCCCTGCTGGGTGGACCTGTAGGACAGAAAGGAGAACCAGGCACACAGGTAAGACCCTCCCCTTTTTTCCATCTGGGACTGGTATGTGTTTGAATTTGTGGTAGTGCTGGTTTGTGGAATGTGGAGGTTGCTGCGCTATCTTCACTTTCTTTCACACCAAACATGTTACAGTGCTTTATGCATGGAGGTTTAGATGAAAAAGGAATATTGCACGCATCTATAGAGGAACAAAGAAGAAAGGTGGGTTATGCTTTGGCTGATTATGCTGGAGGAGAGGCACTTGTGTGTGTGTGTGTGTGTGTGTGCGAGGGGGGGGGGGGTTGATTGGGTGATTGATGTGAGCAAAGTGGAGCACCTTCAATTTGGGTCAAAGCGGCCCATATACTGGCCTCTTTCATCCGTCAAAGCGGAAGGCCCGGGTTTCAATCTGGTACAGTGTGGCTGAGATTCAAAGATATGTAGGCTAATATGCCAGCTCCTCCTTTCCCACACAGGTTAGAAATCCCACTTTTTCTCACCTCTGCCCCTCCCTCCTTCCCTCCCTCCCCTGCCCTCCCCTCACACCGGCCGCAGACCCCTCCAGGCCCGGGTGTGACGTGTCAGGTCTGACGCCTTGCCGTCTCCACACCAGATTCCTCTGTCATAAGAAGGGCTAGGGCGTAGGTCACATGGCCCCGCTTTGAAAGCCAGGTCAAAGGTCGAAGCAGTCAGTCAACACCATCATTCAGCCTCTTGGGTTTTTAGCAGCTGTAAAGGCGGCAAGGGGGCTGTATCACTAAAGAGAGGAAACACTGAGTCGGGCAGGACCTTGTTCACCGTCGCCATGGATCTCTGGTGTTTGATTTCCAGTCTTGCTGGTTGGCTGCCTGGAATATGGGACTTCACACTTATCACTGACATTTCACTTATTTCTGAAAAAGTCTGATATAAGGAGGATTATGTGACCACACGCTCAAGCCTTCAGACATTGGAATCATCCACCAAAGTCATTCTCAAACATTGAAAGGATGTTGGTTATCTGCGGCCTCTCCTCTCTCACAGATATAGAAGTTATATGGGGAAAAGTGTAATTGCTGCTTAACAAGAAAACACACACACCACACATACAAAGGCACACACATTTCTGCGGTTGGCCAGTACAGCTGGGAAACGCTTGTGGTAAATGTTTCATGCCTCGTCTGGGACACAGCCTTCCAAATCTTGTCCAAGCTGTTTGGCACGGTCAAGCCATCTGTGTTTGGGAGGTTCATCGTGTTATTACCAACGTTATACATCGCTGAGTGTGCAGTTTCTTAACCCATAATGTGGCCCGGAACACTCATATCACAACGTCGCCTCAGGATATGCATCTGCATTCGCATTGAAAGCTGAATCTGATCATCCGAGACACATGTGAACACAAAGCAGAGCCTTTGTGCTTGACACGTGTGCCTTTGCCTGGTCTCCGCCGCTGGCCCTGTAATTCCGCGACTGTGGACTTTAAAGTGTGGCGGCGTGTGTTAAGCTGGCGAACTGTGCCGACGTCCACAGCGGAACCGGCTGTTTTTGCAGCGAGCCAAATGACTGCGAGGAAGAACAATAACAATACATTCCCAACGTGAAGCACCGTAATTTAGCACAGGAGCAGCTCGTTTAGAGCCCGATTCACTGAAGAACTCGGATTCACATGTGCCTGTATTATTCATGCTGTGTTCAAATTCAAGTCTCAGCCTCAAGAAGATCCCTACCTCACAAGAAACCCAACCAAAAGTGTGACATGTGGCCAAGTCACGGTTAAGGAGTGAGTGACGCTACATTGAGTCTGTTTATATGCTTTAAGCCTTCGCCGTGTGTAAAATGTGTGTTTGCGTGTGTCTGGCTTTCGTCTTAAATGCCACGTAATCGTGTTGGAATTATTTGTAACGGGAATATGTCAGGGATTAGACAGGTGCATCCTGTGAAGTGGCTGCATGTACGCATGTATGTCCATGTATGTGTCTGTGCGTGTGTGTGTGTGTGTGTGTGTGTGTGTGTGTGTGTGTGTGTGTGTGTGTGTGTGTGTGCATGTGTGTGTGTGTGTGTGTGTGTGTGTCTGGCTCCTCTCCTCACAGCACCACATAGCTAGAGGGTCCTTGCCTGTGAGATAAGTGTAGACGGTAAGGGTCATTAACCTAAATTGTCGTCTCCTTCTACTGCCTCAATCCCAGATTAACCCATTCATGCCCAGCCGCTCAACATACTTTGAATTCTATAAACACATCCATATGCACACACTCTTCCTCTCTCGCTCTTGCAGGTAAGCGTACACGCGCCTGATGCAAACCCGAGGATACAGATGCTTGCATACTCGCTGCCTCTTAGCAAGGACTTCCTTGCTCGTTCCTCCAGGACGAGATCTGAAGCAACGAGATCTGAATCTGACTAGAAGATCATACGTTTGTTTGCGATTGTTGAAGATACTCACCTTTTCCTGAATGGATTCCAGTCGTGAGCATTCCTAATAACATTTGCTTTCAGTGATCCCTAATTCAAAACACATCATCATTCAAATTCAATTCAAGTCTGATATTAAAGTCCGACTGGTGCGAGGAGGAGAGGCAGGTAGGAATTAAACAAACAAGTGTAAGGAAGGCACGGCCTGGAGGTGTGATGATGGACAGGGGTGTGTTGTATAAATGACACTTTTCCAGACCACCTTCTGGCACACTTGCGCGTGTTACAATTGGGGTGGTCTCAACCATGGAGGTCATCCTCCTTGGGGTGGTGGGGGAACCAGTGGTGGTCGTCTGGGGGATGCAAACCAGATCATAGACAGAAAATGTTGCGTGCAGGTAGAGGCTAATAAGCTGCCCATGTCCCTGAATAGGAGGGGTGTCATAGTCATTTTAGTTTGGGGCCAGATTCAGCCTAATTTAAACTCAAGTGGGCCGGTTTAGTAAAATCATAGCATAATAATCTGTAAATGTATGTAAATGGACAACTCAAAGTTTTCCCTTTGTTTAAGTGCAAAGAGGTAAAAGTTCATATTGCAGATGTTTACTTTTATTAAACTATCTTTTTACAAAACATATTATGAACAACCGGAAGTTTCTTAAGTAAATCAAGTCCAGTTTCAACAATAAACAATGATAACAATACAGTATACAACTAGTCAAGATATAGAAATTATTTTAAATGTACATGCACATTTCCACAAGCATTTAACAGCATAGAAATGTTGAAAATGGATTTGCGACATTTGATGGTTTTTAAATGTGCATAAAATTGGACGTTGAAGGTCCATTATTATTTCAAATGATCCGATAAAGAGCAGAAGAGAGAGAGAAATTGCGACATCCATCTTATAAATGGGCGTGCAAGTGTGCTAGCGGGGGTGTGACTGTACTTTAATGGGGTTGTCGTTCAGGATTCTGGGCAGTTTGGGATAGTTTTGGCAGGCCGCACTCGCCGCAAGCTCACTGTTTTTCCTTGCTGCTCCTTTTCCTCTTATTTGATTAAAAGAAAACGAATGAGCCCGAGCCCGATAAGGCAAACAGGGGCACCGGGCCCCGGCAGGAAATGACCTGTTATTTCTAGTGTTTCTACGGTTTCCTGCCACACAGCCACACAGGCACACAGCCGCCTGACGGGATAATCTGACCTCTCATCACCTGGGGATGGATTTACTTCAGAGGAACAAGGCGTCACTCTTCTACCCTGCGATTTCACAGACAGGGAAGGAAAGAGTGTGTCTTAGTTAACGGCCTAATTTCCAAATAGCGAGGTATCGGCTGGGTTTAGTTTGTTATCTGTGAATATATAATTTCGACTGAATGCACAATGCTCTCTCTCTCTCTCTCTCTCTTTCTCTCTCTCTCTCTCTCTCTCTCTCTCTCTCTCTCTCTCTCTCTCTCTGTCACTGTCTGTCTCTCCAGGGACTGCCAGGACCTCCAGGGAAGGCGGGCCTGCCAGGAAAGAGGGGTCCTCGGGTGAGTCTGTGCTCTTTCTCCCCGGAGAATGTTTTTTTTCCCTCCTCCTCCTCCTTCTCCTCCTCCTCCTTCTACTCAGCTGTTCACTCCAAAACACCTCTGATCACATGAAACACATTTATGTTCATAACCTTTCTATGCCGCTATCTGTTCCCTGTTGATTTTGTATGTTGCTTTACCTCAAGTTGAATTTTGACGCCTTTGTGTTAATAGGTGTCTTTATTTAGCCATTCAGTTTATTGTGGGTATCCTACGTGTGTGTGTGTGTGTGTTTGTGTGTGTGTGTGTGTTTGTTTTTGTTGCTGCGCATGCTGAGGTACATGCTGACTGAATGCTCAAACACAAACAAGCAGCCATTAATAAGCCCTGGAGGGGAAGTGACTGAAGGACATAGAGTATGACACCAAAACAGAAAGAGAGAGACAGAGGGACAGACACATGGGGACAGAGAGGACAGTGTGTTCCAGCTTAGGAGGCAAAGCCATTTTCTGTAGTTAAAATTTCTGTCACCCAGCTTACACACACACACACACACACACACACACACACACACACACACACACACACAGTTTTCCTATGCAGGCAGATTGACCATATTCAGCACATGCCTGCGAGTGCTGACCTCCCACCCCTAAGGATAAACAGGAAAGCTACTATAAAGACGGCCTTTCAAAAGGCTGCCTGTGCCACAGGATGCCTAATAAAAGCACTGTAAACAGACAGAGAACACATGGCTCCACTGCACTTTCTTCCTCTTCTTCTTCTACTCCTGACTGAGCTGCTGCAGTGGCCGACACCAACACTTCATCCCATCCCAGACTCATGAAAAGCCTTTGAATAGTGAAATAGCTAACACTCACACTAACACTTTCCAGACACACACTTTCACAACTCTAGATCTGTCGTCATATTATAACGCAGGATGACTGACATGACATATTTTTAATTAATTCGGTTGATTTTCATTTTTTAAGTAGTGTGAGAAAGAGAGAGAGATCCCCCACTACTACAGAAGTATAAAGAGGTCTTTGTCTGGCTATATTTAAAGCTATTTAAGCCACAGCAGCACCTCCCATCCCCTCTGTAGTGGTGGTTTCACCACATCAGTCCCACTTAGGTCCATTTTTCATGATCCGAATCAAGCCCTACCTGGAATAAAACTTTGATTTTCCGCAAAAATGCAAGCACAGAGCCTGCCTGAGCCAGGTCCGGGTCCTGGTCCACACCCTCATCTTTGTCCTATTTCACAAGCCTGTGTCCTCAAACTGAGCTATTTTTGTATAATGAAGCAGCTTTTTTTCAGAATAAGCTCGTTTAACCGGAGCATTTCTCTTCCCAACATTAACGAGCAGTTATGCAGTTTGAATCACTCCCAAACAAATTAACAAATTCATCATCTATGGTTTAAGTTGAAATGAGCTATAGAGAATGTGCAAGTGCATATGTGTGTGTGTGTGTGCCTCAAAGCCCATTCGTCAGCAGTATGTATCAACCAATCAGCTTCAGTCAGAGTGATTTATGTGGCTGTGGCTCAGACGTGGGCCTTTGTCAGCCACACCAAACAAGCTGTTTAACTTGCGTGAGGCATTGTCAGTGGAAGTGGTCGGTTTGTAAAGTGCAAACAACCAAAACACAAGACTCTTTTATAAAAAAAGCACTCGTAAAAGGCTGTTGGTTTTGATTCAGATTTACAGGGGTCATTGACAAACACGCCGCCAGACTCTAACCTCAGTAATTTTGTCAAACGTGTGCACACACGCGGAAAACACACACACACACACACACACACACACACACACACACACACACACACCAAGAGACATATTCATACTACCGTACTACAGACATATGTGGCTTTGTTTACAGCCAGTTTATGTAAAGGGAGACAGATATGGACCGTTCTTGTAAACAAAAGCATTTATCAACTTTAATTGCGGCTGCCATGCATGTGTGCAAACAGTGAGACACATGTATGCAAACTTGCACACTTGCACACTTGCATACTTGCAAATACGCAAATACACAAATTTCCAAACTGTTCCCTTATGTGCAACAAGGCTCACTGTCAACTGTGACCTATTATCTGGTGAGGAATAAATCAGCTGAGAGGCTTTTAACAGAGTAGCATGGTTTGATCGTCTTCCATGTGAAACAATGAAAATTGCTGTGGCAGGATTTTGCTTTTGGCAGCTCTCGGCCGGTTGATATGCGTATGTAAACTTCCCCATCACTGGAGTACCATTGAGGCCCACAGGGCACCGGCCGTGAACCGTGACCCCTGATCCCACACATGAGTGTGAGACGCCGTCCCTATGGTAACAACAGGAGCTGTTGGTAGGGTATTGGCCAGGGGTTGCCATGCATACACTGCAAGGTCCCTGTGAGTTTGTCTGTAGGTGCACAAGACGACGGTGGTGGTGGAATAGTGCGAAAGGAAAAATGCGGGACGGATGCGGGCGAGTATCTATCCGAGACTCGGACCCATCCGTCTGGAGCCTGCCGGGTCAAAAGGGCCTTTGTCTGACTGAGGGAAAACAAAAACACCGTCGCCCATCTTTCCCATCGCCTCAACCCCAAACCGCTCATCTGTCACTAAACATTACTCCACAACTCTGCCTCACCTACACTTACAGCTAAATGCAGATGGAACCAGATGGACCAAAAAAAAGAGAAAAACCTAATAAAGTGCTTAACTGGAAAACTGTGGCGAGGAAAATAATACCAAATGTGTAAAGGTATTGAGCTCCTGTGAGGGAAAGTGTCGGGCTGTTTATGGTGACATGTAAGGAGGCGGAACAGCATTTTAAGGGCCTGGCTGATCCCCGTCTGTGTGTGTGTGTGGATTTCTTTCGTGGAACATTGCTGTAATACGGCGCTGATGTGTTGCACGGCATCCAATCCAATTGTCTGCATTTTTTGAACGTGTTTATTGATTGGTGCTGGATTCGGATGAGAGTCATCAAAACGAGGCAACCAATTATAGCTTTTTTGCATTTTTATAAAGTTTATTCTGTTTTTTGCAAAGTCGCTTGCTGGAAATTTAAATTATAACTTTCACAGGGACTCCCCCCCCCAACCTCCCCACAACCCACCCACCCCACCCCGTTTGCCCCCTTGGGTCTCATTTGGCACAGCATCATAGAGATTGTCTTTTATCTTTATGTGGTACCCACATCTACGTTCAAACTGTCCTTTTATGAGCTGGCGCCGAGAGTCAGACTGTGTTTACAGCACAGCCCATTAAAAAAGAGCTGCTCCACAATATTCAGTATAGGAATGTAACCTTCAGAGTGATGTCATGGGTCCAGATTTAAGGTCCAACCAAGATCAAATATATGTAGATTTTCTTGGGTTTAGGTTGTACGTTCTGCATGGTGTTGATGTACAAAGTCAGGGTTAGAGGCGTACATCTATACCTCACAGCAGACAAGATGCAGGCTGTCGTTTGTTTACATTGTCTGCATGTTGACTCTGTTTTGATGGTACAAATGGTGCAGCGCTTGCAGAGTTATTACCACACGAACCACAGTGACGCCCTGCGCCGATGTACAGAGGTCGGCGGTTTTCCATTTGATAGCCCTCAGTTTGCATCGGCCCCACCCTGGTCTTCTCTAATTAGACACCTGCTGTGAGAGAAAAAAAGGGGACACAACAAGCGGGCGCACAAGTGCTGATGCCAACACGGCTTCACCAGCGTGTTCTGCCCAAACTGTGGTGAGCCACTGGGTTTCATTTTGAAGCATGTAATTCAAACGTGTCTCGTTTTTTTAAGTTTATTCAGGGCACAAGAGCTTGTCTTAACACTGTCTGGGGGCACAGTGCTCCCCAGAGAAGGGACTGAAAGGGAAAAGGGATGAGAGAGAGAGGGAGGAGAGTGAGAGAGGGAGAAGAGCGAGCGTGCAGGAGGATTAAAATGTGAGAATTCCCGTCATGAAAATATCGCTGATGTCACCAAATATCCCAAATGAGCCCTCAAATCCACTATGAATGTTCGAAATCCCGCCTGAGGTTTGTCAACGCCTGTTGGATTTTCTGCGTTTCACATCAGCCGCGAACAACCGTTTACAGCTACAAAGCTAAAAATTCTTATTAATCTCATTCATTAAACATTTGGCCTCTAAAAAGAATCTCCCTGTTAGTTCATCAAAGAGGCTTTCAACAAAAACAGCAGTTACAATGAAAATCGGCTGATGTTGTCACGTCTGCCTCCGACCGGCGCGTCTGTTTTTGAGCTTTGTGTTGCTCTTGTGCTTGTTGTGTAGTGTAACTCAGCCCAAACCCAGATGATCTCTCTCTGTGTAATGTAACTGCGTGGCTGGATGTTAATAGTCAGCGTTTGATGATGGAGCAGACGAGATTGCTAATATAATGGCTTCCTGATTTTGTTTTGACTTACCCCCGGCTGGAACTCACTGACCCGGCTCTTAAAGCAGTCGTGACTACTTTTTCCGCCCTCTCTGACTCGCTCGACCTTTGACACAGTGCCTGAGGGTGGGGGGCGGTAGGTGAAGGGGCCCGAGGGTGCCATGCCACGTGTAAAAGGGCAGACGGGATGTAGCGGAGTGAGCCATATTGACAGATCGGTGGATGGACGGTGGCGATGAGGTGTCGCTCTCATGTGCCGCTCTATATGTGTGTGTGTGTGTGTGTGTGTGTGTGTGTGTGTGTGTGTGTGTGTGTGTGTGTGTGTATAAATGAGTGGCAGCTGCTGTTTATATCATTAGCTGTAGATTCAGCCTCAGGCTTCTAGTGGTTTTCCGCTAAATCTTCCCATGGGGGGCTGCTGGATAGAGCAGAAACCGTTCATATTACCAGTACGCTGCTACTGTCCATCTCCCTCTGTTTGCCTTCCGACTCGGCCTTGTTCATTCCCTCAGCAGCAGCCAGAAACACACACACACCAGCGGAGGAATTCAAAATGTTATGATTCGGGATGATCTGCGTTACTCATTAAGATGCTTGGCAAATGTGTGTGTGTGTCTGTGTGTGTGTCTGTGTGTTGCGAGGGGGTGTGAGGCAGCGGTGGGGGGCAGGAAAACCACATCCATATGGTGGAGCAGCAGCAGCAGCAGCAGCAGCAGCTCCTCCACAGAGCCCCATTTTCCATAAGCCTCTACCCCCAAATACCTATCTGCACAACTCACACATGTAGCCGGTACATGTATAGGAAAATAGGTTAGAGCAACATAAGGACTGAGGTACTGAGGTACTCCAGACAGCCTCGCAACCCCAACCCCCACCCCTCACTCACTCCCTCACTCGCAGTAATAAGCCACTGTCTCCATCAGCTCTGCCTCAATATGAAGATTGATTAAGATCATCAGTTTGATTATGTTTCCCTCTGTCTGGCCTTCCCACAGGGCACCCTCGGTCCCCATGGGAACCCTGGCCGATCCGGTCCGCCCGGGCTAAAGGTATGCAAACACAAGCCAGCCCGGCAGCAATTTTTCCATTTTTTCCCTTATTAAATAATCACCTTCTTAATCACCCAGGTTACGATCCTCTCCTGCCTCGAACTTGAATTCTGCTCTTTAATTTAAGTGTATATTATCGTTTTTTCCCTCTCAGCTAGAATGCATAATGACCCTACAAAGGTAATAGTGTTTTACGGCCATTTAGGTTCACAGGCAGTCTGCTCACACCTGGTGTTTTCAGACACTACAGACGCCACAGCAGCAGCAGCACTTCGTATTGATGAGCCATCATCACTTTAACATGTGTGCCGCACAGGTCAACCAGGCTTTACAAGCTCACGCAAGATCTGCTCCATTTAAGCTCTCATGCACGTATGGAAATACACATGTATGTTTGTGTGTAGTCATGCACTCGCATGCCCGTGAAAGAACGGGAGTCTGCGTGCCTCCATTGAGACCCAAAGTGAGGGCAGAGAGAAGGATAGCAAGACACTTTTGGGGCAGGTTGTGATTTATCAGAGCACCAAGGGAAAGACATTAGGAGACGGAAAAGTGAGAACTCCAAATAAATCTGTCTCATTTGAATGTGTGAACAGGACGTGACCCTGACCAGGACAAATTATCTGTGTCCCTGCGACAGTTGACCCCTGACGCTGTGTGCTCAGGGTACACAGAGAGAAGCGCCGCCCGTATTTGAGCTGCATTATGAAAATGCCGTCTCCCTGACTGCAACACTGTTATCCTTCCTCTTTTTGATTCACTTAAACAGATAAGATAAGATCAGATCCACACTGAATCACCATATTTCAAAGCTCTCAAACTGACAATAACAGGCCCCAGTCCTCGTACGAACAATCAATCAGATATAATGGAAAAACAGTAATGGAGTACTCATACTAAACCCCAAAATAGATCAACAAAATTTACAAAAAATTACAAATGATTAACAGCAAACCTCAGCCTAACACTGTTGAAGGCATTTGGCAATATCGACAGCGACGCCGTACAATCCCAGAGTGTCAAACAAACATCAGGTACATCCCGTAGAGGATTGCAGGAATGCTAATTGAGTCATTACAGGACGAGCATGGAGCAGCCATGTGGCCTCGGTGAATGCAACCTATTTTCTTGGCAGAGCAGTGGAGGCAGGCAACCTTTAGGCGAGGGAGAGGGGGGCAGGTGTGTTGATAGAAGGTTTCCGAAGTGTTTGATGTACTGAGTGTTGGGAGGAGGGGTAAGGGGGGGGAACCCGGGCACCCTGATCTTTGCTCCTTTCATCATTAAGAAATGAAACAGAGTTGTAAACAGCAGGGGGTCCTGGGAGGAGAGGGAGTCAGCGCTCTGGGGTTTAATTTCCGACCCGCTACTTTGATGTGCGGAGCCCCGTTATTGTTACCCGCTGACAACGACCGGTGTGTGAGTGTGTTTGACTGGAGGGGCACAGTATCACACGGCCAATTGTGCCCCAAAGAGGAACATATGCAAACATTTTTACTCTTTCAATTCTATCGTAACACCTAGAATCCCGTCACCAATTCAGAGGACCTGGCAGGTGGAATTGATGACAAATTAGATAGGGTTGATAGTTAGTTGGATGTGAGGGTATTCCATCTGTTTGAACAATCAAATCAAAGTAAGAACGACATGGATGAGTTTCAATAAGTCCTTCCTTTTTGTGTTTTCGTCTCGTCAGGGGAGGAAAGGAGACCCCGGCATGTCACCTGGGCCAGCACCTAAAGGAGAGAAGGTATGATGTCATTCCTTTGCAAGCGTCTGTGCCTCCTGCTTCTCACACTTTTGGGATTTGCTTTGTTTCTGTGTGTTTTGATGTCTTTGATTTTTCCTTCTAGGGAGACTCAGGGATTCTTGGCCCTGTTGGACTGATCGGACAATTAGGTCGCACGGTAAGAACCAAAGAACATCCCAGCTGCCTCTTCAGCTCTCAAGATTATCTTACCAAATTACTTCTAATTGTAGTTTCAACTGCTTCAAAGAGCTCTTCAGTTGACCACAATGACAGCTATTGTGGCCTGTAAGTGAGCTTAGCGCTTGGATCTGCAATGTATGAATAATGGAGGCCTTTGAAACATTCAAAGACGTCTCGAAAAGTGTTTCACGTGAGTCATTGTTGCCATGTTATGTCTATGTCTATGCATTTGTACATGTGTCACCTCTGTGAAGAAGTTGTACCATCCCTCTCTCTCCCTTTGTCGATCTCTTTCTCTCTCTCTTTATCCTTTCTTCCTCCTTTCGTGCTGAGCTCATCGTTTCTGCCGTCGGTCTTAGCCAGATCCAGCGTTTGGGGGTCTTATTATTGGCCGGGTCAGGAAGGATGTAAGAGGCTCAGAGGAGGGGGGGAGGGGGGCTGGAGCCATGTTTTGATCAAGAATGAGAGAATGGGGATGAAGAGAAACCTGTATGCTGCAAAATGACAAGTATATCATTTGTCCATTGATTCACGAATCTATGAATGAAAGATTGGGACGGCGTTCCTGGAACAAAGGCAGATTGAAAGTTTGAGCTGTGAATGTGTGTGTTTGCATGCGTTTATGCCTGTGACTGTAATCTCGTCGTCCCGCAAACAGTAGACAGATTCTATCGCACATTACAAGATGCGTTGATAACGTGAATGTGACATATGCGGGACAGTTGTGTACATTTGAGGTCCATGGCGCTCTGGAACAGCACGTCAGACTGAAGCTGGGTAGCTGCCTGGAGCTGAACATATGGCTTGTGTTATGGACTGCATCACTCTATCTCTCACCGACCATTTCTATGTCTGTCTGTCTGTCTGTCTGTCTCTCCCTCTCTTACATACACACACACACACACACACACACACACACACACACACACACACACACACACAGCTACAATGGAAAATGCAAACTGGTGGAAAACATTCACTTCTTTCTACTTCACTAAATGAGTCTTGGCAGTGATTGGACAGCCTGTCAGAGGGTTAGAAGCTGACATGTGAATCACAGCTGAAGGTGAGTGCGTTCAAATCGAGACAGACGTCTGATTGGTTAACTTGCGGGAGCAGCCTGACCTCTTAGGACTCTGAAATTAACCTCAGATTTTCCCCCTGATAGGCATGACAAATCCCCCCCCCACACACACACACCCACAAACACACACTCTCTCTCTTAACCCCCGTCTGCACGGAGACGTGTGGGGCACACATGCAGTCAGTAAACAGGATTTGCTCTTAATGAAGCCCGAGGGAGCATTAGCTGCTACTTAGGAGTCTATTAGGGCGTCATCGTACCATCACGTCTAGGAGGTGGTCGCCATAGCAACCCCGTCAACACGCACTCCCTTACATCATCAGAGTGTGCCACAGGTATTGTCAGTCGACCACAGATGCGATGACTCTCAAGGAAACTTGTAAAAATGACCGCAGGGAGTCGACTCGCTTCCCGGAGACAAACTGGGAGACGCTGATTAACTCTTTTTCATCCTGTACAAAACAATGCAACCTGATATGAGGCTTACGTCAGACTCCTTTATTGTCAAATACTTCATACATTTACCCTTCAATTCCCTCTTAAGCCCAAAACCTCGACAGACGTCTGAGTTAATGCCCGAGCTGTTGTGTTGCTGACTGTTCAAACCTCGGCTTGTCCTGTCCTGACCTGATGCCTGTCACTCCGCTGACAGGCAGGGCCTAACCCTAACTCTAACGCCTGGTCTCACATCATAGCCATCTGCTGGGCCATCTTTTAAGTCTCCCTCTTCCTCTGTGTCTGTGTCGTTGTCTCGCTGCGTTCTGCTTACTCGACTCGTTACTCCCAAAGCTGCGGTTAAGGAAAAACAGGACAACAGCAGCTTTTCCTTTGTTCTCTGTATTTTCCCTTTCACACACACACATGCACGTTCACACAAGTGCTCTAAATCACTTCTGGCCTGATGCTTTGACCGGGAATTCTGGAATTTGGACCGTTGCTTTTCCATGGAAAACTTTAATGGGGAAAGCAGTGGAGCTGTGATAGGAGAGTGTGATTTTACACTTTGAGACAAGCCAACCGTGTTCCGCTCTCTACAACATTTGTTCTAGCAAACGGGCTCTGTGAATGGCTTTTCAGTATGGCAAGCAGGGTCAGGGAGAGGGGATCACACTCACACACACATGCACATGGCCAAACCTCAGCTACAAGACGACGTTACAAACTGCACTTCTCACTTTACTCTTCACTTCTGTTTTTCTTCTGCGTCTCTCTTCACCACTTCGTGGTTTGTTTTCTGAAAGTCAGATGTATTCTCATTCATGTTCAGCTTTTTCACTGTTTGGAGTCTAGACTTGCACTCAGACCATCTAAACTGTCCAGTGGCATTTTTTGGACCTATTTTGAGGTTTCATATCAGTACTCCATTACTGTTTTTCCATTATATCTGATTTATTGATTGTTCCTAAGAGGACTGGTTTCTTTTATTTTCAGTTTGAGAGCTTTGCAATATGTTGATTCAGGAGCTTTTGTTATTCTAATATTCTAGGGACATCTGTTATCGGTACATAATAACATGCATGGTCTTGAAGTTTCCTGAGACAAAATTCATCATGTAAGGTTTAAGGTTGCGTACTTGCTCCATGTTGTGTGGGTTTGGTTATTAAAGCTCATCTCCTATTTCGCTTTTAAATGGAGCTGTAAGCTAGATGGACGACACAAAGTCTTTTTTTCCATCCACTCGGTGTCTGGACTGGAATCATACTGTTGTGACGTTTCCTTTCTACTACACATAAAGCTTCACCGGAGTTGCGTGATGCATCGGCAAGAATCAGCAGGTCAGCGAGTAATCAGCGGAACCGACTTCATTAATAATCCCATTTTATCACCATCTGTGGAATTCAAATCTGGAAAAACAATGTTCAGATCAGCGTAGCGAAGGGTGTAAAGATCAGTTAGAGAGGCAGAATGTGTCTAGACAGCAGTCAACTGATCCACACACACTCGTGTGGACTTGGTGTTACATGTTACATTGTGAGGAAATATGCCCTTGGGACACATTACCACTGGGTTTCATTTTCTAAGGGCCTACATATGCTTCTCTGTGCTTCTCTGTTCTGCACATGGATTGTGTATATATGTGCTGTACTGCACTTGCATGAAGCTTGGTAATCTAAAAAAAAAATCCAGTATCAACACAACTCTACATGGAATATCGCTCTCTTTCATTCCCTCTTAGCACGCAGTGAAAACGCTCTCGCTATACATCAGCCCTGGCAGCCGATTGGCCAGCCACTGCTGCTGTATTGTTTAGATTTCATGCATATATTTTCCTTTCAAACTGAATCCAAACCATAAATCTGCTCTCCAGAAACTTCCCGAAACACGAAGAACAATGGTAAACTGTAATTTTCCTGCAGGAGCTATTCCGTACATTCATCACCCTCGCCTCCCTCATTTATGTAAGACGGTTTAGCTCTGTGACATTAATCTGTCTGAGCCTCTCCTCTCCTCTCCAAGGCCAGATCCGAAACCCAAAGGATCTCCTTTTCCACTCTTCAAACTAACAAATCCAAATGCTCATCACAAGCGTAATTATGGGAGAATTCAAATCAACCATAATTTTCTTTGCAGGTTTCACAGGAAGTACAACCAATTACTGCTTAACTCTTCTCCCCTCGTAAGTATTTTAATAAACATGGCTGCATAAATTGCAGTCGAGACGAGAGTCGTCTTTTTCCAGAGGCTAGATTACAAACAAATCGTCCAAAAGGTTCCTGATAATGTTTCGCTCTGTCTGTCCCAGGCAAACGTTTCACATTCTCCATATCCAGAAACACTGTCGTTGTGTGCTTTGAGCAATCATCTGGCTCCCTGCGGCAGATTGAATTTTCCTAGCGAGAGAGAGAGAGAGAGAGAGAGAGAGAGAGAGAGAGAGAGAGAGAGAGCGAGAGAGAGAGAGAGAGAGGTGGAAAGATGAAGGCTTTAAGATTAATGAGGTGAGAGATAAACTTCTGCTACCAGAGTGCTGTCCACTGGAGGCACACAGCATATTCATCAGCACTGGTGTGTAGCTGTTAACGGACACATTGGCCTTTGCAGCTGCAGTAAAGAGTGAATTAACTGAGAAAACAAATGATAGTATGCAACTTTTCCTTTCATTTGTCCATCCATTGTCTGGTTTAATTCATCATTCATGCCAGAAAAAAAGGCAGCAACTGAATACTTAAGTCTTTTGTGTCCTTACTTGGGTCAATCCTTGGGCCAAATGCTTATATGTTGCTAACGGGGAGCAGTTGTAAACAAGAAAGTACTACTGATTAAACTGTGAATGGCATCAGCAAACATAGGCGTGTCTGTGGGAATGATCGCAATCATTAGGAAGGCTGACAATGAGTGAGATAAGGATCAGAGAGGGTGTAGCTTGGGTTAGGGCCTGTCTTCTTTTAAACAGACATTTTAGATCCTGGTAAAATATAGAGGATAACTAACTATAGTCTACAAACACTGGGATGTTGCATACTCAATGTATTGTTATACAAGTTCTGAGCGCCTTCACCTAGTGGTCTTTTCAGGCTTGAGAGAAAATGTATAATGAAGAATCCTGCCCCTATATCAGATTGTTGATACTAATTTTGCTAAACAAATACATTGTTGAGAGGCAGTTGATCATTTTTGTAATCACAGTTGTAGTGGCAGTAAAGGTGTAACACGTAATATAATGAATGGAGGGATGCTGCATCTTCATTCCATGCTGTAGTCACATAACAGAGCTAAACAACGGCTTACAGGAACTCTGGGAGTCTTGGCTTGAGACTCTGGTGCTGTGGTTTAGGAAAACGGGACAACGGGAGTCTTCTCTCTCTCTTTTTTTCCCCTTTTCCCCTCTCCTTTCTTCTCTGTCAAAGTGTGGTCTGGGCACGCACGTCTTCCCACCTTGGATTTTCTGCTTTTTCCGTCTTCTCTCTCTGTGTGTTGCTGGAGGTCTGCGTTGCCGGAGTCAGCAAAACTCTCGAAAGCACTAAGTCAGGTTGTCAGACTGCAGTGGAGGCCGTGGGAGGAGGGACCTGCTATCTGACTCAAACAGGAAGGCATTTATATCCTCGACGTGCCACGATCCTGGCAGAGCCTCCGTTTCTCTGTGAACACGGCCAGTGGAAAGTCTGATCCCTTGACAGTAGAGCAGATTGATTCCTTGCACATGGCACTGAAATTTTCTGCTGGTGCTGTTAGTGTTAACATGCATATTTTACTCGGCACAAAACTCTACTTGTCACCCCCCACCCCCAACCCCCCCACCCCTGCGCAGGAGAGAAAATGTCTCCAGTGCTCGTCAGGTTTTCCTTCTTTCTTGTGTTTTCTTTCACCTTTTCCTTATTCAATCATTTCAGTGCCTCCATGTCTCAACCACATGTTGTGTATGTGTGTCTCTGCAGGGACAGAAAGGTTACCCTGGTCCACCTGGACTCCCCGGAGAGCCTGTGAGTATCATTATCCCCCATTATCTACCAATGTCGACAGAGTCTTAACTGAAACCCTCATGAAAAACAAACTATCAAACATTAACGTATCTTTACTTTCAAACTAATGCAACAGATGATGTAATGTGTATGTATGATAGTTAAATTCTTGTGTTTTTGTTCATAGATGATGTTTTAGAACCCTTTACCTGATGGACAAACCAGAACCTGCTGTATTTGCCTTTTTAAATTAACAGTGTGAACATCATAGTACATTAGAGTGTCGACCATCAAAGCTGTTATCAATGACTAATCCCTCACATTCTCTCTACGGTTGCTAATCTTTCATAGCGTGTGTGTGTGTGTGTGTGTGTGTGTGTGTGTGTGTGTGTGTGTGCTAGCACCGAAGCGTAGTGTAGCCGCAGGCAGCCAGATATCTGTGCCTGTTATGAGGTACTGGTGAGGAGAGACATCTGGCTAATGCACTGAGCTGCAGCAATGCTCTCCAGGATATCAGAACGCCCTGCCAAAGAGAGAAAGAGAGAGACAGAGAGAAAATAGAGGGAACAGAGACGAGAAAGAGGCAACTAGGCCAACAGTGTTACACTCACACACACTCACACCCACACACACACACAGTCATTACACTGCCATTTTCTTTGTCACTTGGCATTCCACGTTCAGCATCAATGTTCAGTCTCTCACTACATCATTTTAGCTTCATCTTCATCTTAAGTCTGTTGAACTGACTGATTCAGCTGAAAGTGCAATTCATTGAACTTTTGTTTGCTTATTTTCTTCTTCTGGAACAAATGGGAGGAGTCCTGCCCGTGTCATGCTGGGTCCAGCTCAACAGGACTATTTTAAGTACGGAGCATCCAGAGCTATTTTCAGTCAGGCTGGGTCATACTACTGTTGGTACTGAGGAAAGGCCTTAGTCAGGGAGCTCTGAGTGGAACATTCTCCTCACTGTCACACAGTGTGAGTACAGTAACTTCCAGCTCGCCGGGTGATGTCACCAGCGCGGGGAGTTCCCACACTCAGAGGAGAGGAGGTGTGCGTTCCCTCTCTCATGTCCTCCTCCATCCTCCTCTGTCCATCCTCAAACGCCCCCCTCTTTCCCACAGAGGCCTGCTGACGCCGATCACCCTCCCTGGCTGCGGGTCTGAATCGCCACGGCAATGGCGATTGAGTAATAAGCACAACTGTTTGGCAGCTACGAGAGCGAAAAGGGCCTGGCTGCTCTGCGTAAAGCGTTGATGACTCTCGGGAATCGACTTTGTTACTTTGTTATTTCCAGGATTTGCAGTTTCAGCTCCCGCTCCTGCCAAACTCCTCCAAACTGTCTGGTTTTGAACTGGCTGCATTATGCTCTATATTTATCCAAGGGAGTGAATGGCAAGCAGTGCACGTGGCTGCACGTCCGGAGTGTGTCAAAGGAAGTTATACATGAACACTTCTGCTCCCTCTTGGCCCCCACACTGCTTTGCTGTGTGTGTACTTCATGTAGTGCACACTCAAACAGACGCACGCATGCATGCACACATACTAAACTCCTGATTTGTTTTTGTGACCACATCTGAAAATAGTGGCAAACATTAACATTAAGCTCACCAAACAAAGAGAGTATTCAGTTAAATACTGTAATAAATAGTGAAATCAAAATGGTAGTTTAACATTTAAGTCCATGTTATCCTTGTTCATCCCCTCTGTTCATTCTCTCCCTCTCCCTCTCTCTGTCTCTCTCTCTCTCTCTCTCTGTCTCTCTCTCTCTCTCTCGCTCCGAAACTACTGCTACTGTGCAGAATGCCCTGTCTGTGTGTTTGACTTACTATGATTTTCTCCCCCCCGCCCGCTTTCTCTCTCTCTCTCTCCTCTGCAGGGAGAGCAAGGTCCAGACGGAAGTCCAGGTGCCAAAGGTTATCCTGGCAGGCAGGTGCAGTAAATCCTCTACTGTGACTGGTACAATAATGAGGGCTTTAGTGCGGGTCAGAGGGGAATGTTTGGTTACGTTAAGACAGCTGATTTAGAGCTTCTCTCGGGTAAAATGCACCTGGAAACAGGATGCTGCTGCATTATAGAAGCCAATGACATTTTCAATATGTTTTTGTTGTATTTTGTTAATTGTTTTACTTCAGTTTGCCACTTCTCAATCCCTTCATGATGCACAATGACAAAAACATAATCACAGTGTCTATTCAGGTGTGCATCAGTGTAGATTGTGGAACCTCTGAAATGAAGTTCCTCTCTTTGTTTTCCAGGGTTTACCAGGGCCTATAGGACCATTGGGGCCTAAAGGCGTCAGGGTAGGTTCACTGAATTTCTTTACCTGTTTGATTTCCCTCTCGTGCGTCTCACTGGTAACACTGGTTGCTTTGACAGGATGGAGAATTGCAAGGTTGTCACTTAATGCACCGACATTTAATATGAAGAGACTCAAGCAGCAAATTAATTAAATGCAACACTTCATATTATCGCTGATTTGTGCTCTAAACCCAATGTATTTAGGTTATGTAATGCATGCATGCTATATGTAAATGCATGCATTTTCAACCAGTATAAACATGCAGTGCAACATGGCAGCGGCACCGGCCCAAGCACGCACAAACACATTCATACATGTAGATACAGCCTGGCGGCGTGTGTGCCACTATTATTAGTATGCTAAACTTAGGACCCTTAGCTGTGATGTACACACACACACACAGACACACACACACATAAACACACACACACACACACACACACACATAACTGTACGCCATTCAGGGAAAAGACTGCAACCCTTGATAAGCTTCAACACACAAACACACACGCCCTGTAAGTACACAAATAGAGAAACACACACACAAGACACAAGTTCTGATTTTTATTTTTTTTAAATCTTGCATTCCAATAAAGGTTCTTTATCAGCTCTCCTTGGCTGCTCCGAAGCTTCCCCTGCCCCCACTGGCTGGAATTTCCTGTTTAAGCTCTGTATGAGGCCCTGCTGTCTTAAGGAGGCATTCTAGTCCTCTCTCTCTCTCTCTCTCTCTCTCTCTCTATCTCTCTCTCTCTCCCTCCGCTCTCTCCACATTGTGTACACATATGGCGACTCTACCCTACTTTCACCTGCGACTGCGACAGTCACTCGTAGTGTCTGCTCGCCCGTCTCCCTGTGCCGACAGCCAAGTGTGACGCCCTGCTCTATCTTCAGAGATCCCTGGCGTGAGGGTATGTGCCCTTGGACTACATCGTGGAAGCCAGCACCATGCAGTCCATGGGCATATACACTTGCCTCATGGCTTGGTTCTTCGTGGAAGCCCCAACCTATTCAAGCTGTCAATTGTCTGCAGCCCTCCAAACTTTGTGGCCATAAAACCAACAGGAGTGTGTGTGTTGTCCTTCCTGTAATTTGCAACGGCGTCACACCGGGATCACGTATTCCTCTTCTCTCCTCCTTTTCTCGTTCTCCTCTCTCCTCCTCTTCTCTGTGCAGGGTTTCATTGGAATCCCGGGGCTGTTTGGCCTGCCCGGTCCTGATGGCGAAAGAGTGAGTTCCTCTCTGTGTATATTGATTCTCTCTATGGTCAAGCACAATGCAATGACTTGGAACAAACATAGCGGTGCCACTTAAGAGAAATGCATTGCAGTAAAGGGAAAATGTCAGTGTCATGTTTCAGCTCTAAAATTGACTCAAAAGTAAAACATATACATGGTGAAGAAAGGCAGAGTGTTGGATCATTTGAAGATAACAATGGAAATATGAAGGAGGATTAAGGAAGAAATAAGGGAATAACAGAGGGGAAGTGACAGGATGGAATAATTGGAGAAAAAGTAGAGAAGGAAATGAATGAAAGAGAAATAGTGAACTTTGGAGGGAAGAGAAATGGAAAGCCAACAAAGTAAACTCTGCAAAATCTGCTGAGTTATAACTACTGGAGTACTTTCCATCTCTTCCTTGACGTGAAGTCTAGTTTGAGACCAGCCGACCCGAGCTAATGACTGTATGATGACAGGGGTGCCTCCTCTGTCGTGCCCCTCAGCTGTCTTGTTATTGTTGTAACACAGGAGCAGAACCCAGCTGTCTGAGATGAGACACTACTGTAGAGAGTGTTGATGACTCATATGATTAAACCCCGACTAACCCCGTTAGAGCCCTCTGAACTGGCTATACTCCTCAGTTCAAAGGCCCCCCCCCCTCACACACACACACACACACCCTGTGCCCAGCCTCTTAAACATGGCGCTATTAGTCCACTTAAGTTAACCCCTCCTGCCTGTCCTCTCCCAAGCGAGATGACCATGTTTATTTAACATACATACATGAGAAGCGGCACTAAATGTCCCGCAATGAGCCCGAAAAATGATGGGCGATCCGCTGCTCAGCTGTTCCCCTCATCTGATAAAGCACCAGCTGACAGAAGCACACAGCCGCAGCTTTTATATTGTGTTTTGCGGCTTGTTTCATGCCCAAGAGAGTTGTGTTTGGGTTTTTGATATGGTGTTTACATAACATCTGTTTGTTCTCCTGTCTCCTTTCCTCCTTGTTTTACTCGCTTCTCAATTCCCATCTCTCTCCCTCCTGCTCGGTCGCTCTCTCTCTCTCTCTCTCTCTGTCTCTCTCTCTCTCTCTCTCTCTCTGGACATCCTTGATTCTGTCCTTACATCTGTCCTCTCTCTCTTGTTTTCATTTCCAGGGTATTCCCGGTGAACCAGGGAAGAGGGGCAAGATGGGTAGGCCGGTAAAGTTTTGTCTCAACATACTTTACAAATAATCATTCCAAAGTGTGAAATGTCTTTGTCTTTGTCTGTGCATTTGATGTGCGTGTGAATATTCCCGCGGTTATAATCTGGTTTCACCTCTTCGCGTTTTCCATTTGGGTCACATTTGGTCACACACCTACACATGTCAAAATTTATACGCTCCACATATGCGTCATTGTTGGACTCTGACGCTCACTGTTTCCATGGTTGCTGGAAGGGTTAACAGCAGTGTGAATGCTGTCAAGTCCCACCAGTCGCATGTTGGGGTCTTGCAACAAGAAAGTCTTTTGTTGAAGTAAAGGGGCTTTCGGTCACCCCCCTTGGAGGATGGAACCGAGCCATTTGGAGGAAGCTGCGAGTTCTGTTGTGTGTGTCCGAGAGTGTTCAAAGCCGGTTTGACAGTGTGTTTCAGAGAAGCGTATGGAACCCTTACACACACACTGCTGAGATCATCCTGCAGCTGTTGCTTATTGGGCTTCTCAGTAAATACTATAAGGCATTTAAAGGCCTCGATAGTCTGACTGCACGCGAAAGCCGGTGGCAGCTCAGCAAGTGTGTGTGTGGCTTCTAGATCTGCAAATCGGAAGGCCAATGAAACAAGTCGAGGTAGCCGCGGATGTATGTATCTGTGTGTGTGTGACACCTAGTTGCGTATTTGCCGTGTGTGAGGCGTCACCAGTGCACATTTGCATTCGATTGTTGTGTGTGTGCGTGGTGTTTATGAGAGGGAAACAGAGCGGGACGGAGTGTGTGTTTGCTGTTATCCCCACTTTAATGCAGCTGCGTCGGAACAGCCTCCACCTAAGGGACTATTGAGACTCCTTAACCCATTTATCCTTTACTGCAACGTAAAAAGCCCATTATGGCATTTTCACTGTTTCACTGGGGCGCAGGTCATGCAGAAGTTAAATGCATGCATAAGGCGAAGCAGTCATTGCAATTTGTGAAGAGCAGAAACAGAAAGCATCGCACATCACGAACCCATGCATCCGTGCACATTCAGGTACTTTGAATGCACGCAGACCCTCACAACCCACTTTAACGCACAACCCTCTCGTTTTTTTGGGGCTCCTGGATGGAAAATGTCGGCCGTTTACAAGAGGATTTCATGAGGGATCCTTCTTCTCCTCCATGACAGAGGAGAGTGAACAGGAGAAGCACCTGAACCCCAGCCAGGCGTTTTAACGGCCATCACCGCCGCGTTTGTGCTCCGTCGAGGATAAACACACCGAGCCAGGAAGTCCTGAATAGATTGACATAGCAGCGGGGGGGGAGAATAAATATGATCACAAAAAAGCTGGAGAGCATAAAAACTCAAGGCCAACAGTTCTTTTTCTTTTTCTTTTCAATCATATAACACTTTTCATGTGGTTACTTTGAGAGACATTTAAGCCACGTGTGTTTCTTACATTCAATTCCTTCGTTGTGTTCGGAATTTTTTTAGTTCTTTAAATCGTTTTTCTGGGTTCATCAGTCGCACTCTCTTCATCAAAACAAGAGTGCACAACGCTCCCATGCGATGTGTTTTGATCTGGAAGGGTCAGCGGCTTCGGGGACAGGGCGTCCCATCGTCGTTTTTAAAATGCGCAGACACTGAGGCCTCTGATCAAAGCCTGATTCTTCTAAGATCTGCACTTGGCTCAGCTGGGTTTCCCACATTTGTCCCTTGTTTATACGGCAGCGGTAACAGCTGGATGATTTATCTTCTGGGGGTCAGCGTTATGCTTTGGAAGGTTTTGCTGCACTTGTGTTCCATCCTCCCCACCCCCCCCCCACCCACAGCCCCTCTCCTAGGGCGCTCGATGTGAAAACCTGTGCGTCCACTGTTTCCAAAGCATCCGCCGTGGTCTGGGAGACAGATTTCCCCCTCCCTGTACGTCCCATTTCTCAGCAGCATAGTACAGCCCAAGGAGGACTGAAGTTGGTTGGATCTCCAAAGTAAAAATGGCTTAATAGCACTCGAGAACAAAAGAGGACAGAGCTGTATTGAGTTCATAAATGTGATGGGATGTTGTGTGCAGATTGTACCAAACAATCTGCACACAACATCCCATCACATTTATGGCAGGTCAGGTGAGAGATTAGACCAAACACACACACGCTGCTCTTACCGGTGTAATTGCAGCCGCTTCGAGCCGTTCACTGCTCTGGACGCTGGCTCGGCCACTGTGCTTTCTTCTTCTTCTTCTTACACCGCCGTCTGTCAGCGTCGCTCACATCAACTCCTCATTTACTGCTAAGTGGACGGAATAATTGCTCAGCTGCCGGGTCTCTCTCGTCACATTTAGATCCCACTCAGCCTTAGTACAATCATTTACCGTCTACACCCCTTAGCTGATAGATTTAATGCCTCATAATGGGGCGTTTATGTACTAATTTCGTCGATTTTTGTTTTTTTGAGTCTAATGTTAAATTTGTCACAGCGAAATTGATATAAGTGCAGTATAATTGCAAGTAGTAGTTTGGTTGTGTAACAGTAGAAACATAATTATATAATCTATATGTGCATTTTGGAGTGGAACTGTGCAGATGAAAGGTGTTTTTACACAGATTTACTTTTAATGCTATAATTTAGGGTTTTGAAATTCCTTCTTATCGCAGGGGTTTTTGCACAATCAAACCACACAAGCTCATAATTGGCGCTGCACATTTCATAAAGCAGGCGGTGAACTGTATAGCAATTTGTTTTGTTGGGTGTTTGAGCTTTGTTGGTGATTTTTTTTGCGTGTGAACTTAAAAGCCTCCCTCTCTCTCTCTCTCTCTTTCTCTGCCTCCCTCACGGGCTCACTCGCTCTTCAGGGGTTTCCTGGGGACTTTGGGGAGAGAGGACCGCCGGGACCAGATGGTGAACCTGTACGTCACAGTCACACACTTACTCACAGTCACACACCTACATAAATAGATACTTTACATTACAGTATGCATGCACTGTACACACTCTCTCCCACACATACACACGCACACACATACATACAAAGGTCTGGACAGAAACTTGAGGTTCCTTGTGTTTTGTTTAAAGGGAGTTTTCGGGTGAAGTCGCTGCATTTGATTTCATCCCATCTCATGCTTCAGATAATTTCCCTTTGGCCTTCTTTTCAAAGCCTCCCTATTAAAATTCAACCAGCTAACTGGCTTGGCTTTGCAAATGCAACTTTTTTCCATTCCCAACTGTAAATTGGCCACATACACACACACACGCACACACACATATTAGAAGGTGATATCCAAGAACAGTAAATGATGTAATAGGATGTCATTTTGACTAATAATTCCTGTGTCCGCAACGACAGGTCAGCACAGACTATTAACACAGTCTGCTGCATGTCTGTGCCCATATGGAAAACATCACATTAGTGTTTTCACTATTTATAGAGATCCAGTGTGATTTTTTTAACTTTTTTTTTATTTAACACTTCATCAGTCAAAGTGAGAAGCCCTCAAATAAAAACATAAACACCCCAGCAAGTTGCTCAGTAGCACACTTAAACATAAACATAAACATGATAAATAGAAGTACATACAGAAGTGCACAGCTGTAGTTCCAAGTAAAAAAAGTTGTAATTTAATTAAAGTTTTGCAATGGTTCAGTCTTACACCTCGACACCCAAACTCCTTATAAATCTTTCAAGGCCAACAGCTAGTTTTCAATCATAAAACACTTTTCATGTGCTTACTTTGAGAGACATTTAAGCCACGTGTGTTCTTACATTCAATTCCTTCGATGTGTTTGGATTTCGTTCAAACTCTTCATCTTTCTGGAAGTTTCTCATTTTTGATTTCTAGCAACTTTGTGTAATACTGAAGCCCCATTATGCAAACAGGTACATGTTTCTGTAAATTCACCTTTTCCCCCTATATTTCTGCGGTCTGGGTTCCCTAGAAGAAGGTGATTCCCTCTGTTTGTCTATGAAATAATGAAAGTATACATGAAACATTGTGTTTCTACATTCGTGAGTATCTGTCTCACTCTTGTTGTTTGAGAGAGAATGAACCTGCAGATTTGAAATTGCCACTGTAGGACGAAGGGCTCAGAACCCCCCCCCCCCCCCCCCCCACCCTCACCTCACACACACACTCTCCCACATACACACAGCCCTCTCTCATAAGCCTACGAGGAACACTGAGCCACTCTTCAGAGCATGTTTGTTTAAAAAAGAGCCAATAACCCCAGAAACTTGCTCCTTCTCCCTCTGCCCCTTCATCTCACTCACTCTCACTCTTTCTCCTCCTCCTCTCCTCTCTTACTAGGGCCAGATGGGAGCCCCTGGTCCAAACGGAGTTCTTGGACTTATTGTGAGTAGTGGAGTTTGTATATCTCGGTATCAAGTGTGTTCTGTTTTCCTGTTTTGAAACATCCTCTTTTAACATACTACTACAGCCCATAACTACACAGCCATTAAAGACATATACTGGGTATTTATATGCTTGGTTAATTGAGAAAACGCTTTCAATTGCCTCTCATTATCTAACCCTGGGCAGTCTTTATACTGCCAGACACTTTGGTGGGAAACTAACCGTCAACTCTAAGTTGTTTACCGCTGTAAACATATTTAGTTGGGAAAATGCCGAAAGTGGATGGAACCAATCACACACTGAAAGTTATTTTTTGCATGCACTCTATGATTTGCATTTAAAACTTGCTGTTTGTCAAACCCGCTTCCTTGCATGACAAACATGGCATTGATCTGTAGATGATCCAGCAGTTAATCAGCAGCCCCTGTCCCTGGTGTCATGCTTCCCCTGTAAATCTCTCTTTAATCAAGTGTTTTTGAACAGGAACTCCCCTTTTCTCACCAGCCGCCCACCCATCACCATCCCTCCTTGCCCGCTCAGCCCCAGCCACATAATTGTGTCTGATTATAACGTCTCACTGGTTTCTCTTGTCGTGTCCCGTCTTCTCATCAATGCTGCTCCTCCTGGTCTATTCTAGGCCACCAGCGGTGGTAGTAGGTCTGTAATTGGAAGTATGGAGGGCCGTGATTACAGCTCTGCTCTAAGCTCCGTATCCCCTCTGTCCATCTGAGCTGACAGTACACACACCAGCAGCACTGAGCTGCACTTCACGATATAAATATACAAACACCCTTCAGGAGGCTGCAAGCAGGCCACCGTTAAAGGAGCGAAAATGTTAGTTTAAAGGAATAAAGACAAAATGTAGTGTGCTAACCTGAAAATGTTGCTGACTTTGTACCTCTGATTATCCGTTTGACATGAAGTGTGTCTAGCCTACAAATCTATAAACACCACGTTACAGCTCTCATTCCTATGTCAGAAAGTATATACAACATCTGTCTTAACAAGTCATTGCTTTAAAATCACATTTTCTAAAACAAGCAGAAAATTGTTCTACTTTAACAGTAGCCCGAAATAATTGTCCTTTGTGCTGAAGCCAGCTTTTGTTGGACCCCATCAACACTCCCATTATATGCAGATGTGCTATCAACGGGGCTAAAGAATTGAACCTGTGACAAATCCACTTCAAGTCAAATTATTGCAGTATAATGCAGAATTGATGTATAAGTTGTGCAAACAACTGTGTATGTTTTATTTATTAATGCATAACAGGTTTTGATTGGTCAGCGGGAAATAGTATGTTGTCGAATACAGAGTGTAATGTCAGTGGGCCCCCTACAGGCCTGGAGCCGGACAGCACTTACATAGTTGTACTCTTGTTAAGTATTTAGCTGTTCATTACTCGTAGGATCGTTCTAGCAGTATCCTGTTAATTCTCATTTGTTATTATTTTTTATGTGACCTGTGTTGATCTGTAAATTGCTCCATAAAACACAAACCTCTCTTAAAACAACCTCATAACTACATTTTATTTGACTTGATGAATGACATTTAACATTTTAACCCCCAACACCACATAAAGCAGCTTAAGAATGATGGTTCAAATGCACTGTAAAGCAGAATGCACTGTGCTGCGGCCACCCTGAAGCTTAACAAGTAGCAGCCGCCTGTGGAGTCTCGTGTTCTCGTCAGGGTGACGCACATTTCAGGAGAGATTTAACGGAGGTGACTGCAGTCATGTCTATCCTCTTTGCCTTACACACCAACAAGAACAAAAATAATCCAATTATGTCTGACATTGTATGTATAATTGGTATGATCCTTGAGGAATGTCTCAAAAACCACTCTCCCCCTCTCCTTGATAATTGTAATCTCATCTCGTATACTGGTGCTAGCTCTGTTTTCAGCGATGGCACAGATGTGATCCCAACCATTTATTCATTAGCATTCCCAGCATCTGATTCCGGCACTTCATGAAAGAGAATCAGCTACAGAGGCTTGGCTTCAGATCGAAGGATCCATTTCTATTCTTCTGTATTTCACTGTCTATCATGGTCCAACATTGTGCACAGTGTCCAATATGATGGCAGTCTTGATAATTGTGAAAAACAAAAATGACTTTCATGACCATGTAATGAATGCCAAATACATATGTGTGTGTCCAATTGAACTGAGCCCTTTGTTTAGCTTCAAGTCACACACATGCAATCACTGAATATATGTGTTTCCTCTTCTGGTATAAGGGTGACATGGGACCTCTCGGAGAAATGGGTCTTCCAGGACCTAATGGACTGAAGGTAATCCCACACTCAAATGAAAACCTACCTGCCGTGCTCACAGTTTGTCCTGCGCTGGCTGCCATATATTGCATCATACATGTATTTACAGTTAATGAGCAGAATTTGGGTAAGAATTTCATTAGTGCCCTTCATACCTTACCAGAGTCAAACATCCAGCAGAGTCAACAGTAGTCAGTGTGTTCCTGCTGAGGGTGTGAATGTAGCAGGGGTTTAGGTTTGGAGGGTCCCTTCCTAACCCATGTGTTGGTGTTTGTTCCAGGGGGTGCCTGGGAACCCTGGAGAACCAGGACTGAAAGGTGATAAGGTGATCTGAATATTCCCGTTATTGGCCTGAGTTTGAGCAGCATGTGATGGATATGTTCTCCTTTGCATCTTAGCCGTCTCTGTCCGGCCTTTAAACATAGAGCATGCTTTCATGAGCGGCCACCTTTGACCGAAGCAATACAAAACTCAACATGATTTCTTGCTCCTTGGTAAAGCATGGGGTTTGTCTCATTTCTGCAATTTCCACCCGTGTGAGTCTTTCCTGTGTCATATCAATGAAAGCCATTGTGTCGTAGTTTAAAGTAACCTAGACTTGCCCCGCCAATCATTTCTAAGCTGTCATCTACAGTCGTCTGTTGAACACTGGCCTATTCTATATGACGTGTGTGTGTGTAGGGGGTGTATGGAGTAACTTCCATCAAATACTTCTGTAAAAAACAGATTGACACCACTTAAAGAGAGGTTGGCTTATGTTCTAGTTGTAATATCTCCTCTCTGACACTTGGGTAGATTGCTGTGTGTGAATGCTCATTTCAGCAGACCTGTGATTGTCTAAAAGCAAAAGCTAAATGTGAAGTGGGACTTCATCATTCTTGTATCACTCCCCCTAATTTCTTTCTTTCTTTTCCTTTCTGTCTGTATTCCTTCCATCTTCCTATATTTCTTCATCTTCTCTCCATCAGGGTGAAATCGGGATTCCCGGAGAGCAAGGGGAGATTGGTTACCAAGGAGACAAGGTAGATTGACACTCTAACACAAAAGCTCAAATAACTACTCCAGACTCCTGTCACCCCCCTCCCCCCAAGTTCTTTTCCCCTCATCAGCCCCTTGCCCCCATGCCCCAAAAGCTCTCTCTCACACACACACACACACACACACACACACACACACACCGCACATTACACAGCCTTTGTTGCAGAGCTTTGGAGAACGACTTAGCCAGATGTGTGCCGATGGAAATTCTTATGTAAACCCTCCTAATTTTTGTGTGTGTAAGCAAAAATCGAACCCTCTGAGATTCGTAGAGCGCAGTTGTCCCATGAGATAACAGATATACAGAACAGAGTGCTGCATGTCTAATGTTTCCTCCCTCAGAACAGAATTTAAAGTTCTGGTTTATGCTTCTGAAGCGTGTCCCGCTGTCTGTCTTAGTTTTATTATGGTTGTGTTTGTATTGGACAGGGCATCCAAGGAGCTCCAGGGTTACCAGGTGTGCGTGGGACACCAGGACCACAGGTTAGTCCTACAACCCTACAACATCTTGTCCTGGCTATAACAATAACAACAACAACAACAATGGGGAAATGCATACAGAGAATGTTATAAAGACACAATGATGATGTGTGAAAATACGCCTTTCGGTAAAGACATTTCCTTGGATTTTGTTGCCAAGGCATATTGAGTTTTTTCATGTTTTTCTCTTGTCTGGGTTTGTC
The DNA here is from genome assembly GCF_046128005.1 of Genypterus blacodes. NCBI lineage: Eukaryota > Metazoa > Chordata > Actinopteri > Ophidiiformes > Ophidiidae > Genypterus > Genypterus blacodes. Next base: position 1,709,885 of record NW_027466890.1, on the reverse strand, counting down.
ACAGGGCAAGGCAGGAGAGAGAGGTCCTGATGGTGCATCTGGACCACCAGGCCTGGAGGTCAGTTCATGGATCTAAAGCTTCTGACACAATGCATGATTTTGGCCAATAACGGTTGTGAGAGAATAATGAGATAGGATATAACATCATCGGATCATGCCTGCTCTCAGCTATCCATGTATATAAATTGTGTATGTACTGTATGTGTGTGTGAGTGAAATTAACATATACTAGTTCCATATAGAATGTGTGAGTCTGTATTTCAGTTTCAAATGTTGAATCCATTACATTGATCATAACAGGGTTTCCCTGGTGACATGGGACCCCCTGGGGATAACGGCCTTGAAGGACCAAAGGTGGGTGAAACCATCATTTTAAAAACCTAATTATGGCAAAATATGACATAAATATAACAGGGTATTCAATATAGATCTGCCTTCTATACTTAGAATACTAAGATACTTAAAAACCTACATTTAAAAATGTCATGTGTGTAAAAACTCCATTTAACTCTCCAAACTGCAAGACATTTACAGTATACATGTGTTTAACCAACAGGGAAAGCTGGGGCTCAGAGGTTTACCAGGCCCAAGAGGGGTCCCTGGCTTAGAGGTAAGATAGGATAGCAGCAAAAGGCATACAATGTTTTTTTTTAATGGCTGAAACACTGTCTGCTGAATGTTCCAGAACATGATTCAGGCTCCTAAGATCAATTTCATCTGTTTCCAGGGAGATGAGGGTCCGATCGGACCACCAGGACCAGCAGGACTCGAGGTAAGTTGTCACTTATCTGGTGGGAATTGAACCAATGACAGGAATGAGTCAGTTCTTTTGATTGAGTCTGCCCAGCCCCCAAGGCCCTCTTAACCGCTGCTTGTTCGCTTTGTAGGAATTCAGCATGTGGAGGAATAATGTGTGCATGTGTGTGTGCATGTGTGCATGTGTGCGTGTTAGTCAGCCATTTTGTTTACGGTGTTTACACTAAAGTCTCATGCTTAACAATCAAACCACCTGGTTGCTTGCATGGTTGTGGTTTCATTCATCCGCTTTACATCTGTAGTTAACCCACCGCTTGAGAGAGAGAGAGAGAAAGAGAGAGAGAGAGAGAGTGTGTGTGTGTGTGTGTGTGTGTGTGTGTGTGTGTGTGTGTGTGTGTGTGTGTATGAAGCTACATCTGCATGCATGTGTTATGGCTTCATCTTTAACAGAACAATGAATTGCTGGCATGGTGTCAGCTGATGTAACTGATATCAGCTGATGTGATCAGTGTTTAGTCCAATTCACACGTATTGAAGTTTCACAATCAGCAGTGCAGATGCGGTTTGCGTAATTGCTTTACTTTAATTTCAAGGGTCAGCACTTATATTTGCGGCCTTTGGAGCTAATTTGAAATTTACTCGGGGTAGTAAAATTTCACTGTTATGGATTCTTCTTCGTTTGCATCAGAGAGAAGCTGTCTGTGTGTGTGTGTGTGTGTGTGTGTGTGTGTGTAGCTGGGAGTTTATAGGCATGGTTATTCTGGAAGAATGCCATCTCACAACAGGATGCAATCCCTGTTCTTAACCACCAGGGGGTGATAACTGCCATCACACAGTTTATGACCGGTCAAATTTACAGCTGCTGTAAAGTGCCAGAAGATGTTAATGGGCCACAGCAGAATTAGAAAACGTGTTGACTTTGTTTTTCAAAGGCGTAATTGTATGGCAGAGAGCTCTACAAATGCTTTTACAAGGTGTTTCGACGAAATCAGCTCTTTTTCTTGTTTCCCCCACTTTAACCCACCCGCTACATGTTTTTCCTCATCAATTATACCACCCCCCGCTTTTATTTTTCCTTTCTTTGTATAATCTCTACTTTCTTGCACATTCTCCCCACTCCAGCCTTTCCGTACTCCCCCCTGTCTCCCACCTTCCCACTCCTACACCTCATTCGCTGACCTGCTTTATCCCTCATCCAAGGGGAAGTCGTGTATGACTCCTTCAGGAGCAGAGTGATTTCTGGCCACGTGCCACAGGTCTGATTCCTCCTCCTCCTCCACTACTTCATCCTTCTCATCCAGCTGTATTTTAGACCCTCTGCTCTGCTCAGATACCATTTATTTCATGTATCAGTGCAGGTTTTGTTTGTTCCCCCCCTCAGCTTTGGCACTTAGGTCCTTTAGTATTTTTTATGTCTTTATTTCCTCTTCTTCTTCTTCTTGTTAATGTAGTCGGATCCAAACATAAATCAAAATCAGGCAATAAGAAGTCACAAAAACAGGCAGAGCATATTAATTCTTATGCTACTACAAGAATCTACTTTTACTATCTGCTTCTGATTGAAATAAAAGGCGAGGTTGTGTTTTCTCGTGAAAGCTGCCAAGGATTCTGGTGTATGGATTTAGGGTTGTTAAGTAATTTCATTCACATAGTCTTTAGGAGTTACATTTTTTTTTGACTTGGACTTATTGCTGGTTTGGAAAAACACACTTACCCTCCTCTTAACCCCAAGAATGACTGTGTCTGCAGGAATGGCACTCACCATCGCTGAGCGCTTTCACAGCCCCAGCATGCCACAATGTACTATTGCTACTACAGTATATGTAATGCTTTTGCCTGTCGCAGCAGCATGTACAGTGAATAAGACCTGACATGGCATATATCGCTTCATATATCTATTTTTGCCATTCATCACATTTTTCTGTGGCCTTTTTCAGGGTAGACAGGGCAGAAAAGGATTTCCTGGGAAGATCGGGGCAGAGGGAGTTAAGGTGACAGCAAAATAAACAATAATTTTGTTGATAATTAAAGTAATCTACGTGACTAATAGTGCATTTCTGTCCCTGCAGGGAGAATCTGGAATCACAGGGATAGTTGGAACCATGGGAGAAATGGTAAGACACTCTAACCTGGCTGCATGCTACAGTATCTGGAACAATTATGTCTTTTTGATGTGTTCATCCATCTGTCTAACTTTGAGTCTTTGTTTTCAGGGCTTGGTGGGTTTCATTGGACCTGTGGGGGAGGCAGGACTGGCAGGAGAGAAGGTGAATTAGCTTCTGCTTCCATTGTAACCTAATTGTGCATCATTCCACGTCCAATCTTCTCTTCTTGTCAAGATGTGTGTTTTCAGAGATTCAGTGTTCTGCTTATGTGTTTTAAGGGGGATCGAGGCGAGGTGGGCCTGCCTGGACCACCTGGAGAAAAGGGATCAACGGTAAGCCACAAAGAAGGTCAATGTAAACATCAGTATCAAACTTGAGAGTGCTGCAAGTGTTTAAACTCTAAGAGTGGTTTTGTATGACAGACAAGGCTTTCTGGGATTGACTAAGAAATGCTCATCTTGGACTTAAATCTGTGTGGTATTCCCATGGGAATAATCCAGTGTCTGGGATTAGATCAGTGGCACAGAATTATGGGAAATAGGAAAAGAAACATTGGATGATTTTCCCTGATTTCAGTGAATGTACATTGGTGCTGATGTCATTGCTCAGCAGGAGACTTAAAGCATGTTTGACAACCTTTCACAATAACGGTAATGGAGTGCAACAACAAAGTAGAAAATGGATCTTTTCCAATGATTTACTGCACTTAGATGGCCGCTTAATAGTTAATGACATCACAATATGCTGGTTTGTCTTCACATCGCAGTTAAAACGTGCCTGCAAAGCTTTTGAGATTCGTGGGAATTGAAATGAACCTTTACTGCACTCTTGTCTCTCCAACCAAAGAGCAACAGGCGTTTATGTAATAAAAATTGATATATTTGATATGGGGCCCTCTGCTGTGTGTGACTGACTGGAGTGGGTAAGGATTTAGTCATCATTCCTGATGAAACAGATAGCACTTTCCTGCCGGCTGACAGCCAGTCAGTTTTCCTCCGAGGGCTTCACCACACACAGACACAGACACAGACAGAGACACACACAGACACACACACACATAAGGAACTTCTCCGTTGGCCCAATCCTCTCTACTCCTCTCAGCTGTAAAACAGAAACAGACCCTCTGGAAAAGACTGCATCATGCAGAGTGAACAGAGCTGACCAACAGTGATCTATAGTTAGTAATAGACAGCTCATACTGCTGGTATGTGTGATTTAGTACCGTGGAGGTGCAGTGTGAGTTCAGAGTTGCCTACTGCGTCATAGCTGTGGATATTGGAAAACTTTATTGGATTTGCACGAGTGACCTCAGATTCTCCCCATTATATGTTCAAATGTTTACCAATGGCCTAGTCAAGGAGAAAGGAAAGCAAGATCCAATAGATTTAAAATGTCTGTCTTTTTGTCTACTGTTTGAATTAATGAATGCTGCAGATGGCATTTCATTTCATTTGTTGGTACATAAGCTGCTATGTGCATCTACATATACTGTGTGTGTGTGTGTGTGTGTGTGTGTGTGTGTGTGTGTGTGTGTGTGTGGGTGTGTGTGGGTGTGTGTGGGTGTGTTCATTCAATCTTATGCAGAACAAAGCACAACATTAAGTAGTGAGGTTATGTGTGTGATTCCCCCTGGTATAAAGACACATTTGGAAAGCTGATATGTGATGTGTCATTGTGTATTGTTCTCAGATTTTGTAATGAAACCAGTCAATTGCAGGATGTCCTGTTTTGTATCAGTTCTGATCTATTGCATATTGTGTTTACATATGTGTAATTAGGGTCACCCTGGGACGCCAGGTGAGACTGGGCCTTCAGGACCACCAGGAAGACCAGTAAGACATCACTCTTTCGCTCTCCTGGCCCTTCCTCTCTTCCTTTGACTCCAATGCAATCAATCATTATATGAGCCATCACTGCTTGGTTTTACACTTTTTTATCTGATATTTTGGATTTGAAGTGCTATTGTTCACCATAAATAGTCCAGACAGGCTTCTCCAATGCTTAGATTAGCAACTGGGAAGGACACACATCATACCTAAGCCATTGCGTCCTTCTGCATATGATAGTGCTGCACAGTGTTAATAACTCGCAGTGTGCAGAAGACATTTCTGACTATTATGAGGGCTGGCAGCCTCCTGCTGAAGCTGCATTAGCTCCCTGTCAATCAAAAGCCCAACACCTCTATCCAATTAGAAGCTGCCCCTGCCCCCGTCTACCCGAGCGGCGGCCTTGCAGCAGACGAGTGCGGGGCGACCAGCGGTGGAAGGTGGGGGCCAGTGAGCCACCAAAACAAACATAAATACAGGGCTCAGGGGTGCAGGGGAGCAGGATTCCAGAGCAAGGCCTGTAATTGGTGTGAGTGACAGATCTAACAACAAACCCCATAGTGTGCTCTCAAGGTCAGGCTGCCCCCAGGGTCAACAAGCGTGGGGCTCTGTGCTCTGTCAGTGGAAACCTTTGTTTTATGTCTTTTTCTCTTTCTCCTTTCCTCCTCTTTTCGCTCTTTATTCACGTTTTCTTTTGTGCATCAGGGCCCCGCTGGAGCTGCCGGGCCAAGCGGTACCAGAGGACCCAAAGGCTTACGGGTAGGTTTTGCACCTGTGTTTTCTGCAGCGTCATTGTCAGATCTTGACGTCAATGTTCACTTGCCAAATGTGTTTAGAAACACATCAAAATTCTGTTCTATGTACAGTTTTGTTTACAGTTGCACCATTGTTGTTCAGCCATTGGAAAGAATGTGTGTGAGCACATAATGAAGTGATATGGAACTCTTTCTCCGCTCATGTCGCGTGTTTACTTCTCAGGGGTGCTTGCACAACACATTCCTGGGGTCAAAGTCAAAGGGAATGAGACAATTTCTTCTGTTTCGCAAGGTGGCACGCATTATAACCACTGGAAGAGCTCCAAGCATGTGTAAAACAATCTGCTCATTTATTATTCTGTAAAACAGTGCAATGAGTACTTATGATATGATAGGAATGACAGGCTGTCAATGCAGAAACGGGATATTTTTTGTGAAAGTGAGACTTTCTAGAATAAAGCACTGTACAACACTATTCACAGACTAAAGTAAAGCTGACCTAGGAGCATGTGAATAAATGGATTTATCATAGAATACTCAACATTAGTGGCAAAGGTATTGATGATGATGATGATGTCGATGATGATTGATTCTAATGATGATGGTTGCAGTTTGGAACTGCAAGATGCAGTAAAACAAATACTGTTGACGTCAGTGTTGGAGGCACCTCAGTTTCTCCTGCTGGTCTTGTTCTCTGTCTGTCGATGAAGGTCTCCTGTGGTGTGTGGACCCTGTTGTTGACCTTCCTCAAAGCCTTTTAAAGGATCCATTTTATAGCTGCGGCCTATTGAGTGTCCACTGAGCCAGCTGGCAAGAGGGATGAAATAGCATTGAGTGTCTTTTGTCTGCGGCGTCTGTGGGAGATTGGTCTACTGTAGCTGTGGTCGGCCTGGACACACTCTCATACCTCAAGCTGTGCTTTCAATTAATTCCAGTGTCAGCAGCTCCCACTGCCAGTAAATCTGCCTGAAGACGTCCAACTGTGATGGTCCTCCTGCACACATTAAGATGTGCAAACCTAGAACATACCGAGATGTCCACCCCAAAAACTTGCACATACAGCATGTTTATCTGTGTGTGTGTGTGTGTGCGTGTGTGTGTGTGTGTTCCACCATACACAAATCTTGACCTGTCTGGATGGGGAAAACTTTCCATTACTAGTATAACATGTAAATGTAAAACAAAATAAAACTTAATTTAGGAGGCAGTAAGAATGTCCTTTTATTCGACATCTTAAGGGTTTGTCTTCACTGAGGCAGACAATTCAACAGCCAATAAAATCTAATTAGGGAGGATGGTTCCTCTAAATGCTGGCTTGCTCATTCGTCTCTCGCTCATTGTTTAATCCGTCAACTTCAACCTTTGCCAGCTCAGATAACATGCAATTCAAGTGTAAAATGAGACTCCATAAACTTAAACACTTTTATGCAAACGTGCAGTTTTTAACACCTTGCAGTGTGTCTCTGAGATGATTGCTACTTGGCTTGCGGCACAGAAGCATAACATGTGGTGTGACTGTCAGAAACATGGGACCGGACTGTTTTCTGCCGTACAAATTGAGGGATTAAACATGACGCATCAAACCACCCAGGAATCTACAACCACATCTCTCTGTTTGCGCTTCTCTCTCTCTGTGTTTTGCGTCTTGGGCCTGACCTGTTCCCATAAACCAAAGCTTTAGCCAGCTCATGAATATTGATCATGAGGAATCACCAATTTGACAAACCATGCGTTGTATCTAATAGCTTCTCGTGACGTCTGCCTCACAAATCTCCAGCTGATGTTTTCCATATTGTAGCCCAAACGTTCCTTCCTTCTCAGTAGTGGACGGTTGTCATTAAATGAGCTTAATTTTATGGGTTTGATTGTTTTAAATCCACGCTCTCAGGGCTCCTTTTCTGCCCTTGTTTTGAAAAGGGCAGACACTTGTTTTACAAATTTAAGCGATTAATTAACTTTGAGGAAAAACATTGGAGCATAAGTGTTTTTCAGAGGCCTGTGAGGTTGGAATATTTCTCCTACACACTGGCTAATCAGACTATGTAAACTCAAGCAGTGGGGAGCAGGTACCTCAGACAGGAATGTTAATGAGTGCTGCTAATCCAGCTCTATATACAATAGGCTTATAACACTTCAACTAGGGGTGTTCACCTACAGACTCCCACTACTCCAGTCATTAACCACTGACACAACGAGGCTGACTGTGTGGCTTTGTCATGTTGAACTCCATTCTGCTTTAAAAAAATCACTCCAACTTGTTTTTCATAATCACATCACGTCAATATCATTATCAACGATCATCTTCGTCAGCAGAGAGGAAACCTTTTCCAGGCGCAGGTGCAGAGCAGATGACTGTATTGGGCCACTGCCTGGCTTCAATTAATCATCGTTGCTTATTGGACTTGTGGGCCTTTTAACACTCTAGATTGATTATGTTTGACAGTTGCACCCATGAAATCTAAACAGTCCGACTATCCTGGTGTGTGTGTTTGTGTTTTAAGGCGAACAGTGTACAGTATACCTGTGTGTGTGTAAGCGCGTATGTGTTCTGATTCTGGTATTAGAAGGGATTAAGTCAACAATCAGTGACCAGGGGAGTTTGATGTCATGTGTGACACCCTAAGGAGAGACGAGGAGTGTCAATCTCACTCTCATACACACACACACACACACACACACACACACACACACACACACCAACAAAGGCACAAATACAAACATATACACATTGAGGCTGCAAAGTATGTGTAGATGGTGACACATACATTACATGTTGCTATTATTGGTGACAAACGAGCACACTGCACATGCATGTTTGTTTACATTGCGGCTGTCTGGCTGTGTTATAGTGACCTCTATTGGTGAAGTGACACTTGTCTTGTGTTTCAGGGAGCGATCGGGCCTGACGGTCCAACAGGGGAGATGGGGTTAGAGGGCAAGAAGGTAAGAATTCCTGTCGGGTTGTTGATTGTGTGTAATTATCAGGATTTCCTTGTTCAGATATGAAACTAGACAGTACAGAAACAAGAGTAATGATTCCAGTTTTTGATATAAACACAGTTGGACATATATAGGCAAGGAAAGGAAGGGAAATGTATCATAAAGACACATAAAGCTCCACATCTTCTACATCCATTTACATCCAAGCAGGAGGCAGGAACTGTGCAGCACATTGGCATGTCTCATCCCTCATTTTCTTCCCCTCCACAGGGTCTTGATGGTCCTCCAGGAAAAATAGGTTTCCCTGGACCACAGGTAAAAGCACTGGGGCACTCTTTAACTTTTCAATTTCTGCCTCTCATATATTATTGCTGCTTATGTTCCTCAGGAGGGGCGAGTCACCAGCTTGATTTAGAGAACCTGCATAATACCAACAATGTCTGCAGGCCCCACAAGGCTGGATTTAAATACAGACGGATTTGTTTCTATAAAAAAATTAATTGCCATAGTGAATCTGCAACTCGAGGCGGAAATCTAGATCCTGTATAACCACAATGCCATCCTGTGGTATGCTATAACATGATCTAATGTCATCTTCATTTATTTGTGCACTTTTACTCTTTGTAGCTCACTAAATCAACACAGCAGTGCAGCTCTATTGCGTACAGTTTTGTGGTTTGTTCACCCATTGTTAGATTTCTTGTAGAATGCAGGTTCAATTACATATTCTCCACACCACCACAACATTCCCTCATTGTACCTTCATTCAAGGGCAAATGTACCCACAGCTACACTTCGTATTTCTGAAATAAGAGTAAATATACGCTTTGTACACACACAAGCTGTGTCTCAAATGAAAGAAAGCAGAGCGTCCCATCTGTGTTATCTCCTTTAAAATGAATAAGTCGCTGAATACATCTGAAAGAGGTTTGTCTCATCAAGGGTGTCTTTGTTTTTATTTTGCTGCTACAGGGACCAATCGGTGAACATGGGGAGCTGGGGCCTAAAGGTTTTCCTGTGAGTTTGCCAAACAAACACACATGCACACATATAGGAAAAATAAATATTCATATCCCTGCTCAAATGCTGATGTTTGGTGTCACAATGAAAGGTGTTGCAGCCTCGTTTAACTGTATTAAACTCCCTGACGTGTCTGTTTCCAGGGTATCCAAGGCCCCTCGGGACCTCCAGGGGACAAGGGAATTGTTGGCGAGCCGGTAAGACCCTCGATTCTGCCTTCAATTCTTTCTTGTTCTATTTACTGATATCCTTGACTTTCTCTTTCATCCTCATTCTGCTCTTACATTAGAGCTTCAAGCCTTGCACTCTAAACTTCATCCCTTTGTCCTCGACCTTCGTCTCTCCCTTCTCACAACTACTCTTAGTTAGTTTTAGTTCTACTCCTCTGCAGCAAACAGCCGCTTGATTCTCTCTATCTAGCAATATTAACTCCTAACCATTTAAAACTATAAAAAATGTTTTTTGTTTGGATAAAATGTTCCTTTGCAAAGTTGTCAGCCAATGATCTCATCCATCACACAGTTTCTGTCGTGTCAGGCAAGTGAATTTTCAGATGGCAGACTCGCTGACTTACTGACTGACTGACTCACTAGATTGTTGAAAGCGATACAGAAGCACTTTAGAGTTAGAAAGAAAATAGAATTAGGCTGCTGTGGTTGCCTGTAAACAAGATACAGTACATTTTGTAATAGGACTTAGGGAGTCTCTTTAAAGCCCACATGCTAATCCCTTTTTTATAGGATCTATACACAGTATATTCCACACCACCACCTTCTCCTCTTTCTTCTTTCCTTCTAAACTTTCCTTGTCCATTCTCTCATCCCTGCTTCTTACTGATAGACAATACATTTGCTCTGGTCCTGGGTCATTCCAATTAAACTACATCGCTATTGTTTGGATTGAATGTGACTAAACTAAGGAACGGAAATTATTCCTTCATGCTGAGATGAAGAAAGATCCATATCAAAGCATCATCGGTTAAGAGACATAATTAGAGACAGAGTTGGTCGTTCAATTCAAGTCAAACTCGGGAACAGATGCGGTACTGAGTGATCTTTCATTGGCTCATCTTAGGTTATGTATTTTTGTATAAATTTGATAAGGAATGATAGTAATTAGTATTAATAAGCCCTGGTTTCATTCTGGTTAGACTCAGTGTTTGTGTTTCTCATCTATAGGGACCAACTGGGCCACCTGGAACTGTAGGACTGCTGGGAGATATGGGTCTGAAGGTAAGAAGATGCAAACACACACACACACATGCACACACACACACACACACACACACACACACACACACACACACACAAACTAGGCTAAATGATTAAATATGTGTTTGCCTTGTTGACCCATTGCCAGGGAGACATCTGCTCACCCGACTCCAGTGATGCTTTCTGATTGAACTAATCCTTCCTATTAAACTAATTAACCTACGTTACGTCGCATTTCCCTCTCTGCAGTAAAAAAACTAATACGTTTTCAATTGTCAATTTATTAGGGTCCTCCAGGGCAATTGGGTGAACCAGGACTGCACGGGGAGCCAGGGGAGAAGGTGAGACAGAGTAGCCATATACTCTTGGAATATTTTCTCACATTTCAAGACATTAGTTCACACTTAAATACAAACACATAATAATGGAAATGACGCTGTTTGTGTTCTGTGTGTGCCAGGGAGCCATTGGACCTCTTGGGAATATCGGAGAGCAGGGACTGATTGGACAGCGGGTATGTTTTTACAATTTAACCCTCAAATAATTTGCTTTCCTTATAGGTAAAGCTACTGTCCATGTCATTGAGGTGTGTGTTTATGTGTCATATGTGTGTGTTTTTGTGTAGGGTGAGGCAGGTCTAGAGGGAGAGGCTGGTCCAGCTGGTCCTGATGGAACCAAGGTGAGCCATTAGTGAGCCCAAGTCTACTGATGTTGACATGTTTTGGTCAAGTGGGAAGTAATATATTTGTTAGTTGTTGGGTTGTTGTGCGCCTCAGTCTTGTTTTTATGTGTTTATATCCAGGGTGAAAAAGGTGACATGGGTCAAGAGGGTGACAAAGGAGACAAGGGTGAACTTGGGCTAAAAGGAAAAGAGGGCCCACCTGGAAGTCCAGGACTCTCAGGCGTCCGGGTAAGGCGCCCGTCTCATGTGCTTGTGCTTATGTGACTAGACTCTCAGGCCACACCTTCAGTCATTTTCTTGGTTCTTTTCCACTCTGTAGGGTCAAGAGGGTAAATCTGGCAAGATTGGTGAAAGAGGCAAACTAGGGCCAAAGGTATAAACATCAGATTATCTCTGACACTAGTTTAATTCATTATGGTCTCTACAAATATATGCACACACTGTTTTAGAAATGTTGTAATTTAGAGTCTCGATACACTTTGTTTATATCAAGGGAGCCAAAGGTCACCTTGGTCACCTTGGGGAGACTGGGACGGTGGGGAAGACTGGACCACCAGGTTTCATTGGACCTAAGGGATCCAGAGGGACCATCGGACATGTGGTAAAGGAGATTAATAACATTATAGATATTTTCAATCATTTAATCAGAACACAATCATTTAGAATGCTTAATCTAATGTTAGTACTTATCACGATGACTGAAGAGACTAACTTGTATCCTCCTTAGGGGGCTCCTGGTCGCATGGGTCAGCAAGGGGAACCCGGACTTGCAGGTTATGAGGTATAATTGCTGATTCATGTGAGGTTTAACATATTAATTTAATGATTTAATATAATGGTAATGTCTTTTTAACAGGGTCATCAGGGACCACAGGGCCCCATGGGGTCTCCAGGAGTAAAAGGTGAAAAGGTACATCTTCTTCACTTTCTGTGTAACACAAATCTGTCATTCTTCCTCATCATTAAGTCCGATTATCAATACCTTACATATCCTAGCAATGAACATATATCACCACATTGTTGTGATTGACCTCAGTTCATCTGTGGGTCAGCAGCACCAAATGTAATCCCAGAATGCACTTCTCCCTCAAAGCAACTTGTACTCGTCAACCTGTTGTTAATATTTCAGTGCTGAAGACAACCTTCTGTAAATACATAAAGGCAGAGAGAAGTGATCTTACACATGTGGGAGGATGTCTCTGCTGTTATATTTACTTTGTGATTACAAATCATAGGCAGACAGAAATATGGGTTGGGAAAAGGTGGGATACAGAGAGCAGACCTTACATAATGCGGTATATAATATTTTAGGAGACATTTAGGCAAGTGTCCAGTGCAGTGTAGTGAAACATTAAGGATGTGTGCTCAAATATTCACTGTTCTGATCTTCCTTTTTAGGGCGAGCAGGGGGATGATGGGAAAGTAGAAGGTCCTCCTGGTTCTCCAGGTGACATCGTAAGTCGCATTTGACTTACATTTCTCTCTCCTTGTATGTCTGCTATAAGCTTGCACAAATTGCGTTTGACTCATATATATATATTCTGTGTCTCACCAGGGTCCTCCAGGCGACAGGGGAGAGAGAGGGGAATCAGGAGATCCAGGGTACATCGTAAGTATCTTCACTCCGGCTGACTGTTTAGTTATCTCTGTGGATATACAGTTTGTAATCGATGTCTTGGAATTCTGTTTCAGGGTCAAATTGGTCTGGATGGAGAAAGAGGCAGATCTGGAGCTCCTGGACTACCTGTAAGTCAGACATGGACTACAGTATTTACAAACAACCGTCAGTCATGCTCACACAGGTTGCTGATATATGCTTTTTTACCAACATTACTTAATTTTCAGGGGCAGCCTGGACTGCGGGGACACCAAGGGCCTAAAGGCGCAAAAGGAGATCATGTAAGTATGTCAAACCAAAAGCGCTTTCGGTGCTTACCAATGACACGTGTAGAAATGACCATTTTAATTTAATTTAATTTTAATTTACAGTCATTTAGCAGACACTTATACTGATACTTTTATTACTCATCATTTTGCATGAGTAATAAAAGTATCCCCCCCCTCATATCCCCCTCATATCACACACACACAAACACATGCATTACAGAGGGGGTGCAGGGCAGCCATTATACGGCGTCCATGGAGCAGTTGGGGGTTCGGTGCCTTGCGTGCACGTCGGCAGTGCCCTGGAGGCAAACTGGCAACTCACCAGCTACCAGTCTGCTTACTTGGTCCGTACAGGACTTGAACCGGCGACCCTCCAGTTCCCAAGCTGAATCCCTATGGACTGAGCTACTGGCGCCCACGACACAAACTAAACTGCACACAAACATAACAGCTTTATGTATGTTAAAGCCTTAATGGAAAAAAAGAGAGAAACACCCGAATTAGTCTGCAGGCGCATTATTTAATCTATTGTCATTTTACAGCACCTTCATCACACCTCTGCTATTTGGAGACTGAAAAATGCAGTAAAATGTATAAACTGAAAAGGTGAACTAATAAGGGCAAAGTTCCAACAGAAACAACAACACTGCATCATTATTACATTTTTGGATCCAAAATTAAATCCCTACAGTGCTCGCTTACTTGCGTGTAGTATTCCCTTACCTCATCTTTGTTGAAAGGCGTGACAGTGAATTTAAAGCACTGGCACTTCCAGAACTTTCAGTGCTTTCAGCACTTTCAGCATTGGCTCAAGTGATTGTTTGGTCATTGCGAGTGTTACAAATAGATCCACCCACTTTTCACACCTTTAATAATTTGTTGTGTTTCTTTCTTCCCTTAGGGTCAAAAAGGCAAAAAAGGTCATATCGGACAAAAAGGCAGCAGAGGAACAGAGGTAAAGCAGCGATTCTCGCTACATCCACAATTTCTCTAATAGGTTTCATTTGAACGGGATTACATTACAAAAGACAGATGTTTGCTCATTCTCAGCCTTGCATTTACAACATTTGTATTCTTGACTACAACCCTTAGAAACAAGGTACAAACAAAGATCCACACTGTAGTTTTTTGATGAGGCTGTAAAGATGAGGGTGCTGGTTCAGGTTACAGCACCAGCATCTGCAGAAACCCCATCGATTCCGTGTCTGGAAAAGTGCACATCCTCCTCTTTGATCCAAATACATTACATTACATTACATTACGATCATTTGGCAGACGCTTTTATCCAAAGCGACTTACATTACATTACCACCCTTCGCAGAGGGGGGAGCAATTGAGGGTTCGGTGCCTAGCTCAGGGGCACCTCGGCAGGGGCCCTCCGGTTCCCAAGCGGAAGCACTACCCACTGAGCCACTGCCTCCCTCTATAAATAGATCAAAAATGGGTGTTTCATGCCTTAAGTTCCTGAAGTATATGAAACTTTACTAACCCAAATTTTACCAACTACATTTCTAATAAGCTCTGTCTTCCTGCTCTTCTCCTCAGGGTTTGATTGGTGCGCTTGGTCCTAGAGGTGTGGTGGGACGAGAGGGGCTGGAGGGTGTGCCAGGGCCGGATGGAGTCCCAGGAAAGGATGGCAGTAAAGGAATGCCGGTGAGATAAACAAAACAAAACAAAATGAAAAGACTGCAAGATGGGCAGTTGTTGTGGCATTTTGGCATTAGGTTGTTTTATGGGTGAATCTAATTACTCTAAATTTCTGTATTTAGGGAGAGCATGGGGACGATGGGGAATTCGGACTCCATGGCAAAGCTGGCTCACGTGGTAAAGCTGGTGTCCCAGGACATCCAGGAGATCAGGGTGTCATTGGGCCCAAGGTAAGAGAGGAAAAGCATGGTGTATGCTTGATGTACAGAAAGAAATAATAGACACAGAAGCAATGTTTTGACACGATAGCGAGACGCATTTTCTCATTTTAATTTCGCACATCACGCCTTCACTTAACCACTTGCTCGTTTATTCATACACCCAGGGTGAGCAGGGTTTTCGCGGCCAGGCTGGTCCCCCAGGGAAGAGGGGCTTCCAAGGTGGAATGGGACTGCCAGGCTCACAAGGAGACCAGGGTCCTAAAGGACAGCATGTAAGTAGCCACATCAGACGCACACAATTAACTTTATTTTGAAGGTTCTGTATGTTTATGCTAGATTCAATTATTTTGCAGGGTGATCCGGGAGAATCAGGTTTCCCAGGCATTCTAGGAGTATTTGGACCAAGGGTATGTACATATGGGTTGTGCTACTTTAGTTGCGCTTACACTACAACATGACATCATGTCTGTAACATAAGTATGAAGCAGCATTTCCGTCACGATCCAAACATCTGTCTCCAATTTTGTCTTTCATTTCTGCATTTGTATTCTAAAACCTCCACAAAAGCCCAAATCTATCAGGACAGTTAGTGTCAGCGTCTTCAATATGGAAACACTTAACTGTACATTATGTCAGATGTTCAACAATGAAAAGAAGTCATCAGGTATTACATTTGTTTGGTTGCAATGAGTGGATATACTGTATATACCACTGTTGTTTCCAGGGGCCTCCAGGAGACTTTGGGCCAAAGGGCATACGAGGACCAAAGGGGCCACAGGGTGTAATGGTAAATAAATGATTGATTAAAAAAGACAAAGTCTTGTGAAGCCTGTTCCTGTTCCTGTTTAATTCTTCTCTCGTATCTTTTTTTCTCTCCCTCAGGGCAGAGGAGGAGTCGGGGGCCCTGTAGGATTTATCGGTCCCAGTGGAAGCGCAGTATGTGTTGCACAGATTTATAAACTTTCATTTCATTTCTATGCTTATATTTTGCATGTACCTGACCTGCATACGTCGCTTACAGGGTCCTCGAGGAGAAAAAGGCAATCGTGGAGAAACTGTGAGTATTCCTAAAGCTTTTAACTACTTCTAATGTACAGACATCATCACTTACTGTATAAGTGATATATTTAAATCAATATATATAGGCTGAAAACCTATCTTCTTTTTCTGAACAGGGATTTCAGGGACCAATGGTATGTTTGCATTCTATTATCTTTACCTCTATTCCTCTCTTATGTTTGACTAATAACACATAACCTCATCAAGAGTGTGTGTTTTTCATCTTCATCAGGGATCTCCTGGTCCTCGTGGGGTCCCTGGACTTCCAGTGAGTTCTCCAATTTACAGGCTTAATCAAAAAAGAAAGCATGATGTCATTGTTGCATGATTTGTTAATTCCAGAATTCATTGTTTCCTCTTTTTCCTTTAGGGTCCACCAAGTGTTCCTGCATCATTTGTAAGACATTCTATGTTTGCTGATTTCATTATATGACTGTTCAATGGCCTAACGTATTTGAAATATATTGAATGATGTTGCGCAGCACTGATGAAATAACTCCACTGTCTGTATTTGTTTTGTTATTCTGGCTCAGAGAGAGGATGGACTTCATTTGTTTGTGGATTCACACGCCCCACTCAGGAGGACTGAGGTCAGTGGAGGATGCATTCAGCTTTATTCCTCTATTCCTCAGGTCAGTAATCATTTGCAGACCATACAGACCCATAATCCTCTATCCTCCGCTGCCAGAATAAGCCAGTGATGGACCTGCCAATGCTGGACCAGGGTGCAGAGATATTCAAGACCCTCCACTACCTCAGTAACCTGATCCAAAGCCTGAAGAACCCACTGGGCACTCGAGACAACCCTGTCCGCATCTGCAGGGACCTGCACAGCTGTGAACAGAAGTTAAACGATGGTGAGTGAGTGCGAATAGTGAGCTGGAGATGCAGAGACACAAGGAAACAGTATCTTTTTTCTTTAGATGGACTGATTACATCACCTTTTTGTGCGATTTTCAGGCACTTATTGGATTGACCCCAACCTGGGCTGCTCGTCAGATACAATAGAAGTCTCTTGCAATTTTACTGGCGGTGGACAGACTTGCCTGAAACCAATAACAGTGTCCAAGGTATGAAGACGCTATTAATTAGACCCCCAAAGCCTTCAGAGCTCATCACGGATTTGTTAACCAACACCCGTTCTGCCCGTTTGAGCAGCCAGCAGTCAGCGTCGGCCGTGTCCAGATGAACTTCCTGCACCTGCTGAGCTCAGAGGCCGTGCAACACGTCACCATCCACTGCCTGAACGTCTCTGTGTGGAGGTCGGCCGAGGATCAACCAGCCACTGAGGGGGCGGTGAGCTTCAAGGCCTGGAGTGGAGAGATATTGGAGGTGGGAGGGGAGCTGGAGCCACAGGTCATGGAGGACTCGTGCTGGGTAGGACCAACATTAGTACCCTTTAGTTGATATCCTGCTTGACTTTGAGCGAGAATGCTCTGAGCTGCCACAGTTTTCATCTGTAACTGAGTTGTGTAACAGCGGTTTGGGGAGTTAAGTGACATTTGGAGCACATAAGTAAAAACTCTGGAACTACAAATATTTATCAACTGGGACAAATATCTGGTTCATTGATATAAAGACCAGGGTACAAGACTTTGAACCCACTTTGTCCCTAAATGTCTTTGTAGTCTCATTCAGCCACAGGTCTCTGTTGGTCTCGGTCTTCTAAATGTGAGGCTCATGTTTTGGATTATGGTGATGACTCTTGTGTCTGCATTTCAGATAAAAGATGGCCGCTGGCACCAAACTCATTTTGTGTTCCACTCGCTGGACCCTTCCCTGCTCCCTGTGGTCGATATCTACAACCTCCCGAATACCGCTCCTGGTTCACATTACCACCTAGAAGTAGGTCCTGTATGCTTCCTGTGAGGGCTGCTGTGCAAGTCCTCTGAGCGTGAAGGTACTAAACGTCACCCCTGGATGACACCTTCATGCGGGTGTGGAGAACGGAGCAGTCTCCTGCCGCGGCCAAGCTGGGAAACGAGTCCCCCCCCCCTCCTTAAACGCTCAAGGTTCACTCTGCCAAACTCCCATTGGACTGCAGACACAGAGGGGAGAAAGCACGGGGAGGAGACGGGGTGACACAAACACAACAGGGGACGAGGAAGAGCTCAAGAGGAGCAGCAGGGGAGTTCTTGCACTAATAGGCTTCTCAAAAAAAAAAGAAAAGGCAATAGCTTTGTCAAGCTCTTCAAGAAGGTTCCCCTCATGTGTGCCCACTTGGAGGAAAAAAGGCTTCATGCCACACTATCTCTCTGGAACATTGCTAAGTGGAGGGAGATGACGGCCAAGATAATATTGCCAATTTAACCAATCAGTGGACATTATAGTAACTTATTTTTGTAACTGTATACAGTCTGCATACTGTGTGTACTTACCAGGAATTCCATTCTGTCAGAAGAGAAGAATTAAAACTATTGGGATCAGTTAAATGTATATATATGTATGCTTATTCCTTAACTTTTATACATGTGTATCTTATGTAAAGAAATAATCTTCAAGTGCAATAGAAAATGAGAAGATAATTTGATATTTTAAGTGATATGGAAGGATTTTTCAGGGGTATCATTTATTTTATTTTATTTTTGTGCTCGTCTCCTCTCAGTCTCGTCTATATGAATTTTCCACAAAAATGCTTATTCGTCAAACCGAGCAGAAAATTAATCTGTGGTGCTCCAAAGTGAAGATTATGAATTTCAGTTTTCTCTCCTTTCTTGTGGGAAAACCAGTGACACCCAGTTATCTTTTAGTAAATTATGCATTCATCCCATAAAAAAGGAATGCAGACATTCCACCCATAGGGAAAATCGGTGCCGATGTTTATTTAAAAAAGACTGGATGTCACTGACGATTCGGGAAAAAAATGGCTGTGTCGATTACAGATCATTGCAAACTACCTGTGTCTTTGTAGGAAGGAGCATCACTTCTCAGTAGAGTTGAATTCCTTTTCGTGCAGCTGTTGATTTTGGAAGTCAGGCCTAGACACTCAAATAAAGCCTGACATACTCCTTACTCACTGACCACATGTAGGAGGGGACGACGTTTGTTTGTCTACCCAGCATCACCCGAGACCATGATTCTCTCCTTTACCCCCGTATACAGTAGACAGACTACAAGTGCAGCATTACATATAGGAGAACTGAGCCACGACAGAACGAAGAGAGAGTGGGTGCAGGAATGAAAACGCAACTCCATGTCCTATCCCGTCCCCTCTCTCGTGCATGGTGCTAAGTCAGATATCTGAGGTGCTAATCGTAATACTTTAACTACACCACTCTGCCCAACCATTCTGATGCTTGTAGTTCATTGTGTGCTTGCTCAAATGGCAAAAACTAAATTCCATAAAGGTATAATATGATGCCATGGCTTCCACGATGTGCTATCCAATCTCTTGCTTCAAAACTATTTCAAATTTGGTTCGGATTTTACACAGAGGGAAGTTATTTTAGTGGTTACTATTATAAAACAGATTTCTCCTCGTGGGTCATTTATAAATCACAGGGTTTCAAATTTTGTTGTTCAAAAAAAAGTAATGTCTTTATATCTGTACAAAGCCCACTCACAGCTGTATGTAATTTTTTTATTTTTAGAAATACAACTAATGGAGATAGTTTTTTTTTTGTAGCTGGACACAAGTGTGTATAATTGTGCAACCCTTGCTGTATACAGTGGATCCCCTGTTGCTAATTTAATGTTATTTAATGCTGTAAACATGGTTGTTGACTGAGCAAGGTTCTGTTGGTTGAAGCAATACTACTCGTTCAACTTTATATATCAGTTTGCCCAACTGGTCTTGGAGTTTATAGATTTTTATGTGTAAATTTGGGGCTCCAGAGAACAAATTTATTGCAATGTTAATTATCTTTTTTTGTTTTTGTTTGGTATTTTGCTTCATGTTGTTTCTCCTCTATGATAGTCAACCATGTACTGTATCAGGACTCTGTGCTATACTATAACTTGTGTTTAAAGAAATTATACCAATATGTGAAAATTGTTTCTTCTTTTTGTAAATCCGTTGTAGACATTAAAACGAGCTAAGAATACCTCACATTTTTACATATTACTTGGAGAGAAGATTTTTTGTATTGTCTTTATAATTAAAACATGTTTGGAAAGTATCAGCCAAAAGTCATGAAATCCCTAACAAGACCATTTCTGGTGCTTACAGTCTTTATCTGTTTACCCCTTGATTCATTGTTCCATGTCCATTTGTTCAATAAATACTTTCAATTTTTGGGTGGATTATTGATTTCTAAAGCATTAAATACCTGCTGCAGTTTTATTTACACTGCTGTTCAAACATCCATTAGGGGGAATCACTTTATTTTTACAACTAAACCATAAGTCGAACTATATAGAAGAAGACAATCTCATTTCATGGGACCCATTGTATCAAGATGGCATCTGTAGACCACTTGCATCATAGTGGCTTGACTAAACTGTTAAGTTTAAGAGGATCTGTCAATTGCAGCAGAGAAAAGGAGGCTATAACTGATATATTCTTCCCAGCCTTGAATTTCCCAGAATACATTGTGTTTTTCCCGAAATTTCTGCTGATATTTGTCTGTATTTCTTCTATCAAGAAGATAAATGAAATGCTTTCCGTTGTACAAGTTGATTTGAACAAATCTTTCTTTGGGAGGAAACAAACAAAAGACTCTGTCTTTACAAAGTCACATACCATGAGATGGATTACTTAATGTGCCAGTGATGCCCAAGACCTCAGTGATGACTTAAGACAGAGACTGATGCATGCTGCTACTATCGCTACATTTTAATCTTTTGCAGTTTGCCAGCAAATCCTAGTTTAATGTGGTAGATCTGCAGGTTACTTTGGGGAGCAGTCAAGTTCACACATGCACAAAAAGGCAAATATCTATCCTTTGGTACCTCACAGCCGCTGCTTAACATCCCCTATATAATTTCAGTGTATTGATGTTTGGGACTGATGAAATCATTACAAATCCAGGGAATGGTGCACCGTTGCAACTAACAGTTACACCGCTTGGTGTCGCTATTGTTCTGTGTATTCATGACACGTAGAAGAGAGAGAATTGCTGAACATAGTCATGCTGTGGGAGGAACCCGTTTCATGTTTACAAGGACGCGACACGTTCACAAAATTATAGATATTCGTTCCTTCCCTATAATGATTGCGAAATAATGAAACATTTTGCTGGAGACTGAATTCCCTTCGTGTTAAGGTTAATTATTATAAGAGGCCACGGAAAACACCCACCATCCCACTGCATACGCATCAAGTGTTTACCCCCCCCCCCCCCCCCCCCCCCCCCCCTCTCTGTAACGTCCTTGCAGTGTCAATCACGTGAAGATGATTTTATCAGTTGCACTGCTTTAATCAGTCATGTTAAAGAAGTGCGAGTATTGTGTTGAACTGATGTTCCACTTTAGGGAGGGATTTTCTCGTAATATATGTGTTCTTCCAGTCAAATACAGTATCACGCAGCTTTGAACTCTTGGTTAAAAAGTGTCACTCCCTTACTTCAGTGATTTGACAGCGCCATAAAAACAAACGGGTCAAATATTTTTCCGCACCGCGTCGTTATTTTTCTAACCTGCCTACGTTTTTGTTTGAGCCAATCACTTTGTCCCAGTATCCACCCGGATTCATGCTGCATTCCCATGTACCTCGTAAATCCTGTGTCTCTACGTCCGAAACTGTTGAGCGAATAAGCAAAATTGTGACAAAAATCACTTCGCTGAGCATGAATATATTTAAGAACACATGTTTATCGTTATACATAATCAAGTCTATATTTGAATGTTATTAATAGAGGGAGTTTTGGTGAGTAAATCCCAAATTTTGTATAGCACGTGAAGGTAGCAGGAATCTTCAGCGTGCACAGTGGTGACGTTTACCATATCATGATGGCGGTAGCCAGGACTATTTTGAAATGCGTCCCGCTTTTTGAAGATTACATTGCGGTTATTTGTTAAAATGGCGGATTACTTTGACGAAAACACGGAATAGGTGAACCAGTATGATGGATTCCGTCCTAGGACAGGATCAGACGCTCCCCGTTGATATCAACGGAAGGTAAGATTACGAATGTTAGCTAGCGATCCAGTGTTAGCATAAAAGACGCTGCTATAGGATACGGTAACCCTGCGGAACCTGGTAATCCCTCTGCAGGCGGTACCGACTGTTTACTGGAACAACACAGCTTCACTCGCACATCACGATTTTATTCTTCATATTTAATTAGTTGTACCACAAGTAGCTACGTCAAATGTAAAGTTAGCTTTATAACTATAGAGAAAATAATGTTGTACTCTTTCTGGATAAAAAGTTTAACTAACCTACATGCTAGCTGTTTGTATTTACACGTTTTAGGCTTCACCACATTACAAAACTTAACTTGTTTATAACCGGATTCTAACGTGATGTACGTTACGCGAACAGTTTATCTAAGTATTTGTTATCTAATGTCTTAATTTGGTAGTACTGAGCTCCTTCACGAACACAGATTTATTTGAATAACACTGGTTACACTGACACAAAATGTCTTTGTGCATCACAGACAGACACATAAGGAAGTTTGACACGTTTGTATTAGTGTTTGTGTTGAAGGTTGGAGCTATACAATACAAACTAAATCAAAAGAAATACGAAAATTGGCAATATGTCTCAGATGTTTAGTGTCATGTCATGCATAACGCTTGTTAAAATCGCGAGTAATCACCTTTATGTTATTGTACAATGTCATGAATCTGATGTATGCAGGCTTCAGGGAGGGAAAGAAAGCGGAAATTATCAGAGGAAACTAGTTCTCAGCGGGGTTCAGACGCTGCAGCCACGTCTCTACGCTCTTACAAAACGTGGGGTTAAATCGTGATGTATTTGTTTTCTTCCTGTGTGCTGGACAGCAGAGAAGAGTGTGATTTGGTAGGTAAATTATGCATTAATAGCTCTGCTCAACAACAATGCTATAATTATAGATCGCGTCTCTTGTGTGTTTTTAGTTTGTAACGTCCCTTCGTTTCTTGTAAACACACACTCCCGACGTGACACAGTGTGCTGCGTGTGTATGTGTGCTTAAAATGGTTCATCCAGGTGGTAAGCGTGCCTTCGGTAATCCAAGATGTTAGCTGATATGTGCGGTTTGAATTACTAATTTCTGTAATTTTGAAACCCGATTCACTGCAGATATAAGGACATATGCCTCTGTATCCTCGTTTAAACTGTTCTTTATACTTGATGGTTTTCTGGCAGCTGATCACAGGGGAGGGGGGGAAGTCGCTGTTTACAACCTCATACATTGTTTCCACTGTGTGCTCGTGTAGTTTTCACTTTTAACTTCGTTTTTAATCTCGTCTGGTCTTTTTGTAGAGGTTTAATTTGGGCAGTTGCAGATGTTTGGACGCGTTTATGTTCGAGGCTTTTAGACGATATAACTCGTGTTTGAGATGCTTCCTGTCTGTATACAGGAAGAAGCTGCCAGGCATGTGAAACCTCAGTAATGCAATGATTCAGTCCATACATATGATATATAAACCACCAGAATTCTGCAGAATTACTACGTTTCTTCTTCTTCTTCTTGTATATCATTTTATCAGTAGAAGTATTTGATCATTTCCCATTGTGTCATATTTTGATGTTAGTTCTTCCATGTCTTTACGGTTGCATAAAGGTTGTTGTTGCAGCAGACAAATGCAACTCGAGTGATATTCATACCAAACGATCAAATTACGGTCACCTTGAACACAAATAGTTCTTCTTCAGGTTCACAAAATCTGTTGTAGCTGATTACTCACAGGGATCAAAGTCATTGCCACACAGTTTCCCTTTTAAAAGCAGATGGATTTGCTGGTTCACGGTTAAAGAACCAACATGATAAGATGCGATAATGATGGTGATTAGTGTGCCCACGTTTTGTGGCTCTGCACTAAGTGTGACTGTGGTCCAGATGTGTATTGCTGATGTTTGGTGCATTGTATCATCTCGCTGAGTGACGCCAGTGTTCCTGTCGTTGTGTGATGCTTGACTGATCACAGTGACAGTAGGCTACTTGTCTACCAATGAAAGCCTTCTCCGTCTACCCATTTGTTTTTCTCCCCTCTTGCCTGGTTGAACATGAGAGCTAGGCTGTCACTGGCACATGGTCACACACACGCACACGCACACACACACACACAAAGAGGGGAGGCAGTGTCAGAGTGGATGTAGATGAAGCAGAGAGTAATTCTTGAGCTATTTATGGAGCGTCCCAAGGGCTCAGGGGAACTGGCCAATGTGAGTATTGCGTAAACATCACAGATTTGTGTTATTTGAAGAAAAACAAAAATCAGCTGCATGTTTGTGTATAAGGGTAGTGGCTCAGCTGGAATCCTGTTTTTAAAATTGTCTGGTTTTGAATCTGATGAAAATGTGACAATGTTCCAATAACAGTGGTCCATAGGAACTGGGCGGCATTTCTAACGGAATATTTTTTTGTTCCCAGCTGCAGACTGCCAGACTCCATAGATGTGGGAGACTTTTCCTCAGGCAGCATGACAGGTACAGTGAGGCTTTCCTGTGTTCTTTCTCTCCGTCTCTCTGTCTTTTTAGGTTTCACTCCCCTGTGTGTTAATTAATACTGCTGTCGAATCGTTGCCGTGACCTCCTGTAGTTTCTCTTAAGCGGTGCTGAGGGACTGACAGGGCGATGTTAACCAGCCAAACTCTCTTCTTATTTACTCTCAAGCTCTTGTTGTGGGCCAATAACATACTAAGGTTGAGGCTAATAATATGTGTATGTCACTTAACAACTGCTTATTGATCCAAGGTCAACAGCTTTGTCTGTCTGGGTGTCACGTGTGGACTAATGCAAGGACAGGACCATTTCAAGTAAAGAAAACTGTTGTCAAACAAACATAATAGATAGATAGAATCTTTATTGGGTCAAATCACACATGCGAACACGTCACCATGCAAACTAGGCAATCTGAAATGTGTCTTGCATGCCCCTTTTACACACACATGCATGCTTTTACAGAGTCAGGTCAGCGCAGGTATTTTAAGGAGTCTAGTATCTGTGCTTGTTGTGTGAAGTTAAAATGGTGTTATCAGCCAAACAATGCCTCTTTTTGAATTTTTGGGAAGTGGCAGACATCAAAAAAGAACATGACCGGGTGACCTCAGCTTTCTGGCTTTTGTAAGTGGCTACAGTAATATTAATTGTGTCCATACGTTACTGTATTTGGTCACAGACTCGGCTCTTGTCTTGTTACTGTGGATGCTGGTCGTCTTCTAATTCGTCCTTAAAGATGGTTTCAAGCCCTCTGTCACCAGTTGTCTCACACACACACACCCACCCTCATTTTCTCTTAGGGAATTGGCACTGGCATCAAAACGTAACTGCCTAGAGTGAAACTTCCCACAGCTGTGTTTCCTTTTGTCCCTTTCTGTGGAACTGCTCAGAAACTGATGCAAAGCTCTGCCACTGTTTGTTTCCAGCATCTGGGCCCTTATTTACCTGGTTAATGGTGCAGCCTGCAGCTCAACCCCTGTGTTGCATCTCTTTGGTTTCCTTGCTTTCCAGAGAAGTGTATTCTGACAGCAGGTTATAAAATGTGAGGTAATCCATGATTTCCTCAGTGCGTACATACTGGGAAGTGTCTGTTCCTAACTGGGACAGCTGCTGTGTTGCCTAGTGACCCCCGGGCTGTCCAAGGGCGGAGAGAGAAAAGAATACAATAAATCTCTACAAAGATGATCTCAGCCCTTCAACCATGACTTAATGTCCGATTACATCACTGAAGTCAGTCGCCATGAGAGCAGAAACGATTAAATTAGGCAGAGGGTGGAAATAACCCAAATTATTCCTTAATTATAGGAATCACCTCAAACCGTGGGATCTTCTTCATTCCCATCCATGGCAGCCGCATAATCTTGCGTCCTGCTGCTGCGTCAGGGGCTGACATGCTCATGGCTTCTCCACAAATACAGATTATTGTTACACTGACGAAAGCAATGAGGACTGAAACCACATCTGTCTGATTTAGGACTGACATGTGACCAAACAAGCAGCTGTTGGCGCGGTGGTGAGAGGTGAAGGGGCTTTAACTGTCACACAGTCAAACCAGAAATGCCGAGCTGATGTTGCGAAATGGGCTGTTGACTAACGCGGCTTGTTATATGATCAGCTGCCGGCCCGCTTTCAACCGGTTGAAACAGGGCAGCTCTCCAAATGTTCTCTCACTCTGATTCCTCTGAAGTGGAAAAAATATGATTGTTCTCTCTTTCTCTGATATGTAGATACTGAGGTTCATTCCTGAGTGTATATGTAAGCAGAGACGACACAGCGCAGTCGTGACCCAGCAGAGCAGAAATAACTCTGTCTTGTTTTCCATGTTCTTGCTCTTTTACAGCTCCATCCTTCTCAGAGAAGATGTCCCCCATTAAAGCGCTCACCATGAAGGACTATGAGAATGTAAGTGATTTTCATTGGGTGACGTGTAACGGCAGAGGATTGCAGTAGGCGGAGAAGTGCTGATATGCGCTTGATTCATGCGAAGAGGGACTTCAGTATTCTTTGATCACATTTCAGACGATGAACATCAGAATAGCTTTTATGGCCAATTAAGTTTACACTTGAAAGGGATTTTGTCTGGTTATTGGTGCGATAAACATATAAAAACAACAACTGTGCAGAAGAAATTAAATTAAATTAAAAACACACGAAAATCAACTCTCAAACTCTTACATCTCCCCACCGCACAAAACCCTGAACACAATTTATTAAACCTCCTTCTCTGTCTGGCTAAATCAGGCTGTAGTGACCATTTATGGAGATTGAATGTGTGTGCGCAGCGGGACGATGGAGGTGGGTTGAAGCCTACATTTCAGCATTTCATCGGAATGCATCCTCCGACGTTTGGCTGCGGCTAACTGGCTGGCTCTGTGATTAGAGGTTGACAGAGTGGTCCAAACTCCTACCCCCACACATCCTCCCCCCTTTTTTTGGACAGTCTCCCCCTCAACCCCCATTACCAGATGTATGCCGCTCTGAGCCTGGAGCACAATGATGCACAGTCTACTTCACACACACACACACACACACACACACACACACACACACACACACACACACACACACACACACACACACACACACACACACACACACACACACACACACACACACACACACACAGGATTGAGTGTGTGCCCTCAGATGCAGACATACGAGCATGAAGGCCTCCCTTCATTTTAACAATAACCATACACATCCAGCTTTCATACCGCCATGTTAACATTCCCTCCCATTTTTCTCCAGGGATATAATGCTTAACGTTTGTTATTCTTTGACCTGATTTGTCTGCCCTTGCCTTTTTTTTTCTCATGTCCAAAGTCATAAGTCAAAATGACGTGCCGTGCGTTTTCCTCCTTTTGTTCCATTTGCAGCAAATCACAGCTCTGAAGAAAGAGAACTTTAACCTGAAGCTGCGGATTTACTTCATGGAGGAGCGCATGCAGCAGAAATGCGACGACTCCACAGAGGACGTATTCAAAACGGTGTGTTGTATTCTGTTAATATGCAAAAAGGTGGTTGGGTCTCTCTGGCTTTGTCTTGTGTTTTTGTGTGTGCGCCCCTGGTGGCCCACATGTGACTCAGTGTTTCCTGCTGAGACTGAATGCGATCACCAGCCCTGCCAACAGCTGGCCTTTGTTCTACCACATTGGTGTTGGTATAACCAGCTTCTTGTATTTTTTGGGATTGAGACCTGGATTCTCCTCGTCTTTTTACACTATATGTGAGAAATGGGGTGTCATGAAAGAATTTTATCTGTATGTACACATTATAAAAAGAAATCATACTTGGCCATATCAGGAGTGGGGCTGTCATGAAGAGAAACATATTTTTGCAAGAGCTCCAAAACTCCAAACTGTGTGCATTAATGGCTTGAATGTTGTCTGTGCATAGAACATTGAGCTGAAGGTGGAGTTGGAGTCCATGAAGCGAGAGATGGCTGAGAAACAGGAGCTGCTTGTGTCGGCATCGTAAGTACACAACTGTGAAATAAAGCTATTGAAGACAATTGTTTTAACATTCACAATATTTAGTTCAACCTCTCAAATAGAATCAAATTGTTTTTGGGATTTGGACCGAAGCAAGAGCCTCAGAAGGCGGTAAAATGTTGTTTGTTGGCAATGTGTGAGGGCATCGACTCATTCTTGCCTGTGTTTATTTGAAGGAAAGCCCTGGAGAGTCTAGCAGGCCGGGAATCTGGAGAACCTCAGCGTGTGAGGGAGCAAGCTCAGAGGGAGATGGATGCACTGAGAGATGCATTTAACAAGAGGCTAGCTGAGCTCCAACAGGTTCATATTAAAGCCTTCAAGAGCTACTACAAATTCATTTAGATTTATTACCATACTACCTGATCTGGGCTGTATTCATTAATTCCTGCTTTGGGACTTTCCTCATTTCGTCTTTGTGCCTTCAATCAGTGTCTGCAAACATCTGAGGAGGAGGTTGAGAAGATGGCAGCCATTGCTGAGCAGCAGAAGCTGAAGAATATTGCCATGGAGAAGCAGCTCCAAGCCCTGGGTCTGTCCAGCGCCCTTCACCCCATCCCGAGCCAGGTCCACGACCTGCAGCAGGCCCTGCAGGAGAAAGACGGGTAGGACCTCTGGAAATACACGTTGATTAGATATAGGTGCATGTTAACCTTTATTTGTTTTTGTTCAGCTTTAAAGTGCTTCCATTCCTTTTTCGTCACACCAGCATCATCGAGCAGCTCAAGATCACTTTACAAAACCAGGAAGCTGCAGTCCATCAGAAGAACAACGCAGACCCGGTAGCAGATGCACCATCCGCCGACTCTGTGCGACAGCTGTCTGCTCTCATCGCCAAGAAAGATCAGGAACTTGAGGTATGACCTTTTCTTTGCCAGTCGTCTTCCAGAAACAATTCCAAACTGATTTCATCTATCAAATGACCTTCATTGTTTTTGTTCTAGATACTCAGGGCTGATTTACATCAAGAGAAGGACAAAGCCCAGCAAAGCAACCAGGTCTGTGATTTGTTTTTCTTGGTCACAATTTTTCAATCAATCGTCACAACATTTGCCACCATGCGCTCTTAGAATCTGCTTTTGTGGCTCCGTTCCACTCATCAATGTTTTCTTGACACTTCTGTCTTCTCAACCAGGAGATTCTTTATGTCATTTGTTGTTATGTCACTGTTCTCAGTTATAGTCTTGGTTCAGGCCATAAGCGTTTAGGTCACCCAAGCACAAACACTCACACACCAACAGAAGCACACAGGCTATGTTCTTTGTTGTGCTGCTGAAAGCGTCATGCTGTCTCTCAGATGATGTGTGTTGCTCTCCTTGAGGTTATGTGCTTTGGCATGTTTTAGTGACTGGGATTTTTTTGTTTTGGTTGCTTTGTTATATAAAGCTTGGGTTTTTCCGGTTTGGCTTGTCTTTTCTTACATCGTTTACATCATTACTTGCACTTGGCACGTGACTCGGAGTGACCTCCCCATCTCAGCTAGTAGCATTGCAGGTTATGTGCTGATGATTTCAGCAGGGGATACTACAGTTTGGCAATATGTGTGCAAAGATTGTATTAACTCACAGAAGCTCCAGCACAACCACATCATAACCCAGTGACCTGAATTGAGCAGTGATCAGAAAGTCTACTGCGTATAATTTTGCCTGCTGCACACAAGGACAGCAAGGTAGACTAGTGCCTTGCATTTCACCAGCAAACACATTGGTCCAGTCGACTGAGTAGACTGGTGTTTACCCAAGCTCTCATAACCAACCTTTTGTACCACTGGGCTATGCAAATAAAATTGACTTGACTAAACCATCTAGTCAGACTCTCTGTACTGTAGTTAACTGGGATCTGACCGGTGTCACATCAGAGCTTATTTTCTCCATGAGTTTTCCATGCAACCACCACAGCACTGCTGAGAACGATGGCTAAGGTGTGTTACTGTTATGATCTGCTCGTTTGCTGTTGGGGAGGGGAGCAAACCAAGGACTTCATAGTATATCATAGTGTTGTTTAGAAGAGTGACAGACCCACAGAGATGATCGACCATAAGCCACGTGTTTGAGTCAAGGCCTCGTCTTAAAGGCAACTGAGGGTTCAGATGTGCAGGGTTCTAAACAAGCCAGTGACTCCTGTGGCTATACAGTTACGTGTACCACAAGGAAAGCTGAATTAGCTGAGATGGAGGAAAATGAACCTAACCTTAGGTAATTTCAGGATATTGCAGTCACATAGAAGCAGCCTGCACTCTCTACATGTTCAGTGCAAAACACTATTATTGCAAGCTGTAGATACACAACCCGTTTTCAGCAGGTTGGTTATGGGAGCCAAATGGATAGACAGCAATCACCTCAGTCAGTTCCCAAGGCCAACCTGTTGTTTGTCAGCTGAGCTGCATGGCCACATAGAGCATGCGAGCATAATGCTCTGTCGGCACTGCAGTATTGTCTAAGATGGGGAAGTCATTCAGGGACGTGCCACTCTGACTTACTGTCACACAGATAAGTGCAGTTCAGGGAAAACTCCCGAGAGGAATTTCCTGAGGCTCCCCTCCCCAAACAAACAGATCACGACAGTAACGCTCATACTGTCTGACTGAACGGTGAACTTTGTCCAGGGACAGGACACTGATGAGCACAGAGCAACAAAGACGGAAACAACATTGGTTTAAGAATTAAAACACAGAATCTCAAACATTCACGCTGATGTATTTATCTCAGGGAGCCACTCAGATTTGTTTTTCATTTGTTTAGTGTTCCTTATTGTTTCAACAAACCTCACAGAGGTAGTTAAAGGTTTAAACTACCAAGCACAAACAAATAGAGAAAGAGTCTACTCCTGACCTTGCAGAGGAATTTGATGATGAGTGTCAGATTGACGTGTCAGATTTGAGGAAGAGTGCTCTACAGGACAAACCACTTAACCGGCACTGGTAATGTGCAGTGACAAATAGCAGCCTTGTCACTTAATTTACCCACAGATATTAATATGATTTTCACTTCTGTGTTTTTGTGTGTTCTGTGAATTTGCCTTGAAGCCAGGTGAGGTTCAGCGATTGGAGTCCAATAATAAACTGCTGACTGAAGAGCTCACCCTGGTAAAGACAACCAATGCGAACCTGTCAAAAACACTGGATGAAGCCCAGAATCAGAACAAGGTATACGGATGGAGACAAATGTTGTCACTGTGATCAGTCGGACTGTGAGGTTAAGATAAAGATAAACTATATTTAACAGCACCTGTCTGGGAAACTGGAGGTGAACGAGCAAGAACTCGACTCTGAGAAGAAAAATGCTCTGAAGCGAGATAAAATGATCCAGGGGCTCACTCAGGTCCTTAGGGAAAAGGAAAAAGAGGTGAGATCAATGCAGCATGTCACCATAGTTTCACTCATTTTTGACTGTAGAACAATTGAAACCACAACAACACTGGATTTAGATTTGTGATTAACAGTTACCCCTCGTTGTTTCCTGTTCCTGTCCTAATGCTGTGGCCAGATTACGGAGCTGTGTCATGAGATTGAGGACAGAGATGAGGCTTTGGCCAAGGCCAGAGATGCAGCACACAAAGCCCAACTAAAGAAATATCAGGCAGGTCACCTTCTCCCTGCTGATCGCTCTGTATCCTAGACATTACCATTTGGTTGCCATTAACATTGTTGCGTCTTTCTCCACAGGGGGCGGAGGAACACCAGAATCTGTTGATGGCCAAACAAACAGAGCTGGCCCAACTCCAGGGGGAGCACCACACCAAAGTGTTGGAAGCCCAGAAGTTGCAGCGTTCCCTGGGCAGGAAGGAGCAGGAGCTGGCAGACGTGCAGCAGGCAAAGAAGCAGCTGGAGGCTGAACTTGACGATCTGCAACAGCAAAAGACAAAGGGCGACAAAGCACAGAATGTAAGACAGTGCTGCAGTTGTCGGGTTCCAGCGAAAACAGGTTTGGTGGAAAGATAGTCATTCTGAATCTATTTGTTCCCCCTCCAGGATCTCCAAAATCAGCTGAAGAAGCTGAGTGCAGAGATCGGGGCCAGGGAGTGCGCCCTGGAGCAGCAGTACCAGGAGATGCTGGACCAAACTAACAGGAAATTACAGGCCCTTGAGGTCACCATCACACGGCTCACCTCCAGCCTGGCTGATAAAGAGCAGCAACTGCAGGTAAATGATGCAGACTGATTTAAATCTTGAGTAACCCTCAAGATAAGACATAAAAAAAAAGTTTAAAACTGTTTCTCTATGTGTACCTCAGGAGTACATGAACATGTTCAGAGACTTTGAACACAGCAGAAGCCCTGGAGGAAGCGACATCATGCTGACCAAGCTGCGAGAGAGGCTGAAAGAGAAGGAGAAGGCTCTGGAGGTCTGCTCAATGTCTGCTTCACTTCTGTAGAATCTTGTCATCGAGACCATGCCCATCGTTTTCTGATTCTGCCATTTTGTCATTTCCCACTTGCAGCAAGCACTGGATGAGAAGTTTGCCGCGATTGAGGAGAAAGACAATGAGATCCACCAGCTGCAGCTGTGTCTAAGGGAGAAAGAGCGTGATCTTGAGAGACTCCACAACCTGCTCGCTCACAACGAGGAAACCATCAACGTGAGTTGCAGCCGTTAGCTAGCGTTAGCGTTAAGCTAAGTCGAGATCACAAATTAGTCTTTTCGGTCTGTGTTACTTCTCTGCTGCTCTTCTCTCCTTCCAGAGCTTTGACAGCCTGATTAAGGAGAAGGATGTAGAGCTACAGCACCTTGCCAACACACTGAAGAACCTCCAGAGATCCAAGCAAGATGTGGAGGAGAACCTGAGCAGATCGCTGAGGGAGAAGGACGCTATCATCAGCCAGTTGCAGCTCTCCCTGCAGGGCAAGACCAAGGACATGGAGGTTAGACGCTAACTGTGTTTACTCTATATATGTCGCTGAAGTAAGCTTTGATGTGTCTCACTTCCTCGCCCTCTTCTCTTTTTTTCAGCAAATGGCCGACGCAATGCTGAGCCAGTCGCAGAGCTGCACGCACGACCTCGCTGAGCAGATGGGCCAGAGGTTAAAGGTCACAGAGGCTATGTTAGCTGAGGCAGTGAAGGCCAGGGAACGGCTGGTTGCTGACAACGAAAGCGCTGTGGAGGGACTTCTGGCTACTATTAGCAGCAAGGACCAACTCCTCAAGGTCAGCCTTAATTATAGTCACAATAATAAGGTTTTAATGATCCCTATGGGGAAGCTGGGTCATTATAGCAGGGCCTTATTAATTCCACATTTTCCGCAAATGCATTAACAGAATATATACAGACATAGCATTTGCGTTGAATTTAAATGACAGGAAAATCCCTTTTCCAACTTTACCTAATTATTAACCCCGTCTTTCCAGGAGTCTGCTGAACACTACAACCACCTGCTGTCTAAACACACTCAAGAGATCCAGGAGCTGAGGAAGCAGCTGTGTGACAGACAGCACCTACTTGCCTCCGCTGAGAAGCACCACTGTGCCACCTCGGCCCAGGAGAGCAATCTAGACACCGCAGAGCTGCGAGCCCTGCTGGCTGAAAATGTAAGATCCTCCGGGACTCAGTCACCCACCGGGAAAATACACAAGATGTACAACGCTGAGAAGCTTTGTACAAGAAAATCAAAGCTACCGGGGAACATACGAATAACCTTTTCCTTCGTTTTGTCTTTAAATGACTTGAAGGTCAATGTGAGGTAGGGCTGTACCTAACGATCTTTTTTTTTTAAATGATTAATCTACAGATAATTTTTTTCGATTAGATGATTCATCCACAGATCGTGTTTTATTACACAATTAATATAACAAGCAATTCTCCCAAAATAAATATCAACCATGTTAATATTTCAATATTTTCTTCAATCATCTTTAAGCAAATGTAACAAAACATGCACTGCATTATTCCACAACAAATAATAGCCTGGTTTTAGCTTATAATCTGCGTTGTACAACTATATTGCTTATTCAATTCAAGTAAAAGTGATCTAGTGCAATCTGCAGTTTGCAATCCTTCGAGAAAAATTCATTAGGCAATGTAATTTTCAAGTCACTTTCAGAAACAATAACTACAACCTCAAGTTTAGCAGTCCAACATAAAATCATCTTGCAGTAAAATTTGAGTAACACAAGAATAATGAAAACTTTGAAATTTAAATCAAATGTCAATTACATCACCCAAGCACATACACACACACACACACTCCCTCTCTATGTGTGTCTTGAGTTGTGAAGAAGAACATAATTCAGCATTCAGCTCACTCATACATGACTGTTTAGAGGAAGTTTGGAAGAGCTGCCACCTTACGTAATGGTTACGCGTCAACGCACATTTATGCAATTCAATGTATTTCCATAATTGATTGTGAGGCTTATGTACCTGTTGGATCTTTAGACGTGGCTGAAAGTGCTTTTTGCTTTTCAAATTTTGCAGAAGCGTCTGCTACATGCTCAACAGAGAGGTGAGTTTGTGTTTGAGACGAGCCAGCAAGAGGAGCCAGCTCGCGTGTGGGAGCTCAGGCAGACCATCAAGATCATGCAGGAGAAGCTGGAAGAAAGAGAAGGTGAGGCATTCAAAGGTCTTAACACCCCTGCATTGGGGAGTTTGAGAGTACCTGTTGGTCCCGTGTTTGATGTTTATTTG
Source organism: Genypterus blacodes (assembly GCF_046128005.1). Lineage (NCBI taxonomy): Eukaryota > Metazoa > Chordata > Actinopteri > Ophidiiformes > Ophidiidae > Genypterus > Genypterus blacodes. Next base: position 1,675,138 of record NW_027466890.1, on the reverse strand, counting down.
AATGTACTATGCAGCTGAGTTGTCCAGGAGGAACAGTGAAGAAGATGTGGAGAACATTCCTCTCCCCAAAAAAACAGTCGTCATCCTCAAGAAGGAGCTCGCACAGAAAACCGAGGCACTGAATAAAGCTTTGAAGAGGGAGAATGAACTTAAGGTTAGCAAATAAGAAAGGATTTTGTCCATTTGAAGTTTTTATACTTTTTTGTGTCATTTATAATATTCTTGCTTTTTTGTTTTTCTTTCTCCAGATTGCACTAACAGAGCTCCAGTCATTGTTAAACGATCTGGAAGCACACAGTGAAGGTCAGGCGGCCAATATCGAGTCCCTGACCGCCACTCTGACAACCAAGGATGAGATTATCGCTGTTAGTAGAACTGAATGCTTATCACACATTGAAACACACACACAGTTGCTTTGGATATTTGCTTTTTTGTCTGGCTGTGTTTGAACTTGATGACCTCTGCTGAAAGTAATTGAGTATATTATGTTCCTGAGCAGGTTCTTCATCAGCAGCTCAGGCAGAGAGGGGACAGTCGCACTGATCACACCAAGGATCAGGTCACCGTCGGGGGCATGGAGAGGTCGCCACCCAGCCTCCCTCAGAGGGAGAGGACCATGATCGGAGGCGACAGCCAGCTAAAAGTATACCACTAACTATTTTCTGCTGCCGAATGAAATATCACTCATCAAAACTCGATACAGTGATATCAAGGCCACTGCTTTGTCTGCTCTTCATCTTCATCAGGCTTTGCCAAACCTCACAGCCGTGCAGCAGGAGCGCGAGGCCATGAACAAAGCCCTGAGAACAGAACAGCAGCTCTACTCCAGCCTGGTCAAGACTGTCAAAGAGCAGGACAGGTAAAGAACTGGAAATAACACACAATTACTGCTAACAATTATCAAAGATAGAGTTTATTTTATCGGGCAGATTTTTTTTGAATTAGTCAATTTTGAAATGGAAGAACAGTAAACACGCCTTACTGTGTGTATCTGTGTGTGTTTGCAGTGCGCAGCGTCTCCACGCTCTGCAGCTGGAGCTGACAGCCGTGCAGCTCCTGAGGCAGCAGCTAGAGAAGAGCATCCAAACTAATGAGGAGCTAAGGGAGGCCATGGAGACGGAGCGGCACAGAGCCAAACTCAGAGAAGGTGCTGTGCAAACACACAAGACCAGACAAGTGCTTACACTTACACACATGCACAAACACACCCGTCTTTGTCGTCCACTGTGTTTACTCCAATGATCTGTCCTGATGACATGTTCTCCTCCCCCCACTGTACTGTACACAGCTGCTCTGTACGTCCTCACCTTCTCATCTGCATGTTTAAATCCTCCTGTTCTTCATCATCATGTATCTCTCACGCACACAGGTCTGCTTGTTATCCATACAAACAATTATTTGTCGACCTCATCGCTCCTCTTCCATGCTTTTCATTAATCTAACTCATCCAACCATCTGCCACCTCCATATTGTTTAATTGCACAAGTAGGTTGTCATATTTTATTGTTGAGGGAATTCAACATGCATATCAGGTAAAAAGTGAAAACCATTTCCCCGCGTATGTTTTCATCAGAATATATATTAGTTTATGACATCACACAGGAATGAGTTCATTGCTTAGAGCTGCACTTTGGTGTGGACAAACATGCACATGCCTCTGTGTTCAGCCTGTGTGTGTGCTATTCATAAGTGAGTCAGGTGTATAAATAGGTCATCTGTAAGTAAAGCCTGTGGCTCAGTCACAGCCAGTGCAAGAACGTGTGTGTAGATACTTACAAAGTACACACATGCAGCAGATCTGTGTGCATGAAGAACTCAGTTTATTTTACTGTCAGGTTTTGGGAACAAGCGGGCTTCAAGTTCCCCATTTCATGATTTGGTTAGGTGTGTGTGCGCGCAATAACATTTCTAAAGGTTTTTTTTCTTTAACATTACACTTATGATTTTCTCATGCACATACATGACATACATTGTTATTTGTTAAGTCACCTACACACACAGGTCCACTCATTGCTGTGTGTGTGTGTGTGTGTGTGTGTGTGTGTGTGTGTGTGTGTGTGTGTGTGTGTGTGTGTGTGTGTGTGTGTGTGTGTGTGTGTGTGTGTGTGTGTGTGTGTGTGTGTGTGTGTGTGTGTGTGTGTGTGTGTGTGTGTGTGTGTGTGTGTGTGTGTGTGTGTGTGTGTGTGTGTGTGTGTGTGTGTGTGTGTGTGTGTCCAGGTATGGATCTGGTTGATCCTAAAGAACTGGAGAGCATGAGGCATCAGCTTGAAGACGCTCAGCGCTGGAACACCTCCCTGCAGGCCCGACTGGGAGCCATCCAGAACCGCGGTGGAGGGGTGGGCGGAGCCGAAGACAGCGGTAAGGCCCAGATAACACGCTTCAGTTTACGTTTGTAAACGTGGTTCAGCCGGGTCTTTTAGCGATCAACAGTCTGTCTTCAGGGCCGGTCACCTGGGTGCTGACCTGGTGTTTTCTGTGCCGCAGGTGACACTTTGAGTTTCATTGGCGATCAGACGTCGTACATGAGCATCTGCGTGGGCGAAGGGCAGGAAGAGAGTTTGTCGCTGCTCTCTGCACCGGAGCTCAAGCAGAAGGTGTGTGGCTTTTTTTCCAAACCGGAGACAGGAAGGACAATTATATAGTAGAACTGGAGCGTATTTATTAACTTCACGTACTTGTTTTTCGGGCCTCAGGTGCTGGAGCTGCAGGACGGCGTCAGCAGACTGCAGGCGCTGAATGCAGAGCTGCAGAACAGGCTCCTGCTAGCGGAGAGGTCAGAGCACAAAGACGACCCAGTTCTGGCCAACACCAGCCCTTGGAAACAGGTAAGAAACTGCAAAATACCTCCGAATGATGTGATGTCAAGATGCAGCGACTAACTTTTGTTTCGTAAACGTACAATTAAAGAGACGCTTTCCTTTATTCATCTGGGACATTTTATATATGTCCATCTGTAGTAAGTTCTCTTTGAGTCATCACCTGACATCCACCTGTAGTAGTAACTTCAATCTAACCTCTGAACCTCCACCTCTGCTCTGTTTAGCTCGTTCTCTCTCTCTTACCAATGTCTCTTTCCTCTCGTGGTACTTTGTTCACTAACTAAGTGTATTTCTTGTCTGTAGTAGAAAATTCCCTCCTCTCCTTCACCTTTCCTAACCAGTCCCTGTTTTTATCTCTGTCTCCCATGAAACGGCCTCTCTCTCTCTCTCTCTCCTCCTCCTCCTCTCTTTCCATGCCACATTAGACACGTCACGCCATTCTGCTGTTGCTGTGCAGTGTGTTTTATGGATTCTGTTCCATCATTAAGTTTTCTTTTACCAAGCCATGTGTGTCATACTCGCCTCCCATCCCATTACTCTAGCAGCTAGACAAGACGCAGGAGACGAAGGCTATTAAGAGAGCGCAACACTCCGGTCAGGACAAAGAGAGCCAGACAGACAGCCAACTGGGACAGGTACCAAGTAGATCAGCTTTTGTAATTGGGGATTCGGAGCTTTGAAATACTACCAGACCTCATATTTTCTACTTAACTTTAACCCTATTTCCACATTTCCACTTGTAGATGGTTGATGGTAGCATATGCAGTGGCCAGACTAGAGAACACGCTCAGTCTGGCGGTGACGCCGTGGACATATGGGAGGCAGATTCTGGGGAGAAGATTGTAGACACCAAGACACTGAAATCTCTTCTAGCCGATTGCGGGGCCACGTCAGTCTCGCAACTTAAGTGAGTCAAACACACTTTTGGGTTCATTTCGTTCATTATCCAGAAGCTCTCTTTCATTCTGCTGGTCAAAGTTAAATGTCTCAGTGCCGCCTTCACTCACGATCAACGTTTCCCCCCCTCATGGCAGAGGGGAGCTCCTCAGGCTTCAGTCAGAGATGGCGGAGCTGCGGGGTCTCCTGAAAGAAGGACAGTCTGCTGAGGCCAAGGAGAAGGAAAGCAGGGACGCCTCAGGGGACAGCAGCGACGGACGTGAAGTGAGAAAGACGGAACAGAGGGCGGAGGTGATCGCCGAGCAAAGCGATGCTGCCTGCAACGAAAGGGAGAGCCAACTAAGTAAAGGTCATTCAACCAGCAGGAAAGCAAAGCAGCATCTCACGAGATACGAGGTAAGATTCACACCGTGGCAGAAGAAGAGAGACAGACGGCGATCCAGGTGACTTTGTGTGTGTGTGAAGGTGTGAATGACGCATCTTTGCCTCTATTGCAGGATGGCGTCAAATCCCGACTCCCCGTCCCCGTGAGGCTGACGAAGGAGGTGAGCAGCGGCTGGCGGACTGTTGTTCTCCAGTCACAACACGACTCCGACCTCCCGACGTCGCATGACTCGCTTCATTTGGCTATCGGCCCTGACCGCCATCCATCATCCACGGACTGCGATGGCCCCAGATCGCCTGACGACAGCGACTCCCCGGGTTCCACACTTGGTTACGCACCTTATAGCAGCAGCGCCGCGTCAGGATCTGATCAGAGACCCGACGCCGGACACACCCAGCACCAGGCGGACTCGAGTCTCTTCACGCAGTTGGAGCTCCTGCATCAGGAGTGCCAGGAGAAGGAAACCCTGATCAACAAGCTGAACGAGCAGCTGGCCGACTGGGAGGAGCTCCACGCGCAGCTCCAGGAGAAGGACCAGCTCAACCGCAAGTACGTGGAGGCCCTGCAAGCCGCCCAATCCACCATCGCTTACCTGACGGCCTGCAGTCTGGATAGCCAGGGCGGGATCGGGTCTAGCATGGGTTCTGGTTCGGCAGGGTCCGACGCCGCTCTCCACAGCCGATTCATGGACCTCCAGAAAGCATTGCAGGAGAAGGAGAAGCTCAACAGCCAGCTTATAGAGCTCCTGGGCATGGCTGACAAGGCCATCACCTTGCTAAGTTCCCCTCCAAGCGCCTCTGACAGCCTAGCACAAGTCAGTGATTTATGTCTGGACATCAGTGCTGCCTTACAACAGGTCACGCCATCTTCAATCTCACCAGCAGGTCCAGAGGGCTCCACCAATCTGCTGCATGGTCCCTCCTCTGGGCCTAAAGCAGCAGATTCGCACAGGAAAGAGGAAGTAGAGGAACGCCACGACAATCTGGGACTTTTTGCTAATATGTTAAGTCAGAAACAGACGATCGAAGTTCTGACTGACTGTCTGAGTGCAGCCGAGTCTGCGGCAGCCTCTCTGGCCGCTCACTGTACCTGTACCTTTACTCACAACGACTCATCGCAGACCAGCCCGGACCTGTGGGTGTGTTTAGACAGACTTCAGGGTGCTCTGGAGGCGAGGGCGGAGCTGGGAGGGCCGATGGAACCCAGCGGCCATCAGTCCGCCACCGCTGCAGCTGAAAGGAGGGGACAACAACAACAACCCCAGCAGGAGCTCCATTACAACCTGCGTCTCCTCTACGATGTCTTCGGCGAGCAGAGCCAAAGGGTTTCCGACCTCCAGGCCTCCCTGCGACAGGAAAGGGGCTGCGGGGAGGTGAGCGGAGGGTTGCTGCCGGGCGTACAGGTCCAGCTGGAGACTCTGCACAAAGCCCTGAGAGAGAAGAAGAGAGCGTGCAAAAGCCTGGAGGAGAAACTGGCCTCAGCGCAATCCATCATCACCGTGCAGAACTCAGCCAAGACTCCTCTCATGGAGGCGTCACTGAAAGGTAAAGCTCGCAAACCGGCTTCACTTTCAATCCAATCCAAATTTGCTTTGTTTTTGTTTTACAAAGTCGAAACTTGGAGTGACGACTGATTTAGCCGACACAGCAAAATCCCTCTTAAATGATCCATTTTGGACACAAGTCGATGTTCAATCACATTCTTCTCCTAACGTAACGCATATTGCCTCCAGCGCCGGCTCAGGAGCAGGATGACAAGGGCGTGCAGGTGGATTTGCAGGACCTGGGTTACGAAACCAGTGGCAAGAGTGAGAACGATAGAGAAGAGAGCAGTAGCACAGGTAGACGGGGACGCCCGGGCAGACGCTGCATGTCTGTCTGTCTCCTGAGGGGACACTAATCTCAAAACTGTTGGATGGATTCTCTCTCTTCTCTGTCTCTGCATGAGGAGCGAACGACACAGTCTCTCTCACTTTGTGTTCTCATAACCACACACACACTCTCTCTCTTCTGGTCTTAACCCGGGATTTGGTGGAACTCATTTTAACGGACGGCTATTTGGTTTCTTGCATGATGTCACTCTGTTTGGGAACGCTTTCCACTTTCTATTCCTCTCTTATCCTGCCGTAAATTCCAAGTTGGTTTCATCTGCTTGTCTCCTCCCTGTTTGACTGTCTCTGTGTCCGCTGTGTTGCCAGATCTGGAGGTTGGAGTCAAGCCCAGTCGCAGCGCATCAAGCCTGCCGTCCCTGCTTAAACAGGACCAGGCCACGTTCTCCTCCACTGAGAACCTGGACTCCACCTCTACCACCCCGTATCCCAGCTCTCCCGCTCTCAGCTCACCAAAGGTAAACGACACCGAGACTACGTTTCCTCCAGGCTACATAACTATTCACCAAGCGCTTGTACACCGTCCTAACCTCGTCTCGCATCTTGTCTCCAGGTGAGTCTGAAAAGCCTGCAGATGTACGAGGACTACGGCGTCTCGGAGGATCCTCACCAGCTCCGCTCCCAGGTCAGAGAGCTGAAGACACAACTGGAAAACCAGACCAGAGTCATCCTCCACATGCAAAGCACACTGCGCAGGAGCTCCCTGTCGAGCGACCTGCTCACCTGCACCTCGGACAACTCCGCACAAAAGGAGGAGCACGGACAAGGCAGGAGCCACAGGGCCGGGCAGCTCAGAGAGAAGAGGGAAGGCAACAGCCAGGCCGTGAAAGAGAAGAAGAGCCGAGCCAATGCAGAGACGGAGAAGATGAACCAAAGCGGCGAGCAGCTGCAGCACAGCCGCTCCGCCTCACCTGCCAGGTCCCAAATCCAATCAGAGTCTCACCTCTCCTTCGCCTCCTTTTTTGTTTGTAATCATTCCTAATCGTCCCTTCGTCCCCGTCCTCTCCTCAGGCTGGACTCGCTGGTGCAGTCTCAGGCCAGGGAGCTGTCGCAGCTCAGGCAGCAGATAAAGGAGAGCCGCGACCTGGGCGCGCTGCACCGCCGGCAGCTGGAGGAGCTGAGCGGGGCGTTGAAGGACTTGCTGCAGGCCGGCAGAGTCGACTTTTACACGGGGGAGGCGGTGAAAGAGCAGCTGGACAAGAGCCTGGGCATCCTGGACAGGGTGGAGGGACGGCTGGACAGAGGTACGGAAGCCGCCGACTGCATCCCAACATCATCATGTAGAACCTCAGTACTTATGGAAGCTTGATTGTAATTTGCTATTTTGTTGAACTCCTCTGTTGCTAGGCAATGCTCATCTGGACAGTGAGAGCACGGCTGCTCTGGAGCTCTCTGACCGGTACGTCTCAGCCTCACACAGGAAATCCCTGTTTATGGTCGTTAGTTAGTTGGTTTTGAGGATTGTTAGCTGAGCTGTTTTGATTTTGAAGACACCCCTCTCACCTCTAGTTCACCCTTTGACCTTTGACCCCGGGCTGTGGCTGGAAAAGCGTCCTGTTGTTTAACCTAGCTGATACTTTCTTCTGTGTCAATCAACACGTTAACGAGGTCATGGTTGTCTAGACGGGGGTGCCTGACAGGATATGAACACACACACGTTTACACAAAATGACCTCAATTGTAACACGGTACTGATCGGGTGTAGGCTCACTTATATCAGGCGTTGTTTCTCTGTGGCGGATGTGGAAAGTCTCGGCGAGCTTGGGCCAGGGAGCGCCGTAGAGCCGGACAGCCCAGTTCTGATCCAGCAGGAACTAGACGACCTGCGTGTGGAGCTGGAGGGCGAGAGAGAGCTGCTGCAGCGGCACGTCGGCCTCCTCGTCCAGCAAAACCTCAGCCTGGCCGAATGCACCCGGGAGCAGTTGGACCTGTGAGTGGACGTGCGACGCAGAGAGGCCGCCGGAAGCTTGCTGTGATCTCTGTCCTCTTTTCCAGCTGCGTGTTTCCACCTCGATCGTCCCTCAGATTAGCCTTTAGCTCCGTCCGTCCCTCTCGAGTGCTGCTCTTCTCGCTGTGTGGTTTGATCCATCGCAGTGAGTAGATACTGACGTGATAAACTCCTTCATTCTCGCAGGTTGTCCAAAGAGCTGCAGGAGAAGAACCGTCTCATCCAGAGCCTGCAGAGCCAGTTCAGAGGCCCGAGTCCCAGCAGCCACCACAGCTCCCAGTCCGACCTGTTCCACTCGGACAGAGCCACCGCCTCCTGCCACAGCAGCCTGGGAACACAAGGGGGCAGCGTACTTCACGGTATGAACGCATCACATCACATCACGCCAAAGAGGTTCCAGACGGTTTGAGCCGTCGGTTTTAAAAAGAATGGAGTCATAGTTCCTTTTTCCCTGGAATGAGTTTGAAAGCCAAATCCAATTATAGTATTCGGTGTCACAGACGACCGGACCAGCAAGTGACTGAACTCGGTGATCTTCATTAAATATTCATATTTTTCCCCTTTGCTCGCTCTGATGGAATGATATTGAGTTTGGCCGAGTCCTTGTCCTTGGGTCCGGTTAGCTTAGTGCCCTCTGGTAATGGCACTTCTTTTCCACTCAGCTGCATTCTGCTGCAGCCAGGCGTCCTGCGGGACAAAGCGCGGCGACCGAGGGCAGAGTGGGAGTCCCGTTTCAATCCGCCGCCACTTAAAGCTGCATTATTCAGTGGCCGGCTATCCGGTTCAATCTTCAAATTGCGTTTCCTTAGGAGAGACGAGAGGCAGGGAAGGCCCGGGACAAAGTTCTGTACATGGACACGTGAGAACCCAGAGGCCCGCAGACCTGAGGTCACATTTCCCAAAGTGCTACTACAGCACAAAGTAGAGTTAAGGTTATTTTAAGTGAAGGGAAAAACACAGTGAAGGCCAAAGTTGGACAAGTTGGACGTTTCTTTGCATTTTAGTGTTAATTTTCTCTAATGGCTGATGCCTCCCTGCTCATTTCCAGGCCAGCGGTATCCCACTGAGCATCCCGGAGTCCAGCAGCAAGTCCCTCCCCTAGGAGGAGCCGAGGGGGAAGGCGTGCCCGGCCAGAGGGACGCCGTCGGCAGACTGCAGGGCCTGCGGAGGGAGAACGGGCGACTGCAGGAGCAGCTGAGGGGCAGGGAGGAGCTCAACGCCACCTTACGTAGCGAGCTAGACCTGCACCGCTCCATCATGGCCCAGAGCAGCGCCCAGCAAGAGGAGCAGGAGCAGGAGCAGGAGCAAGGCCACGACCGGGACAGGGACGGCTCAGGGCCTCAGGCGGGAGGCTGGAAAGGAGAGGGCGACGTCGCCTCGCAGCAGGATGCGTCCGGAAAACAGACTCACGTGATGAATCAAGGTAAGGATGGAATATTACTATACTAATACTTCCAAGGCCTCATTGCTGTAAACACCTGAGAGAACTTGAACGTGTTCCTGTCAGACCTGCTGGTGGAGCACCTGCAGGAGATCCGAGCTTTGCGTCAGCGTCTGGAGGAAAGCATCCAAATCAACGACCGTCTCAGGGAGCAGCTGGAGAGGAGACTGGCTGAGGTGGAGAAGGACCCAGGTACACGTCGGACCTCTGTGTGGACAGAACAGCGTCTCCTATTCGCTTTACACTCTTCATTTAGTGACTGATAAGAGTGTGTGTGTGTGTGTGTCTGTGCACAGCAGCTACCAACATCTTCATAAACGGCAGCGAGGAGCACAGTCAGCTGGTCAATGAAATGCGCTTCCTCTGGGGACAGAACCAAGCGCTGAAGGAGCAGCTCAACCTGGGCTCCAGAGGTAAAGCGCTCTCACTCACTCACTCACACACACACACACACACACACACACACACACACACACACACACACACACACACACACACACACACACACACACACACGTTGAAGACACTTCAAACCCACACGCAGCCATTCTGTCACTGAAATGGCGTCTAACACTAAAGGAGAAACACTCGCTCCCCTCAGATAAGCAGAAAGAGAACGAGAAGCTGCGAGAGACGCTGGCCAGGCGCACGGCCAAGCTCGAGCAGAGCCGGACGGACTGCGACGCTCTGAGGCAGGAGAACGGCCGACTGCAGGAGCGGCTGGAGCGCAGCAGCCTGGAAAACACACAGCTGCAGGAGGCACTGCACTGCAACAGGGAGGAGCTGCACAGGTACACACACACACACACACACACACACACACACACACACACACACACACACACACACACACACACACACACACACACACACACACACATGCGCGTTCCTGCACTGTCCCAATGCAACGTGACACTACGACACAAACCCATCCTCCTCAATTCTCTCCCTTTCCTTCATAGTACAGAGTTTGAAGTATTTGTGAAACTCTTGAACCTTTTTAGAGAATCGTGTGTGTGTGCTTAGGTTGCAGTCGGAGGTGACGCTCCAGAGGCAGCAGCTGTCCGACTCCCAGCATCTCCTCCGGTCTCTGCGCGTCGAGCTGCAAGTCTACGAAAAAATCAAGACGGACGCTCGCACACACAACAACGGTACAGCGATGATGCAATGTTTGATTTGGTTTGAGTGCTAATTAGACAGATTGAGAGTGGAAGCTGTAAATCTGCACAGTTGTGTTTGAGATGGGGAGAAAAACTTGCGCAAAATGCTTTAGTTTACACTTCTTTCTGCAGAGTTTTGTTAATGTTTCAGCTGCTGAGTGAAAACACTGAGAAATGTACTTTGACATATTTCACCTGTTTGCTCATTCTGATGATTCTTCTCTACCCGTCCAGAATCCAACGAGGCGTCTCCTCCCGCCCCTCAGTCGGGCTCGGTGGACCTGAGCGAGCTGCTCTCTGAGATCAGACACCTGCGGCTGCAGCTGGAGAGAAGCATCCAGACCAACACGGCGCTGAGACAGAGGCTGGAGGAGCAGCTGCTCAGAGGACCCAACCGATCTGACACCATCAACATCAACTACCTGCGGTCTAGTCCAGGTAAACACACACACACAGCAACACTCATCGTCTGTACAAAGACACACACACATCTTTGGATCGGCTCATTCAGTCTTTGATCTGCTTGTGTCCCAGATGAGGGAGGCAGGTCACCGGGTCGCGAAGGATTCGACTCGGTCCGTCTGTCCTCTCAGCTGCACAACGAACACACCAGCATTCTCCACGGTAAAGGAGTCGGCGTGTAAAAGGCCAAAGATATCTATGAACAAACTGGTTCTCAAATGTACAGGAGGTGATTTAGTGTCATTAAACACACCATCATGCGTTTCTCTCTTCAGAAGAGAAGCGTCACGTTCAGCTGGAGGTAGACGGCGACTCCCTTTACAGCGGCAGCTCCAACGACAGCGTCTGGGGCGCTCCCTCTCGCCTCGTGCCGGGCCACCAGCTGTGGGCCAGTCGCAACGGCCGCCATATTTTGGGCTTGATCGAGGACTACAACGCCCTCCGCAAGCAGATCTCAGAGGGCCGCAGGCTGTCGCGCAGCATGGACTCGCAGCTGCAGGAGTGTGTGCACGCACTCAAACAGCAGGGCTCCAACAGCAAGGTAAAGAGGGGCGCCGTTCTCTTTAACGTGTACGGAAAATCTAACTTTTTGATCTGTTAAAACGAGGAACCGTTCTGCGTTTTTGAAGGTGGTTGAACAGCAGCATATGAAGAATCTGACCAGCAGCACCAACACCATGCAGCAAGTGCTGGAGGAGGCTGGAAGGCTGCTCAAGCTGGTGTGGAGGGTCTCTCTGCCGGCCGGAACCATCGCCGGAGACAACAACCAGCAGGTACAAAGAAGCCTCAAACACATGCAACGCACATTAACAGCATCTTAGGCTCTTAGGCTCAATTCTAATCGTCTCATCCTCCACACGTCAAGGACGAGCTGTTGAAAATCGAGATCGCCCGGCTGAAGAGCAGGTTGTCCCAGCAGGAGAGGATGCTGAGCGGAGCGGTGAAGAGGCTCCGCTCCACCAACCAGCTCAAAGAGGGAATGGAGAGAGTCATCATCGATCAGCGTGAGTTTCTCGCTTTAAAAGAGAAGGCGTTTGCATTCCGGTTTGTAAGCGGCGAGTGTGTGACGGTGTCTTTGTTTGTCTCCGATGTAGTGGCTCTAACACACGGAGTGCTAAAGAAAGCCAGGGGGAATTTAGAGGTAAGTTTACACACAAATAACAGTTACATACACAGTGGTTTGACTCGGCAGTTGTCACTTGTCCTTCAACGACTCTTCCTCTTCCTCTTCCTCTCATTCTCTGTGTGGGATCATGGTAGACAAATTACTGTACCCTCTTTGGGCTGAAAGGCCCGTCTGGAGGATCACATGAAGGTTAGTGGGGCTGAGGTGTAAAGTGCTTTAAAAGGGGACTTACGCTGACGTTTACTCATTAAATCCAATGAAGTGCCATGCGGAAGTCTGGGAAACTTTACAAGGCATCAAGGCATTACTTCCTGTTGGTGCTGAAGCCCCTCCTTGCTGAATCCAGTAAAAACAGGAAGCAAGCCTCGCAACGACAGGGAACATCAGTTTCCCCGATGACTGAATTTGAGGCGTACAAATCAGCGAATTCCTCTTTTAAAGCCGAGTGAAGTGCTGCATGAAAGTGGCGAGGGCTGTTGACTTGGTTTCAATTTCTTGCATGAAGCAGATACCAAAGTATCACGAGAGAGAAAGACGGCGGTTGAGCCGTTGTGCAATGCATGGCGAGTCGTGTACGTGACCCAGACATCTCGGCTTGTGACGATGTCAGACGCATGCGTGTGGAGGCGGCGCTGCACATGAGGTTCATCTCAGTGATCGGGGTGGAGCTCTCATTCTGCACCACTCTTATGACATCATAAGGGTTTGTTCATATTGGCGCTGAAAGCTGTAAAACTAAAGCCACTTTTGAACTATTAACCTCACAACTACTCAAGTGTCTTTAGTTGTGATGTAATATGGGTAAGGAAAGTGCTTTACTTACATGCAGAATAGATCTACCCATGACCAGCAAGATGCATTTAATGTGCAAGATCAATGGAGCTTCAAGCAGTTTGTTATTTTGAGTAAATGTTGCTCTTTTCCCCATTCCTGCATGCGTGTCTTTGTTTGGCGTCAGTGGCCTGGTGTCATAATTTTCCTTTTTCTTCTCACAGGAGGTTCCAGTCAATGGCCACTAGAGGGCAGCGCCGACCCTCAGCACGAACACTCACTCAGTCCAGTTTCCAGACAGAGCGACCAGCACTCTGACGCCTCTGAGGAGCGCACCAGCGACGCCTCGTCCCTCCGCGGCTACTAAACCTGCTGCCCAACACTGTCTATTGTAACGTAGCTGCCTGTTGCCGTTTCTTTCTGATCCCGTCCTGCTGGAAGACTGTCCGTCCGCTCTTTCTCCAGATACCAGAGCTTTGCACACGACCTGCTTATGACATTTATTTTGGGTACTAAAGTTGTAAAAGTTTTTTCTCCACAGAAAAGCCTCTGTAAATACAAATTGAAATGTTTTCCCTTATTCCTTTTTATATGATAGAATTATTTTACATGAAAATATTTTATTACTGGCTTGTTTTGTTTGTTTACCTTAATGTTTCCAGTTGTTTTAAATCGTTCAGGTCTTCTGCTTGTTCCAAGAATTATGTGCAAATGCAGTAAAGAAAACTCAAACTATGTATTCGAATTGTATTTCATTCTCCTTTAATCTCATCGCACACACACACCAATTAAATTCCAATTCAGAAATCGGGGTACAAAACTTGTTTTTATTAGCATATACATAAGTACAAATTTTGGCAGCTGCTTGAAAATGAATACATGAAGAAAATAGCCAAATTCACATCAAAGAACCTTTAAGAGTTAGAAAAGTTAAGCGTGTCTACACAACTAAAGAGTCGGCTTTTATACTTGATTTTACTAGAGGGAATAGAGAAAATGAAATGGTCTGCGGTCATGTGTAGCACTTCAATGGGCCCCGGTCATTGTGTGACCTATAAAACTAGGCCTAGGAAAGATGGATCAGTCTGGCTGATGTCAACTAGCACCAAGATCTACACATTCCCTTCCAGAGACTTTTTTTCCTCCAAATGTCTTTCTTCCAAATGCCACCAGTGTTTCCAGACTGGTGGCATTTTGTAAACATTTTAGTTGTAGTCTTGCAGGACTCGAGTAAGTTTTTTTTTTTTTGGCAAAATGCAACGTTGAGCATTTTATTAGGGATCCACGTCTTTTATCTCTGCACGAGTCTGACAAACGCCTGTACGAGTTGGATGATCTGCTCCTGGCCTTCGTGGCTGCCCTTGGAGCCTGGCGTGGGCGGTTTCTGGGTGGAGGGGAGGATGCCGCTGGCCGGGGATGAGGGAGAACCCCTGCGGAAGTGGCGGGACAGGCTTGACAGGAGAGTGCTCTAGAGGAGAGGACGCAACAAAAAAAAAACGAATCAAACTAATTCCTATTGCTCTTTATTGTATTATAAATGCATAAATGAAAGCTGGAGAGGCCTGAGAGAGAGAGGGAACCCGTCTCACCAGCTCAGAGCCAAGCTCTTGCTTCAGCCTCTGCTTGTCGCGGGGGAGGATGGACGGATCCTTCAGACAGCGGACGGCCTGAGAGATCAACACGTAGAAGCAGTTCTCCATGCTGAACATCAGCAAAGACCTGAAGATGAATGACATGTTCAAACACTCAATTTGTGCCCTGGAGTGAACACATGAACACAAGGAGGAATTTGTCTAAATGTATTTACTTGAGTGCTTGCATCTCGTCTGATGAAGCGAGTGAGGCTATACTCAAGGAAGACGGTTCTTTCTTCTTCTCCATCTACACCCAGAAACGCCACAAAACAGAATCAGGAATGCAGTCTGACGGAGGAATGCAATTAATTACCAAATGCACTGAGAGCACCAAACACTTACATCACTTAACATGCTCAGGGCCACGTTGATGGTGGCCAGCAGAGTTCCAAACGACGGAGCCACGTCGGGTCCAAACGCCGGCGTGGTGAAGCTGAGGACAAACAGGGTCCTGTACTCTGCCAGGTCCATACACTGCATTAGAAGAAGAAGAAGAAATTAAATCACACTCGGCATCGGATCAGGAAACTCACCTGAGGTTGATCGGCAGACTCACCTGGTCCAGGAGGATCTGGCAGCAGTCTGGAGTGAAATGCTGCAGGGTGGCCAACGTTTTGCTGAGGATCTTGAGGAGGCTGCACTGCACGGCCAGCAGGGCCTTCTGCTCTGCCTCCTCCCTCTCTCCTCCCCCTGCTGCCTCCTTAGAGGACGTCTGCGGGGGCCGACTGCTCCTGGGGAGGGGACCAGGGGGCAACGCTTCCCCATTCTTGGCCTGAGAATAGACAACATTCAGCCATTAATGAGGAGCAGATACAATCACATGCAGTTCTCATTTTTACAGATAGCAAGAGAAGTGCAATATAGACTTTTCCACAAATGTCCTGCTTTCGGACCTGGAGGTAGTGATGGAGCATCTTCTTGCTGTGGAGGAGATACGTGCATGCCTGGCACAGATAACACAGGTTCACCTGGGTGGAGGAGAGATGGAAGAAATGCTGGTGAAACTTTGCTCTGTGGAGCTGCGTTACCTGGGCCGTGACGTGCGTCCCTCTGGACTTACCTGGACATCCCTGAGCAGCTTGGGCAGGTGGAACTGCCACTCCTTACAGAAGCTAGAGAGCTGCAGCAGGAAGCCAACGGTGTGGTCGGCCTCGTCCAGACACGCCAGACTCTGCACGGTCCGTACTGCGTTCAGACACTGAGCGGGAGAGAAAGCGGCGGCGTCAAGGTTTAGAAATTAAACCTTGGCATCATCTTCACTGAGGCAGCGGATAGGTTCACTCAGGTCTTTGCAAAGAAAAGTGGAGAGACTTTTGCTCTCCTATGCAGTGAGCTGTCCGTAGCTCTGCAGTCGTACCTGTAGTATGCGTTCCTGATGGACTCCAACAAAGTCCAGTGCTTCGTTGATAAAGTTGTAGCGCAGAGTCTTGAGCAGACTCTCCATTAAGGACATGCAGAGGCGGTACACTCCGGGCCAACAGGCCGAGTCCTGGGTCTTACGGGAGAAACCCTGTCCAGAGACATGGACACGCTACGTTATTATGTCATATTAATACACACAAATCAGTGATCTGTGTGTGTCATTAAGCTGGGGCGCTGTACATGTAAAGTAGATAAAGGTTTCATCTTGTGTTTACCTGTGATGTCCCGTTTGGAGAGAGCTCATACACACTGAGCAGAGGGAGGCAAATGGTCTGGATGACTCCGGCTCCGGCAACGGCTGCTGCCCCCTGCAGGACACAATTAAGATGCAGTAAAGGGTCGATGCCTTTTGACATGGCGGTGTGTGTTTGTGCGAGTGTGTACCTGAGGTGTGTGAGACAGCGTGAGCAGCAGGTGGAGCGCCGCCTCGGTGAAGTAGAGGTTGCGTTTGAAGCGCAGGCTGAGCTCCACGGCGCTCAGGACGGAGGGAAGCATCGGCACCTTCCTCATCACAGACACCCAGTGCTCGCCGTCCTCGTCGGTGCGGCACAGCTCCTTGGCTAAATGTAGCGCCAGCACACACACCTGAGGAATTAAGATGCCGTGATGAATAAAAATGGATTCATGTGGAAAAACCTTTTAATCAACAGAAAAAGCAGTAAATCGGACTATGTAGTGCTGCGGCTTTGACCGTTTGCCACAGAAGCTTTAGATCAGTGGTTCTCAAAGTTTTTACATCGGGTACCACCTCAGAAAGTATTTGGCTCTCCAAGTACACACCACTATGGCCATGTTAAAATACAGTAGCGTAGGCCGACCCTATTCAGCTGCTATGCTTAATGCACACAGGAAGCAAATGTATTCCTCATTGTTCCTATGAACAACTCTTAAATATAACTTAACTTTACAAGCTACATCATGTAGACTTTAGTGTACTTGTGTTTGTAAACCCTCAGCGGGGATAGAAAGTCAAGATAATAATTTATACGCCTGTGGAGAGATTATCAACAAACAGCTTTGAGACTTTGAGGCTCCATTCCTCGTCCCGACTCACCCCGTCCCTCTGGTCCTTCTGTAGGTTGCGGGGAGAGTCCGTCTCCATGCTGTCCTCGTCCTCCGGCACGTCTCCCATTTGGCTAATGTGGCGTGTGTTGTCAATTAGTGCGAGGGCCTCATCCTTCACCGTTTCACACACTGAGAGCAGCAGCTGGGGCAGCTGGGAAATCTCCCCGCCTAGTTGACAAGAAGTCAAAAGGCGTTCAAAAACACAAAACCATCCGCCTCTGTAACATCTGGCAGGACATGAAAGACACAAGCTGCTCACCATTGAGTCCTTGTATCTGCAGAACAGATATGAGTGCAGAGAAGATCTTGGTCTTCGTCCTCTCCATCAGCTGCTTGTCAGCTTGCTGGACACTCTCCAGGATGAGGGACAGGGGAGACAGGATGTCAGGGGCTGTGGCTACCACGCTGGGGACAGACACAAGGTCAAAAGGTCAGATCTGGTATTGAGTGTAACTATCAGGAAGCCACTCGCCATTGACTTCACACACACACACACACACGAGTGGACCTGTGTGTGTAGGTGACTTAACAAATAACAATGTATGTCATGTATGTGCATGAGAAAATCATAAGTGTAATGTTAAAGAAAAAAAACCTTTAGAAATGTTATTGCGCGCACACACACCTAACCAAATCATGAAATGGGGAACTTGAAGCCCGCTTGTTCCCAAAACCTGACAGTAAAATAAACTGAGTTCTTCATGCACACAGATCTGCTGCATGTGTGTACTTTGTAAGTATCTACACACACATTCTTGCACTGGCTGTGACTGAGCCACAGGCTTTACTTACAGATGAGACACACACACACACACACACACACACACACACACACACACACACACACACACACACACACACACACACACACACACACACACACACACACACACACACACACACACACACACACACACACACACACACCTTTTCCACTGTTTAAGGAGGATGAGTAGTAAAGTGGCCATCATGGATCCAAGGCGGAGACACGGCTCAGATGTGGGCACTGTCAACTAGAAATAGACAAAACTAATTCAACAACGCAACAAGAGATTTTTAAAAATAAAAAGCAAAACAATTTTACTGACAGGATGTGACTCACAGTAGCTTTAGTTCCATCCAGGACGTCCATGAAGAGCTTCAGTTTAGTCGCGTCGTCTGTTACCTGCATCACATCAGCCTGAAAACCAAACATAAACAGCATTACTGCAGCAGAGTCGCATGTGGGGGACGACTTCAGACCGTTTCAGGTTTAATGCTACACACGTGGACGGTGGAGAGGATCAGCAGCATCCGCCAGGCCGATATCAGCATCTGGGTCTCGGGGAAGGAGCAGATGCCGTCCTCCTCCGCCTGGGCCATGTGGCAGACAAGAGACTTGACGTACTGGGACCAGTACTCGTAGCGCCGCCCGTTGGAGAACTTCTGCAGCCCGTCCTTCAGCGACTTCTCCAAGGGGCCGCTGCAACAACACACAGGCCGTGGTTACGAGACATTTCAGACATCGCCTCTTAAAGCGGCAACGAAGACGTCAATTTCATCACATCGACATCCGAGCCGCAAAAACTGTGAAAGTACCTGACGACATAGTAGATCTCCAATCCGATAATTTTCATGACAAAGGCACAAGTCTCCAGAACACAAGGCTGCGTGGGGGAGAGGAAATACATCATCATCAATGCATCATCATCATCGTTGTCAGTGGATCATTGATGAGGACGGTGCCGTACCTCTGTGGTGTCTGAAGGAGGTGGCAGGGTTCCAAAGAGAGGCGTTGTCAGATTTTCCCAAAATCTTTCTCTGAGGGAAAAGCATGTGGATCATGATTCAAATTCAATGTTTCAAAGAACACACATTCTCCATATGTGTCATTCTTATCCCCTGCTCTCCTGATCACCCAGGACTATTGGGTTTGAGTCTATAGTAAGGAATATCACTTATTAGTCATAGAAGCATCAAAAACAGTCCATTCTGCAGCTTTCATTCATAATAACTAGTGCAATCTGCCTCATCATCACTTTACTTCAGAGGCAACGGAACATTAAAAAAAAAAGTGCTGAAAGAGGTTTTCCTCCCAATAATGTGCTTACTTTGTGCGTAAGACAGAGATGGCGCTGTCCCTGCGATCCTGCCAGAGGGCGAGGAGGAAGGCGAGGGCAGCCCGGTGCAGCAGCGGAGGGCACCAGTACTTCCCCTGTTGTTTGGAGTCGATCAGGTCTAAGACCACCTGCAGACAGCTCCACTCGCCCAGCAGGAACTCCTACAGTGGGAGAGAAAAACTCAAAACCTCAACACAAACCTCAACGCAAAATGCACCTTTTGCTCACTTTTCCTCCCAAAATTCACACCTTTGAGCCTTTGCTGCCATCTTTGACTTCCAGGTTCAGGAAGAGCTCAATGAGGCCGGGCTGCGTTTCCACAGCTACGGTGAGAAACTCCAGAATCATGACCTTGATTCGCATGTCTTCGGTTTTGCTCTGCAGCCGAGTTAGGAAGGCGTCTCGGATGGCTGTCGCGTCGCTGCCGAGGCAGGCGTAGACGGACATGGGAGCCACCTGAGGACAAACATTAACACGTCAGGCGCGATTGGCGGCAGCTACAGGCGATTACAACGCATAAAGTGGAGCGGACTTACTGTGGCAAGCCTCTTCAGCAGCTGGATGGCCAGGCGAGGCAGCGCTGGGTCGTGTTTGTGATAAATATATTTGGCCAGGACGGCGATGAGGTTGTTGCCGTTGCCCCCATGCTGTGTCAGCGCTTGCTCCAGAGGAGACACAACGTCCGAGGGCGGCTTTAGGCGGATGACGTTGTTGGTGACCGAGAAGGCCAGTTTGACCGTCTGGATCAGGATCTGTCCTGGACCCTCAGAACCTCCGCTACAGATGGTAAACGGAAGGGGGAGGGCGTGTTACAAACCGAAACCACCACTATGGGAACAATTACTACTCTTGCTGCATCTGATGTAGTCTGACCTGCTGGGATGTGCTGCCAGCACGATGTCAATGGTGTCGACGCCCACTCCCATGATATTGACCACCGCCTGGCCAGCCTCTGTGTTTGCCAGGCTGTAGATGCACAGAGACTGCAGGGTGGGTGTGCTGCGGCAAGAGAAGAAGAAGATGCATTCAACTAAAACGTACAAGATTTGTATAACATAAACTAGGAAAGCTTACAAAATATTGACCATTCACCACGTTAAGCACAGTTGCAGATTTAAGGCGTTGAATAATAAAGGGACCAGATCTTACCTGCCCTGGTTCTCTCCCTCTGGGCTCAGATTGAGAATAGCGTGGATCAGCTCCAATATCAGGCAGCCTGCAGCAACAAAGAGGAGTTTAATCCGATTTCACTTTACTGTCCAGTCAGGTAGAAAGTATCTAATAGAGCAGCGGCCCCCAACCACCGGTCCGCAGACCAGTACCTGTCCGTGGGTCATTTTGTACTCTTTGTGTCTTTGCTTTTAAAAGAGTTCGAGCGGTACTTCTCAGCAACAAAAGACCCACGGACGCGAAAGAATGGGTCCGCAACCCATATTGCAAATGACGGTGGCCTTAAACATTAATTTCAGACGACAACTCCGATGTTTCTGGATTCAAATCAAGGCAGAAAATCCCGAGATCGCCACAAAAACACTGAAAACTCTGCTTCCATTTCACACACCCTCTCTTTGTGAAGCAGGGTTTATGCAGTGACAGAGTGAGTGAGTAGACTGGACATAAGGAACACACTTCGGGTGTCATCGTCTCCCATTAACTCTTGGGTTGGGGACCCCTGTACTGGAGTTCTGTCAGCTGTGCCCTTACCGATCCTCTCCCTGACTCCGTAGGTGTTGTAACGCCACTTGTGGTACGTGGGCAGCATCTCCTTTAACACCAGCAGCACGCAGGGGATCAGTCCTTTGCTCTGGGTGCTGCCAAGCTGGCCCTGACATGAGACATAAACTGCATAAGGATTCTAGGACAACAAAATGAACCAACACACAAACTCTTCCGTACTACTTACAGGGATGTTGAACTGGGTGCTCTTATTTTATTCAGTATAATTCATCATTACCTTGACCAGACTTGTGATGAGACGGAGGAAGGCGATGGTCACGTCATACTCCCCCCTGGGCTGCTCTATCTGGACTAGCAAGTTGCCATAGTTACCCGCCTTCATGCCCTCAGCGCTAAAAAATAAAACCCAATTTGCTAAGAATTTGTGATGTTTGACAGTCAAAGTCAATATTTAGGGAGGACACAGTTAACCGACTTATTACCTTACAGACTGAGCCATGGTAGCCAAAGGGCTGGAGGCGAAGGGGAGGAAACCTGTGTGGTGCAGGCTGGACCACACCTGAACAGAAGAGAAAAAAAGAGGAGAAGCTGGATGACGCATGAATGTGAGGAAAGGGTGTAAAACTTTTACATTTGAGGTACCCGGTGCACCGACCTTCCCGGGCATCCTTGCAGCCAGCACGGTCAGGCAGTTGACACAGGAGGCGATCACGTCCACTGGAGGGTTGATGACGGATGTTAACCTGACAGACGCAGAGCAGGAGAAGACGAGACGGACCAGATTGAAACCGGTTGAAAGAGAAGGAGCAGAATAACAGCTTTTGTAAAGTTAGTTTACCTCTGCAGCAACATGTAGATGCGTGAAGTCAGAGGCAACAAACAATCCGACACGGTCCAGTCTGTGCTGATGATTTTATGCACCAGGTCCAGGATGGGTTTGACACGTGCACAGTGAGCGAGGACATCTAGCACCAAAAGAGAGAAATACAAGGCAATTCATTTACATCGTCTTAATGATTCAATTTGAATCCAATGAATCAGTTTATTAGGTAGCGGACGAGCTTGGCAGGTGTGTGTACCTGCAGTAGAAACGACATGGAGCAGCATCTCGACCTCACAGGTGAAGAGGGTCCAGGAGCTGTAGGAGTGCTCCCAGCGCACCATGTAGCCCTGTTCCCCTCCTATCACCACCTGGCCCAGCACTCCCTGGGGCATCCACAGGTTCGTTTGCCCCACGCCTGCAATGGAGACACAAAGAATCAGCTGTTACGTTACGTTGCGTTAAGAGTATGAGATTATCATTCAGCTCCATCTTTGTGGCATGCTAGGGCGCACAAAAATGGTGTCAGCACTCACATATCACAGTGACAATCAACAAACTGACCTAGTGGGTAGAGAAGCTTCGGTGTCTGTCTCCTCCACAGTGTTCCGTCGTCCTTGGATACTATATCGTTGGGTTTGTGCTTGTAAACTTGTGTGTAGAACGACATCTTGTCCAAAAAGTTGTACACCTGTCGCACAGGGACAGAAACACATCGATGACTCATTGGGACAAGGCAGGGGGGAGGGAGGGAGGGAGGGAGGGGGGGGGGGGAGGAGAGAGAGAGAGAGAGAGAGAGAATGTGTAAGCTACCTTTTTAACAGTTGACTTGTTTGACAGTAACACAGTTAGAAGCTGTAACAGTGGTCCAATCTTATGAGGGAACATCCCGACAGCGCTGTCCAGGATCATCCCCAATCCCATGTTTGGCTTCTGGATTTAAAAGAACACACACACACACACACACGGGATGAACATTCACTCATTCTTATTTCTTCTTCGTCATCCTCTTTTGTCTCATGGATCAAACAGACGCTCACCATTTCCCAGAACACTTCAGCCAGACTGGGGGCAGAGAGGACCTCGCATGCAGCGTCGATCAGGTGGGAGCACTGCGTCGCCACGCCGTCAGCCTGTCAGATCCATTACGGTGGGAGCAAATGACCCCAAAAAAAAGGGTTACAAACATAAAATGCGAGTCGGGACATTTTACGAGACAGATGTGTAAAAACCGACTTTGTACCTGTAAGCTCTCCTCTTCAAAAGACGTGACCACAAATGAAAGGAGGCCATAGATGCACATCTTTGCTGTGCTCGCTGTGCACTAGAGAGAGAGAGGAGAGAGAGAAAGAGAGAGAGAGATTAACCAATAAATACTGCTCATGTCGTGTTCAGATTATCACACTTAGAAAATATAGATGTACTGAAATCACTTTGAAATCACATCCACAGCATCTTCTCGTCTAAACCTTAGCGATCTTGATATTTCCCATACAAACACAATGCCGATGTGGAGCACAGCAGGTTTTCCATTCCACCAGCTGGAATTCACTCCGGGCGTCTAATTAAGGACAGATTTAGACCGGCACTGTGTGATTATATTTAACAAGCTTGTAAAGTAAAACCAGGCGCACATTACTCTACAGTCTTTGATTAAGGCACCGTGAAACAATGTGCAACTTTCTTATATGATTTCTGTTGATCCTGGACGTAGGTAGGATCCGATACAATGAAGGATCATTACAAGCACGCGGCACCTGGATATTATTTAGGCAGTTTTGGGGTAATGAGAGCAACAGCGAGTCAGATTGCGCAGTGTTGAATTTGTTTATTTGGCTTTCAGTCCAAAAAGAGGTCACCATCAATTAGAATCTATTTCAAAAGTGTAATTCAGCATTTGATCTGACCCATGTGTGCTTCCTTACATTATTCCCTGAGAGTCCAAGGCCCTTCAGCATGGCTGAAAGATACTTGAACACCCCGAGCTGCAGGGCGGTGTTGCCGATCCGCCTGACCACGGGACTGGACTCCTCTGGTCTCAGTGTGTGTCTGAGCAGGACCCAAGCCAGCAGCACCGGCCCATGATGAGGGATGTCACCAAATGTCAGCAGCAGTTGATCCATTTCCTGGAAGACAGACAGCTTCATCAACCTTAAAGGAACAATACAATGAGTCTAGATACAATTTGTGAAAAACTAATAACATTAGAGCGCCTGAGAATGCAGGCTTCCTTAGACGGATTGTATGTGTCAAGTTCAGTGCTGCAAATCTGGGTTCTTGCTGTTCAGAGACTTAATTCAAACCTTAATGATGTCAGCAGCGTTGGAGAACTGATGCTGCACTGTACAGTCCTCCAGAGCACACTTGTGAAGGAAGTCAATGTCCATTCCCTCTACCAGGATAAGACTGCTCAAGTATCTGCAGGCCAGAACATACAAGACATTTCAAACCTAATCACTGTTGAATAATGTACATAGAGACAGGTTTTTTAAAGGCCTTGTTTACAAAGATCATTGACCTTAAACATTACAGCCATCAAATATCAATAACTCAGATTCTGTTGTCGTTCTGTGTTAAATTACCAAAAACAGGACGATCCGATTCAGTGTTATCTCTTTCATGGTCAAGAAACCCAGTGAGATGTAGGAGTTTGTCATATTTTTACACATTAGTGTATTAACATGAACAACACAATCAGCCAAGTGTTCTTACCCAATGCGGTCTACGAGCGCATCCATGCTCTTGTTCACAAGGTGTCTGTTGGTCTGCCGCAGACCAAAGCCCTGCTCCTTGAACATCTTGGTGAAGCTCAGCAGGTCAGATGGGCTCATTTCAAAATAAGCATAATACAGGAAGATGATCTCCAGCAGCAGAGACTGTTCTCTCAGACACTGGAGGAACCACCGTGACACCTGCCTCTCCGTCTGCAAGAGAGGACAAATGATTTCATGTCGTTTAATGGACAATCAATATAACATGAATGACTGAAACATGAAAAAATATAAAGCAAATGACTACCATCAGGTTTCCATGGGTCTCCCATGTTGGAGCCTCTGCCTTGAAGAGGGTCTCAAACTGGGACTGATAGTTGCTCACCAGATCCTTCTCTAGTTTGTTTACACAGTTACAGTACTCGGCCTGCACAGCAACAAACAGCAAAAATTGGTTGCAGATTGTAAACCAACTAATTTCTCATCAGAAATGACTCATATATGGCTGAATATCTCATTTATGAAGTCTCCAAATTCCAGCTTTCAGTCTTCATCAGCAATCTTACCCTATAGGGATGTCGCTCATCCTGAAAGTATGTCAGCAGAAGCAGAACACATCTGAGTAGACACACGCGCTCCTCATAGTAATAGTCCGCAATCTGTGTGTGCACAGAGACAATCATACTTAAAAGACTGAAATGGGGACACAGCGGTCAAGTTGAATCATAATTTAACAAACAGTGAGACAAAACACTGAGAATGTCTGCACATCTCCCCTACTGACCTTCAGCAGCAGCGCTTGGCTTTGTCGATCGTCCTGAAGAACACCCTATAATGAAGAGAAATCATTTTCACTGTTTAACTCTATCATATTAATTATTTTATCAATCCAACCAGGCATAAATAAATAAAAAATCTAATTCTGAAATCAAATTCAGTGCAGGCACCTTTAAGGAGTTCCGGGTTCCTCTGTAGTCCTCCTGTAAGTAGCACTGTAATAGCTGAACACTCTGCTGTTCATCAAGACCCTGCAACAAGCCAATAATAATCACTACATAGAACCACAACTGTTAAAAGGTGACTGTTATAAGGTGACCATATGATTCTGGATAAAACAAAGTTTCAAACTCTCACCAAAAGTTTACTGATTCGCAAACCAAACTCCTTCAGCGATTTTGCAACATCTTTGTTCTCCTTCACTTTCCCAGCAGATGACGAGCTGGAACATGGGATGTTGGCAGTCAGTTAGCCCTTCAGGTAGTTTAGAATAAGAGTTTGGCTTATGTTTGGATCAGAAATAACCGTAAACATACCTGGGTGGCTTGTAGTAAGTGAGTCCTTGATGTAGTCTGTCCCAGTGTCTTTCGAGCTCTGCCTCTATCTGAGCCTTTGACCATTGATCAGAGAGTTGGTTGTGAGAAAGATTATTCTGTCAAATATTGCAAACATACAGTATATATGCATGATGATGACGACAAGCAGACATACCGGCTCTCGCAGTGCCGATCTTCCCAATAGTATAGTCCATAATTCTCGACTGCTCCTAATAGCAAAAGTACAGTATATTAGCAAAACACTGACACTGAAACACGCTCCTCTTTCAAACCCGCGATCATTTTGTCTTCCATATTGGTCCATTAGTAAGGAAAGTTCACCCCGGTCATACCCGTTACCCCTAAACCCAGTTACCTGGCTTTTGTGGAGATTTGTTCGCTCAAGCCAACCAGACGTCTTGCATTGTGGCTTACTGGTCCTGACTTCAGCATGATGACAATGCTTACTGTTTGTCTCTGACGTATTCTCAAACTAGTGTGTTGAGGGGTCGTTATGGTCATTGTTATGGTTAGTCATTGTTGATGCCATTATAGGGTGGGGGCGAGGGATGATAGGTCAACTGTGATGTCATTCATGATGTCATTATGTGGGGTGCTTGGATGATATTTGTTTTATGTAAATGATAATTCCATATTTTTGTTTTCTTTTTAAAAAGCATCTTATGCAAATGCTCCTTGAATGACTCTTTCCATTTGAGAGAAGTTTGGAGGAGATTGTAGGAATGTCACATTTATGTCTCCCATCATGACATCATTCTGTCAGGTGGTTCCATTCATTTCCCGATAAATCTATTTAGATTAAAAATTATTTGGTAATAAAAAATGAAATAAAAGTGAGTTTCATGTAAATAAAACTAAGTAATTTCCCTCGGGACAATAAGCGTATTTTATCTTAAAATAAAATGAAAAACAGACTTTGCCAAGAAAGGTAAAGTTAATGTTTTTGGCAAGTTAAGAGACGAATGGAACAAAGGTACACACAAATATAAACACGCACTGAATATAGTACAATACATGATAAATGGATACATAAGTACGGTTTCCATTTAAACAAATCAATTACTGACCTCAATCTTATGAAACATGAGGGGGAAAACTACGCATGCACCATCTCATGCCACCAATATGCTGACCATATAGTGACGTATCGGCGGTTACTGCAGTAAATGGTGCTTGTGAACTATTTCAAAGCCAAGATGCGACTAAACAAGCAGCTTGATAGTTGCTCGCACACGGCGCTAACATGAAACCATTCAAATCTAACGACAAGTAACGGCTAAGCTAAGTTAGCGCGGTGCTAACAACTTAAAACACACGTTATCATTGTTCTATTTTACTGTTGACAAGGCGCTACAATAGTATATATTCACACTGTGTAGATGTATCTACTCGAATACGAAACGTTAACATATACTCCGGTGTAGAGGGAAAAGTTTAATTCCGATTCCTTACCTTGTGCATACCTCGGAGTCCGCCATCTTTGACCCTGCCAGCTGATTGGTTGTTGTCCTGGGTGGTCATCACTCACGTAACGCCTACTTTCTTCTTCTTTTTTTAATGCGCTCTGTAGGACGTGACTGCCATTTAGTGGACATGTTTATACTGCAACATGGGTATAAATCGTGTTCAGATTCGTGCTGCTTTTGGTCTGAATTCTCTGTCAAGTGTTATTGATCATTTACTTGTATAAGAAGAACAATGTTATCTGTTAGTTCAACATTGACAGAGAGCATTAAAGGGCAAAACATGTACTTGTGCAATGTCATTATGTAGTTCAGCCCAGTCCACTTTTGAGGTCATTTTTTATTCACAAAACATTAAACTGCCCATATGTCTAAGTGAAAAATTAATAACGAGAAAGCTAAAGCAAAGACCAAAAGGTAATCATAACAAACATGACAGTTTATCGTAAGCAGTAGTAGTACCGAAATATGTTTATTATCAGCCTATAGATAATATATAATTGTTTAAACATGTTATATAAAATGAAAATGAACATAATCTCCCAAAAATCGGAACAAAACGCAGATTTATTATGTTTATCAACAAGACGATTGTGTAATTAGCTATTTGATGTGTATTAGACAAAAGCCGTCCGCCATCTGCCCACTGAATTTGAATTCAATTTAGAGACACTGTTTGCCAATCAGTACACGATAAACATTCATAATGTTTTAAAAGGAAAACATATACCTAGAAAATATAGTTAAAAAAGGTGTTAAAAGTATGTAAATTTGTTGTACCACGTGATCCGGTTGTCAAACATGGCTCCCTCCTACTGGGCTTGAGAGGCTGCTGCTGCACGAGAGAGAGGAAGAGCGTGGAAACCGGACAATCGCCGCCTCTTATCTCACACACCTTCCAAACAACACGACACTTATGCGGTACGTAAACCTGCCTTGACCGGTCTTGATCTTCTTTAAATCCCTCCTGCGCTGCTGTGCTGTGTGTCGTCGTGCTAACTCGGTACAATCAGCTGTGTGTGCGTTTGTGTGTCCGCTAGCTCGATGCTGTCCGGGGCTGCAGCATCCCCTCTCTCCATCTCATTACTATTGTCGGTCAAAGTTACCAAGCAAGGAATGAATGAATGAATGAATGAATGAATGTAGGAGTTTTTATTTTCATCGGACCGATCTAATAACGCAGTAAGCCGATGCAGGCCAGAAGTCTCCCACCCCCACAGCTGTGGACAGAAGGCAGGACAAAAGGTGGCAGCTGATCAGGAGACATCATGGCTTCTGTGTCTCCTTCACCTTTCTGACCAGGCAGAAGTACGGATTTCACAACGACTGGGTGAATGTTTACCTGACCATAGTTCATGGTAGATAGCTGAGCAAAGTGCATCCGTCAGATGAGCTCATTTCAAAATAAGCATAATACAGTGCAATATGGATTGAATCATATGAAACTATCTTTAAATACAGCAACACAGTGTTTTAATGAGCGTAGACATACATTAAACTGTAAAATAATGAATCTACTTAATAGCTCATTTGTAAAGTACTCATTCAGGAAGCATCTTGGGAGCTCATGAGGACAGGAGGGACACAAAGGGTTAAAAGCTGTGAGCAAGGTCCATTTGAGCTGCATAACTTATCAATAACACATTAGCAGTACAGCAGTGCAGAGACCATATCGGTGACATACGATTAAGTGTGCTGATACCATTTAAAATTCTGGCAGCTGAATTCTATACAGCGGCTTTATTACCAATGTGAACTCTGCTATCATCAAAACAAGAGTGGCACTTTTAGAAATGGTCTGATTTGATTGAATTTTCCTTCCTTTTCACAGATCTAGAGTCCGAGCTGCCACATGATGTGTGCCAGAGGGAGGAAGTGAGACATCAAGCGCCTTCAGTGCCACAGACCATCTGCTCTGACCCTCCTCCCTCGCTGGTAAACCTCCACCCTCCACCCTCCAGCCATGCAGATCAGCCCGGTGCTGGTGGAGTCCACTGTGGTCTTGGCTGTGGTGCTGTGCGTCCACATGGCGGTATGGAACCAGCACTCGTGGTGCAGCATCGCCCTCGTCATCCAGGCTTTCTACGTGCAGCATAAATGGGACAGGCTGCTCAGGTCAGGCAGCGCCGTGTTCCAGTTCCGTCCGGCGGCAAACAGCGGCATCGTCCCGGCCTCCATGGTGATGCCCTTGCTGGGCCTGGCACTCAAAGAAAAGTGCTCCGCCTCAGGGAATGTCTACTTTGAGCGCTTCTCCATGGTGATCACCATCACAGGTATGATGCTGGCTCTGTTCCTCTCCCTGATTGCTCTGGGAATCACCAGACCCGTTCCCACAAACACTTGCGTGATAGCAGGCTTGGCCGGAAGTGCAATTCTGTACACGACCAAACAGACGCTAACTGTGTCCGAGGTCATCGAAGTCTTGGAGGTACTGCTGATCTTCGTCTATCTCAGCCTCATTGTGCTTTACCTGCTGCCGCGCTGCTTCACTCCCGGAGAGGCGCTCCTCATCGTCGGGGGAATCAGTTTCATCGTCAACCAGCTCATCAAGCGCTCCCTGAACCTGGCAGAAGTGAAAGGGGATCCGGTCAACTATTTCCTGCCGGTGGTGGTGGTGGGCTCACTGTTGCTGGGCGTTTTCTTCGCTCTGCTCTTCTGCTTCATGGAATCTGAGACCTGGGTGTCATCGCTATTCTTTCACATGATGACGGCAGTTCTCGGCCTGGGAATCCTCCTGCCGTGGCTCTCCCTGTTCATAGGGCGGCATCCCATCATGTGGCTGTTAGATTTTGTAACGTTGAATGACAGACGACTCTGTCTGCTGGGGTACTGGCTGCTTCTGGCTGTCGTTGCAACCTGTGTCGTGTTGCACCAAAACTACCAGCGCCAGTCGGGGTCAAAGAAGCACCAGGCCTCAACTGTTGTCAGGAAATACTTCCATCTTATAGTTGTGGCCACGTATGTTCCAGGGCTCATATACGACAGGCAGCTGCTCCACGTGGCGTCTGTGGGCTGCTTGGCCGTTTTCTTGTTCCTGGAGTACGTGCGATACTTTAGAATCCAGCCTCTGGGCCAGCTGCTCAGGCAGTTACTCACCTTGTTCCTGGATGAGCGGGACTGCGGGCCTCTCATTCTAACGCACGTCTACCTGCTGCTGGGCATGTCTCTGCCCATATGGCTCTTTCCCGGACCCTGCGCCCCTAAGGGGATTCTTCCCGGAGCGGGTGGCCTGGTGCCTTATGCGGGCGTGCTGGCCGTGGGAGTGGGAGACACGGTTGCGTCCGTCTTCGGCAGCACCATGGGGGAAATCCGCTGGCCTGGCACGAGGAAAACCATGGAGGGCACGGCGACGTCCGTGTTTGCCCAGATCATCGCCGTGGCCGTGTTCCTCATCTTCGACGCCAGCATCAATCTGAACTCGACCTACTCGTGGATCGTGGGTTCCATCACTTTGGTGGCCATGCTGGAGGCCTACACTTCCCAAATAGACAACCTCCTGCTCCCGCTCTACCTCTTCATCCTGCTGTTGCTCTGAATGGCACAAAGGCAGACAGACAGACAAACACACATGTGTATGCAGACCCCTTCCCCCCCTGTTCTCAGTCCTTTCTGGGGTAAAAGGAAGAACAATGAAAGTCATTTGGGGGGGGAATGAAAATAGCAGCAGTGGTGTACGGTTTCTGTGCGTCACTGCTCCGTCCCTGAGGTACGAATGCTGCTGACAGCAACAACTCCTGAATTATATAACGGGAGATGGAATTTAGAATAATGGGAAATGTCCTTCACATACACATGTAGAAATCCAAACACTGCTAGAAAAGGCTCATTTCTGTCATCAGTGGGGGTTATTGCTGTTCATATTTGGTCCTTTTTTATTTTTTTGCATATGGTCTTTGAACAACAGATTTGAAGTCGGAGTCTTGATGTCTTTATTTTTTTTTAAACCAACATTTTCATTTCAGCATATTGAAATATTACATCTTGCCTCCCCTGTGGCAATAAGAAGGACTTACATCTGATCGTATTTGCCTTAACAAGTATATTTTCTAGCACCCAGTGTTGTACATAACATTAATGGAAGCATTGGTGTTTGTAAAGAAGCCGATTTATACTTTCTATACTTTCCTGCATGTCACCAATGTGAAATTCTGGATTATTTATGGTTATTTTACCTTGATTTCTTTGGTATGATCTTCTCAAAACAAACACACTGGTAAGTTTCCTTGCGATACTGAGCCTTCAAACTTGAGATATTTTTGGAAGACATGTATTTGGCCAAAATAATGACAATGACAGACCCTTCCTTCCTCCATTTACTAGCAATAATTGCCATTGAACATTTGTTTTCTAGAAATATCTACAAGGTTTGAGCTCTCCATCATCATTACCATCATCACTCCAACAGGAGGAGGATGAAGATGTCTTAGGAGGATATTTGATGTTTCATATGATGACTTTATTTGCATGGTCCTTGCGGTATGTTGATTTTGCCAATATCCTCACATTTTTGGAAGTGTAGTACTGCATGTCGAGTGATAATCAATGCTTCCTACTTTTTAATCCATTTATTTAATACTCATTTGTGGATTGCAAGTGAGGACCTGTGTGAGTGACTGATTGGACTTTGACTTACACAAACTAACACCTTTGCTCCCTCAGTTTTGTGGTAAAGTGACCATGAACAGGTTTGGATGTTGTGTGTTGTGGATTATACTTGCCTATACACAAGGTTTTGATGTTTAATTTGCATAAATGTCTTAACAATGAACTTACTTGAACACAGAACATGCTTGCTCCCGATAATAAACATACAAACTCTGCCATCCCCCTTTGAATCACCTTGATCAGGAATAAAGCAACAGTTTTGATGAGGAAAGTACATTTGGTTTAGTGTCGTTTTTGAATATCCAGGGAAAGTCGAACAAACAAGATGAAAAATATTTATTCAAATTGGTATGTTGTATCCGAGCCTATTAAAAAAGTGAGGTTGTCTCCATTAAAAGTGTTTCAGTGATTCTGGGTGAAGCTTACATAGTAATTAGAAATTAGTAAAATTTCTTCATACATGTTGGTCCTTTAGGATTAAGGAATGATCTGGCATCCTTCATTTAGTGTAGAGGGATGGGAAAGGGAGCTCTTCAGTGGGCTGCAACCTTGAGGGGCCAAAGAGATGGAATGGATTAAAAAAAATACGATTATTTGTTTGTGCTGGAATGAAGGCGTATGCATGGATGGGACTGAACATGACGTGTCCACCCGTTGAGGGAAAGCATGTGGAGGTGGTTTATTGTATGTAATATAACTCAAAGATGATGTTGATGATGATGGTCAGGCTACAATATGGAACTGGAACCCAACATCCGAGACACGGCAAAGGGGAAGACGCCCAGAAAGTGCTGACATGACGTGACTCTCGTATATCTCACCAGTTGTCGGGGCTCCAGCGTGTGTCCTGAGTTTCCATAATGTGGAAGGCGTAAACATGGCGAGAGTCTTCCGAGCTGTTTTCAGCACTGCGATGCACAACCTCCCCGTGGATCAGGACTGCACTGCCTATACACACACACACAGGTGATGGATGGAACGGGTAACGTGTACTTTGCGCATAACCCTTTGCCCTCCTACACTTTAAGCTCCAAGCAACGCACTGGTGAAGTGAGTGAAGTATGTCTGACCTTTTTTAACGGGAGTGGCCTCAAATTTCTCTTCATCGTACGTCTTCTCTGTACCGATAAAGTCTGTCACGACATTGGCGCCCTTTGGTGTCCGTACAAAGCGCCTTGATATTCCACCTGGGAGCAGCAGAGGTGCACGTAGGTAAAGGTTATTATGGGCTGGATGACACCATGTTTGGTCTCGTCAGGCCGTCAAACTGTGGTCTTACTTATATGTGACCCTGGGATGAACCATAGACAGCCGTTGTTGACCGTAGCGTCTTCCAGCGCTATCCACAGCCCCATAACTCTGCCCAGTGGCTCCGTGTACAAAAACGTGGCGTCCTGGTGCGGCATCACTAAGAATAAGAGAAGAAACTGCTATACATACCGTCAAGGAATATTCCTAAGACGAAGTTTTGACGTGATAAAAGCCATGGACACAACCCTCCATATTCATAATATTTTCTTCTTACCTTCTCCACCAATGCCTGGTTGCTAGACAACAGGGAAATAGAAGTGAAATCTTAGATCGAACCAATTTGAAGCATCATCTATCAGAGAGACACAGATGTGACCTTACCTTAAAAATATACATGCTTTGCACAATCACAGGATGTATCAGCCCCAACTTCTTCGCGATACCCTGCGAGAACAAGAGGAATATACATAAGTGATGCGTCATCGAAGACAGAATTCTTTGATACTGATCTTCAGCCGACTGACCTGAATCTTGGGTGACTGTGTAGCATTTTGGTACAGAGGCTCATGAGCATGAAGCGCTACAAAAAGGCCAAAACAAAATCAGGGATTGAATTTTGTGGAAAGGATTTTGAACATGTGAAGAAAACATCCAATCCCGTTTGCTCACCGTGTCCGACCTTATTGAGTGACCTCTCCTTAGGCACGACAAATTCCCCTGCAAGAATAGGAGCACTTTACTTCTACCTCTTCTTTGGAAGCTGTTTCACATTACAGAACACTGCAAATAGGCTGAATCAAAGTTAAACAGAGCTCACCTTTGTCATCAAAAACTCCTTTCTCAAAGAAAAAGCGGATCTTATCGCCACTGGTGATGAAATAGTCAGCACTTCCCTGCAGGCCAGAAGGTTAAACATCAGTCATTTGATCCTGCAGGCAATGATTACATTACAGAGAGGAGGGGCTGCACAGATGTTAGAAAAAGGTTGATTGAGTTAAGATAAGAGCATGCTGAAGTCCAGTACAGGAGGAAACAAGCAGTCTGATTAGAGACAGTCTTATGATATGAGAGACAGTCTTATGATTGACTTAGACAGTGTGCACTAAGATCTAATGAAGGATGCTTTGTGTGTGGTAGAATGGATCATTGGGCAAGAGATTGTAGACAGAACATAAACAATAAAAACAGAGGTTTTCGAGGTCCTCCACAACCTTATGATCGTGGGGAAGGAATGGCATGACTAGGAAAGGAGAGTGAAGAGAATAGTGGAAGGAATGAGACAGGGGAAGCAATAGAGGATGAGGAAGTGTTGGAGTTAAGTGATGCAATAATGATGTTACAGAATGATGAGAAACCTGAAGTAACATTGGTGATTGGGAGAAAGTCTGTAACATTTTTGTGTGACTCTGGAGCTTCCAGAACTGTAGTGCACCCCGATGACGTACCCAATGTCAGGGCATCCACGGCACATATCTATGTAAAAGCAGCAAATGGGCAGATACACAGAGAGGACTTATCAGAACTTATAGATCCAGAGACGGCTGTCTCTGGCAAATGCCAACTTGTATTATTAAAAGTGTGTCCCTGCAACTTATTGGGTAGAGATATGATGCAATTGTTGAACATTGGGACGGTCCCATCTGACAGGGGTATGCGGGCGCACCGAATGACACGAATTTGTGTGGTCCAAGGCATGGGACCGGCAGATTATTGGTACAGTCTTGACCTATCCACCACTGGACCAGGGTCAATAACCTCTGACCTAATGGAAAAAGCTAAACAAAAGGTGCCACCTGGGGCACAAGTAATGAGACCAGAAGATTTACATTGCACTATGTTTTTCAAACACACATCAGGACCAGATTTTGGCTATGAAAAGAAGTTTTGGACAAACAACACTACACCTAACAAATTTATACTGGGACAAAAGTGGAAATTGTGGAACTAGTTGCAAGTTACAGCCAGACATTCAAAAATTGTTAAGGTCCTGGGACACGCCACATGTCTCATTATCAAAGGGTAATGGACAGATGGTGTGATGTGGGAAAACTTGTAACCCGGGGGGAGGAAGCCTATGACTGGGACCAGGTTGGAGGGGGCTGCAAATACAGCGATACAGTGATAATTGATTGTCCGGATTCAGCGTGTAATACTCCACTTTTTCCAGTAAAAAAGGCTCCACCCTCATCGGGATGGAGAATGGTTCAGGATTTGCAAGCTGTAAATAAAGCTGTAGTGCCTCGTGCGCCTACAGTACCTGACCCACACACACTTTTGAATGACCTACGTCCGTACAATAAATTATTTTCTGTGGTAGATATCAGCAATGCATTCTTCTCAGTCCCGGTACATCAAGATAGTCAATTTTGGTTTGCATTCACATATAGGAAGAAGAGGTACACCTACACTAGGATACCACAAGGTTATTGTGAATCACCTACCATTTTCTCACAAGCAATGTCTGCTAATTTGGCTAAGTTTATACCGCCGGCTGAAAGTCAAATCCTACTCTATGTAGATGATATTCTCATAGCATCTAGGAGCAAGGAAGAATGCATAACCGACACATAGCAATGCTAAAGTTCTTAGCTGAACAAGGGCATCGAGTTAGTAAAGGAAAGTTACAACTATGGCAGGATACAGTTAAATACTTAGGATATAACTTGTCACATGAGGGAAAACTTTTGGACGAAAATAGAAAAACAGCTATTCTACGAGCACCCAAACCTAGAACTAAGAAGCAAATGATGTCATTTTTGGGGATGACCAACTTTTGTAGGAGCTGGATTTCTAATTATGCAGCAATCACAGCACCTTTGACTGCATTAATGTACGACACACCCATGGCAGCATCAGATCCGTTGTCATGGACACCAGAAGCAGAAAGTGCTTTTGTTGATGTGAAAAAGGTCTTGGTGGGATCAGCAGTACTGGGCTTACCGAATTACCAGAAACCTTTTGTACAAACTGTAGACTGCATGTCTGACGATTATGACCCTTCTAATAGTAAGAGCCAAAGAAAGAGGGGTGTGCAAAATGTTTGGAACTTTCTGTTGCACCTTTATCCCTAATAACACTTCCTAGATGGCAGTATCACATCACACTTGGAGGAGCTCGCAGGGAATTCAGGAATTGGCGACCCCTTCAACCAGATGATGGAACAATGGTTGGGAAATGGAGCAAACTCATCACTCCATCACCATTGGCATCGCTGTTCTGGCAACCTGTGGATGTGGCTGCATTCGGTGCATACGGGCTTTCTACAGAAACTCATAGACACTACCATGACGAAAACCAAGCAGCAGATCCAGGGTGAAGATGATCTAGATGAGGTCATCCTGAATGATGCTGAGAGTGGATGTTGAGACAACACTATTGAGTGAAATCTGACGATGACTTGTTTGATGAAAATCTACCGAAGAGTTAAACAACGATGACCTGATTGGTGAAACAGATGATGTACAAATACTGTTGTCACAAAACTATGTACATATATGATTTACCTCTCTGTAAGTGAGATGATATTCTTATGACAATGTTCTTATCCCATTTAGTATAAACAGGAGGGAAATGTTAGAAAAATGTTGATTGAGTTATACTATGGGATAAGAGCATGCTGAAGTCCAGTACAGGAGGAAACAAGCAGTCTGATTAGAGACAGTCTTATGATTGACTTAGACAGTGTGCACTAAGATGTTTCCTCCTGATATTGATAACTTGTGATTTACTCAGGTGGTGTGGCCTGTTGTTATTGTTAATCTGATCAAGACTGTGAGTGACAGGGACAAAGTCCTCTGGCAACCATGTATAAGGTGATGATTTGAACTACTGAAAATCAGTCAACCCAGACTGCAATGACCACACATTGTAACTGACTTGACTCTTGCTGCAGCAATAAATTCTCAACCCAAGTGTTCTGAAGTCTCCGTGCCTGAAGAAAAGGCAGGCAGTGGCTCAGTGGTTAGAGCTTCTGCTTGGGAACTGGAGGGTTGCCGGTTCGAGCCCCTGCCAAGGCGCCCCTGAGCAAGGCACCGAACCCTCAATTGCTCCCCCCTCTGCGAAGGGTGGTAATGTAATGCAAGTCGCTTTGGATAAAAGCGTCTGCCAAATGATCGTAATGTAATGAAGAAAATAATTTTCCTGACAAAAGACTCCAGGGACAGTGACTACGTTGTGCTACTAATTAGTGCACATGGGGACAGGGTAACAATGTACCCAGTGACACAGACTGACTCTCTACAGCCAGAGAACACGTGTAGGAGCCTTACCTGCATCTGTAAAGTGCAATACGACGGTAAGCAGATGAAAGAAAGAAATGTGTAGGTCAGTCACACTGTATTAATGCTTGCATCATAGGTTATTGTACACAAGTGTACCTGTCCTTTGACCTGCTCGTCTTGATCGGTGGAGAAAGTGACCCTGCAGTGCTCTGGGACGTCCATTCGGTCCACAATCTCCTTCATACCCTGCTTCAGTGCATCACACTCCTGCGAAGTCAGCAGCCCATCCAGAACCACATATCCATCCCTCTGGTACTATCAAGAGGGAATAAAGTAATCGTGAAACTGTTTCAAACTGAAGCTGGAAGATAAAAACACATCAGCAATAATAATGCTTGTTTGACCAACATAAACATGTCTGACACTTACAAACTGTCCCATAGAGTACTGAGTCAACATCTCCCATGACATAGGGGATTTATTTTTTTTTTTTTGCAATTTGTTTTTATTGAAGCAAACATTGTACATGACATTGCGCATACAGTTGTAGGATATTTTGGAGATATTTTTTTATATAGAAAGAGGGGAAAGAGGAGAGAGAGAGGTAGAGAGAAATAAGGAAGGTTGTATTATCACTACTATGGTTGTTGTTAAACTTTACACATAGACCCTGAGGTAGAGTACAAGTAGATTGGAATTGCAATATTGCGACATAGGGGATTTTAAAGAGAACCACTGGAGTCTATTGCTGCCACCACACAACAAAAACACTACGGCCAACAGATTCAGACAAAGACGTTAATATCCATTATTTTATACGCAACACAAATAATTGGTGATGATTAGTATTTCATGAAGTATAATAATGAAGTACAATATTATTCTGAAAGGTACAATTAAGTCACTCATCAATGCAAGATGCAACAACAGTGACAATGAAAATGCATTTAGTGAGAAGAAATTGAGGCTTATTTAAGGGGTTTACTTAGAAAACACCTCAATAGAATAGATCTAGTAAATATGCTACATTTAAAACCATGAAATGCAATTTACAATAAAATGTAACTAAATCCGATGACCCTGCTGAGACAGTTATCTGAGAATGTGTAATGTCACCTTCTTTCTTGAAAGAGGGTTTGAGGCTGCAGTACGTCGTGTTATGTGATGTGAGTGTAAGTGCAAAGCTGTGATCTATTAACAAAATGCACTTATGTAATCACTAGCATGTTCAATTGCAGATTCTGATTCAAAACGTCGCCTTACATTTGAATAAATGGTTGGTTGAATTTCGGTTTGTGTGTTACTTACTGCAGTTATGTTGAAGCACACACTGACTGATCGTAACTACGGTGTTGTTTGGTTCTGTTTCACTCATTTCTTACCTGTTGCACATCACGATCCGTCATAAAATCCATGTCTGTCTGCTCGGATGGCGGAGAGCCTCGGTCGGGCAGTTTGGTCGAGACTAGCCGCACGGATTTTCTGACCATGTGACGTGATTCTGTCAGCTCCAATTAAAGCGTAAGCATGGGAGGCGAGTCGTGGCCGGCCGTGAATTGCCCGCAGCCTCTCTAAGAGGACAATGTGGACTTTCTACAGGAGTAAAGAACATGTAACAGTACCATCTGGAGGCCACTCTGGGTAGTTCAGGAACCTGTTCGGATTCAATTGTTGTGGCAATTGTTTTATTTTCCTCTCTTAAGTGTGTCGTTAAAGTGGAGTTAGTAAATCTCCCCAGTGAAAGAGGAAAACGAAACAATGGAGTCTGAATTGATTGATTTTGCACTCGGATTATAAATGCTTTCTTCATCCATAAAAGACGACCACGAAGGGACTCGAACCCTCAATCTTCTGATTCGAAGTCAGACGCCTTATCCATTAGGCCACGCGGTCACGTGAACGACAATAATGGAAGTAACAATATCAATGCCATTGTTGACAAGCGGTGAAATTTCTTGCGACTATTTGGTTTAAAAAAAAAGCGGACAACATTTGCATCTTTTGGAATTAT
Source organism: Genypterus blacodes (assembly GCF_046128005.1). Lineage (NCBI taxonomy): Eukaryota > Metazoa > Chordata > Actinopteri > Ophidiiformes > Ophidiidae > Genypterus > Genypterus blacodes. The sequence continues at coordinate 1,635,929 of NW_027466890.1, read as the reverse complement.
CACACTTGACGACAGATATTAATGTTAGTCTTTATTATTGTGTCAGAATGGTAGAAAAGTAGCATCTAAACATTAGGAATTCAAAGTTCAGTTGTCCTTTTTTTACAGACGTCCCACTTGAAAAGCTGGTGTTCTGTCTGCCTGGCAACAATAATGAAGGCATCGTACATACTGTGCTGATTGAGTCTGTCCAACATCGCTAATTTTTTTTAAATCTATATTAACCTATATTTCATTGCTCTTTCTTAGGGTCACTAGGCGGCTTTGAGTGTGGCTCCACTGCATCACCCACGATGCAACACGAAACGAATGCAAAAAACCCAAACAGGAAACAAAACTGCAACTGCTGTTTTCACATGGTTTCCGTTTCGTCAAAACGAATCATGTATCCAAACACATCAAACAGAGGCTGAGATAAGATAAAGATTAAATACATTTTATGCAATCATGGCAGTTTAAGGATACCATTTTGGGGTTGTAACCCAAATGAAATATGTACATAACCTTATTCAATGAATGCAGATAATACAGATGATGAGTGCTGTTACACAATGCCCACAGGAGCACGAGCCCTGTTTCATTTTACTTAGATTGTCAATTATTCTGTTTAGTTGTGTTGTGAATATCCTGCTGCTCATTAAACAGCTGTGTCCACTCATCAACCAACACATACACTCAACACACTGTCCAAATGAGTTCATTCTGTTAGGTATGAAATGATCGACCAGAGAAACTCAAGGCCACTTCTGAAATTTCATCTGTTAACATTAACTTTAATCTGTTAAATGCAGGAGATGGAAGAAAAAGTATGACACAAAACTATTTTCCATAGTGTTAGATGAGAACAGGCTTTCTGACATTGCACTTAGTCACTCAAGCTACCCTCTGTTAAATGGTTAAGCTGACCTCATCTCAGACCTTCGTCGACCGTTTCCCTGACGTTGACATGCAGGAGGGGAGTGGAGCAATGGGGGAAATGCACTCATCCCATGACTCAGAGGGAAGTGAGTGTGAGCGCTGCCGGTCTGGAGTAACAACTGACTCTCAGACAAACCCTCCTCAAAATATCTGTGCATGTAACTCAAAGTGTTGGCAAGACGGTTGGCGATAAGGAGCAGAATGAAAACAGAACCCAAACATGTGGGTTAAAGCACGTTTAAGACACGAGTAGGCCTGGTATGATAAAGCTGAAAGTGAGAAAAGAATGGAGAATAAAATAAATCTTTGGAAAACTAATGATTGTGATACTGCGACACACTGTGCATGAGCTCTCAGTGACACCCTGAGAAAGATTTCTATGGCACTCTGAACTTAAAAACTAACATACAACTATGGCCGCTGCACCCAGAATGTAGGTCAGCTGTCAATTTTTGTGTGTAAAATTATGTTTAATATTAATGTTTTGCATTATTGCAAACTAACCAACCAAACTCTCATCACTTGACCAGCAAGATAACATCCGAACACACGAGACACAAAACGGACGTGCATGATTTCAAGGTGCTAATTTGAGACTTGTGAGCTTTGTTACCATCTCAGATGCTCTTTAGATTGATGCATAAATAAAACATAATCAGCTTGTTTCTATATTTGTTGACCAGATGCAACACTATATTTTGTTTTTGAACAAATGTCCTCCCATAAGTATGCCGGTACCTTATTCAAAGACATTGTTTGGCATCCGACCTATCGATGAACCTCGAGGAAAAAATCATGGTTTTGTTCTTACTTGGCACTCGAAACAATGAACCGAGTCCAGAGCAGAAGAACCAAGGTGGACATGCTGCTTTGGTGACTGAGGACGTCATAGTCTTTCTGTTCCTATATGGCTGTCTGTCCTCGTGTCTCTTTACAGATCACTGACTGTAGCCTGCCCTCAACAAAATGAAGACTGCAGCTCTTTGTCAGAACATAAAGCCGGCGGGCAGCACTTCTATTAACCCGCCGCAGGGGTAGTCAGATATTGCCAAGGCCTCTGTGAAAGAAAATTCACTTTGAAGAAAAGGTGCAGTAGTATCAACGTAATGAAACACCCTTAACTCTCCCAGAAGCTGAGAACATAAGAGGGACATCTGCAAACAATAAGACCACATGCTATATGACTGGCATGCACCTAAGACATATCAGCTATACATTTTACAACAGAAACAAAAACAACAAAAAAGGTCATGTTGTGATGTTTGCACTCATTAAACAGACATACAGCTTGTAAAAGGTAAGGCCATATTATCAACAGGAGATGCCTGGCTGGAGTAAACACAGCACGTTTACTCCAAATGATGCTATTAAATCCAAGGTATTAACAGGAGCACATTTCAGGCAGACAGAGCACATTGCACACATTTTGAACTGTAGATGTAGAAATCAAATATTCTGCATTTACTCTCTAGGCAAGTAAATGTTTGCTGTGCGTGACTCGGTCAAAGCCAAAACTTTCCTTCACTGTTGGGGTTCCGTTTCCTGTTTATCCTCCTCTTGCTCTTGAATGAACAAATAGATTGCTGACAAATGTCCAGTTTACTCTGAAGCAAACCGAGGAGGATAATCAAGAAGAGCTAAGAGTACGAAACCGCCCGGGCACTTGAGTCACACACGCACACGCTGACACACCTCTCTTGGACACTGGCAGTACCTGGCAGCTAATGTGCACATTGCCAGGAGTTCATCCACTTGAAGGTGCTTATAAAGAGTAATAATCATTTGTGGTCTCATTACTTCGAAAATCGTACAGCGCAAAGACGTCCACATTTCATATTTAGGCCATAACAGCCGACTGTTGTATTAGAGTTGCGCAAGCTTGCATAGCTTTCACTCGGATAAAGAAAGAAGTGTCTCTGACCCTGTGGCTATCATACAAGGACATCAAATTGTCTCAGTGAGGGACACGCTGTGCCGTTAGGATCCAATCGGTCAGTACGCTTACATGCACTGTATACTTGAGGTTTGTTGTCCTTACTGCGATTTAAAGCGATTCAGCCGTATACATGCACGCAGTCCACCGCTCTCCGAGTAAGAGTGGGCTGTTGCCTAAATCACATCACAAGGCGAGTATACTGCGATGAAGACGTCTGAATATATCGATTCATAATCTACGTCAATTTGTGTGAATGTCCGGCGCGTTAAGGTGTATTCATGAGGTGTGAAGAGGCCGATTAACCGCCTGAATCGCAGTATTATAGCAATTTTACCGTGCATGTAAATGTACTGAGTGAAGCAACTTATACTACACAAACAAAGGTAACAATCCTTTACAACACATTTACAGTATGTACCATTATACAACATACAACTATCATATATGAATCTTTTTGAAATTCGAATCCTCAAACAAAACTCTAAGTCGATGGCGATATAGAAGGCGTCTGAACTAATGGAAATAAAATCACTTCAAAGGCCCAAACGTGACATACATGGCGTACATTTCTGTACCGTAAATGGAAACTCTGCACTTTGACCTTATTTCTCGGCTTACCCTAACAAGCCTAATTGAGACATTTCAGGAATTATGTGTCATGATTAGTCAAGCAAAATAGAGTCCAGAGGAAATGATGCGTTGCTCGTCACAGCGCCCGGATAACTAACAAGTAGCCGTGCCACACAAGGCTTGTTATTCTAAATCAGTGGGCGTTTGGACACTAAACTGGAGAGTTTCAGCCCATTTCTCCCACTGGATAGTTCTCAACATGTTGGTTGTGCCGTTTCGTCAATCTTTTAAGTTAAGGCCCAAATTGTGGCCGTATTCAAGTCTTTCATCAGCCGTTCATCTTCATCAGAGGACCTGCTGTGTGTGTGCCTGCGTGTGCGACATCGCGCGTTTGTCCCTCGCAACTTTGTGTTCAGGAGGAAAAGCAGAGTCAGAAACAGCAGCTTTGGCCACTGAGCTTGGTTACGAGACATCTCTGTGACAGCAATGAAAGCGGTGACTTCCCCATGCCTGGTGTGGACGTTTGACAATCAGAGCTTTAACAAGAAAGCCACAGGCGCCAACTGACACTCGAACCACCTTTCCAGCACGGCCGTCATCCCTGTAACCCTCTGATGGTTTGCCTCATCAATTCTCAACTGCGTCCCGATCGCCACTTGCACTTTTCTCCCTTCGAGCCTTTTTAAAAGTTTGCATCTTGCCGCTCCGGTTTGGCTCAAGCTTGCTCCTTGTCAGCCCGCCATAGCTGCTCTTTGACTTCCGTCGGCAGCGTGTTGAACAGGTCCTCCTCCACAACCAGGCCGCTCCTCTTCAGCAACCGACACTCGCCTAGCTCCACCGGGAGACATTCCAGACGGTTGCCTCTCAGCTCCAGCTGGGTCAGACCGGTCAGCTCGCCGAAGCGCGACGGCAATGTGAACAGGCAGTTGTTTCCCAGGTTGAGGGTGCGCAGCTTCTTACACTGGAACAGCTCAGGGGGCAAAGTCTCGATCTGGGTGGGGAAGTGCGGGAGACACAAAGGATTGAGTTCTGTGATTAACAATGCATATGTCACGGCAAAATGAATATAGGAACAATGGACAGGCGCCTGTTTCCCCTTTCGTCACTGGGGAGAATGCTTCAATTCAATATTCTCTTCGCTTCAGATGTTACACAAGTGTAACACAAACCTCATCTCAGCGCAGTAAACAAATCAAAGTGAGACTAAGAGGCAATCAAAGCAGTACAGTACTGTACTGTTGTACTTTGCATGCTCATGTTTCCTGTATGTGTGTGAACTATTCATCCAATTGGTAATTCTTCTTGTTAATCGTCTAAAAAGCAAGCGCACATAACTGAAGCTGGTATAAAGCGGTTCTAGACTGGCTTTGAAAACAGCAGAGACACCAGAAGGTGCTTATAAAAGTAGATATTTACAGCAAAGGACAAACCTGCTGGAATCTATTTTCAGCATCCAGCAGAGCTCTAACAGAATGCTTTAGAGAAAACACATGAGCGTGCACAAATGTCCATTCTCAATTCTAAAAAGAGTAAATGATCTCCATGTCAATTGAATTCCTGTGCAGACCGATTAATCTGTAATGAGAATAGATTGTTATGATAGATCGGCTTCTCACCGGCCGAAGCCACATGGAATCCTGTGACATAATCCATGTCATAAATAGCTTCATGTCAAAATAATGATCATTTATTGATGAATCCAACTAAAGCAAATCATGTGTGTAGAGCAGGGCGTGTAGAGCAGGGCGTGTAGAGCAGAGCGTGTAGAGCAGCGTGCGTTACAGCATGCCACTGAATTAAGACTGTGTAATTGCACCCTTAGGACATGGAAATGTCATTGTTTAAAGTACCGCTCATCTCTGCCCACAGCTTCAGGTTTGTCAGCATTACTTGGTGCTCAGTTGTGAGCCTTTTAACACCAAAGGAACATTTTAGTAGCCTCATTCCAGCAGGAGTGGGATGAACCGTCCAAGCTTCAGTCAGGACACGTGACAAACATATACTGTGATGTAAACACCACACACACACACACACACACACACACACACACACACACACACACACACACACACACACACACACACACACACACACACACACACACACACACACACACACACACACACACACACACACACACACACACAAGAGGAAAACATATTCCTTCTTACCCTATTGGCTGTCACAGCAAAGTACTGCAGGTTCTGAAGGAAGCCGATGTCAGCGTGGATGCTGGTCAGGTTGTTGTGGCTCAGGTCTAAGAAACGCAGCTTGCGGCAGAAGAAGAGCTGGCTGGGGATTTTCTCGATCTTGTTCCGGTTGAGATACAGCCTCTCCATGTTGGTGAGGGTGCCGATCTGAATGGGGATATAGGCGATCTGGTTGTACCACAGCTTCAGGCACACCAAGCGATGAAGGTGCTGGAAGCTGATGATCTCCTCTATCGTCTTCAGGTTGTTGTCCTTCAGGTCGATCTCCTGCAGGTTGTGAAGGCTGAATATGGAGTGTGGGATGCGCTCGAGGTCACAGCGGACAAGCTCAAGCTCTGTTAGGTTGACCATTTTCTTCAGGCTGTTGAGCACCATCAGCTTGGTGCCTTCATTATTAATGGAGAGCTTCTGGAGATGGACGCCCACGTCGGTCACCACCTGAGGAAGCTTGGTCAGGTTGCTTTTCAGACGTAGCACTTTGAGCCTTTTGAGTTCACGGAGTCCATCGATGACAATGTACCGGTTGTTCTCAGCACTCAAGTTCCCGGTCAGGTGCAGCTCGCAGAGGTTCTTCAGGCTATAGATCCACAGAGGGATTTCCTTGATGTCAGTGAACTTTATGTGCAGAGATTTGAGGTTCTCCCTCAGGAAAGCCAAAGCTGGGGCCTCAATTTTGGCTGGTGTGTGATAGAGCCACATCTCCCCCAGGTTGGCCAGCTGGGCTATGATTGGCGGTATGGTGACATCTGGGATGAGCTCCAACTTGAGCACTTCCAGCTCTAACAGATCAAATACTGTGTCTGGAATCCCAATGAGCATGAAGAGATGCAGCTCCAGCTTATCCTGGGAATTCTTGGTGATGCGCTGCCTCAGCTTCTCCAGTGTCCACTCGTTGTTCAGGTTCAGCTGCCTCAGCTTGTTCTCGCTGACCTCCGACAGAAATACCGCAAAGCGTTTGGAGTAGAGCGGGTCATACTGATCTATCATGTGTAGCATGAAGGCAAAGTCGTTCTTCACGTCCGGGATGTCGCTGTAGCTGCTTTCCTCGCGGATGGATTCGAAAGAGTACCGCTTGAGCGAGCGGCCAAGCATCCAACAAAGAGTGTACATGCAGATGAGACCATAAACCACCACCAGGCTGATATAGAAACAGGCTAAAATCTTGAACAGAGTGGCTAAGGGGTGAGCACAGTGATACATGCTGTACCCTGTTAGCTTCTCGATGTCCACCGAACACACCACACTGAACTTGATATTGCGTACGTAGTAGGCCGTGTAGCAAATTATTAATATAAACTGGAATACTTTGATGATGGTCTGACGTATGTAAAGGCGGTAGACTATGTCGCCTTCTTCGACATGGATCCTGAACTTCTTCACCTTCTCAAAAAGAGCCTTGGCCTGCTCACCTTCCTTTTTGTCTAAAACCCCTGTTTCCAAGCGATCGACAATCCCCTGCTCGATTCTGGACTTTGTCCTCTGGAGCATGGGCACACTGGCTTCCACGTCCTCACTTACACTCGAGGCCTTCTTGTCCAATGAACCATTCATTTTCCCCAGAGGCTTGGGGTCACTTTCCTCCACCACTGTCTCGGACAAAGCTCTCGTTGTCCACGGGGAGTCGAAGCACTTGAGGAGGATGGAGACAAAGTGCTCCAGCTTAGAGCTTGTGCGGGGGAACTTGAACCAGAAGTTGCTGCAGGCCAGGAAGATAAGGGTGTGGAGCAGCACCAGATAGGGGAAGTATTTGGCAAACCAGTGCAGTTTGTTCTCATAGCAAACAGCATCGACATAATTATACTGGTGACGGTCTAGGTCGTACTGAATACCTTTGGGTTCTGGCGCGTAGGGGATAGTCACATTGGGGATGGGGATGGTCTCACAAGTCCGGTTGATCACCCACTTGCAAGGCAGGCAGATCATCTTGTCCTGCGTGACCTGCAGCGTCCCACCGAACACGGCGATCATCAGCATGATGATCGAGATGTAATCAGTGAAGACGTCCCACCATGGCTTCAGGATGCGGTACGCTGGCTGAGTGTCAGCAAAGTACCGGAGCTCTGTGATGGGAATCATGATGGCTTTTCTACACAGACAGAGAAAACACTGAATTAGGGACGAGTCAAATTAAAAACACCTTTTATTACAATTTATTATAGACTTTGGAAGCCTTAATGTCTTTCAACAATTCAGCTCGAGTTCGGCTGAGCATTTCACCTTTGTTCTGTGGAATAGAGGAAACCTCGCTGTTAAACAAGTTAAACCTTGTTGAGTTATAAACAGTGCATCTAAAATCTACAGAATAAAGATCGAGGCACAGTAACAAAATAATTGATTCCATACATTCAGCGTATAAAACAAATCAGACTCCAATTCAGTTAGTCAAGTTAGGCCTCCCAGTCAGCATGTGGAAGGCTAAATTTGTTCTCTTTGTGACCAAAATGGCAGCAGGGTTAGAGCAGCTGTGCAGTCTACTGTGCGTCAGGGAGACCCCAGATATGCAGCATGTGACAAACGGCACACTGCAGTTTCAGCCAGTGTGCCGAGCAAGCGGGAAGGAATCCTGACACAGCACACGCTCCCTCCAAGCATGTTCACACTCACTGCAAGTTACCTCAGTGTCTTCTCTGGATGAAAGGTGCAGGTACAGTCTTTACAACCAAAGTGTCAAATATCAAATCCATATAGAAAAACAATGCAGATACAAATGACTTTTACATGGAAATATTTTACAAAGCTAATACATGAACAAAGTTATTGAATGTCTTGACAGTATATGAGCAGTACAGTATGTTATCAGAGCGAGCAGTGAGACCAATGTTGTCATCTTTGCATGTAGAGAGCAAGAAGAGAACAATCCAGTAACGTCAACATGCTGACAAATCATCAAGCACACCCTATGACCCCCACTACCCCAAGCATCTACTATAAAAGGACATATTTGAGAAAACACAACTAGGCTACTTCCTTAATCAGTTTAAAGTCCAAATAGTGCAAAAAAGAGTGGCAAAAGTAGCAATCTAAGCATTTTTGTATTGTTCAGTTTTTCTGTAGTTTCCTTTTGACCAACTTACTCTCATTTGTTAGGAGGAAGAAAAGAGTTTCTCCCATCTCACGCTGTAATGGATGTGCATAACACCCTTATCTTATCACCGTTTTCCTTTTCCAGAAAAGGAAATTTGGGAGGAGTGGATTAAAAAACTTCCACTCCATCTCTCTGCTCGCTCGACATTCCCCAAGGAAAAGGATAAAAGGAGAGAGCCAGTAACAAAACAGCCTTGTTATCCAGTTCAAACCAGACTGGCAGAACAGTCAGGGACAGTGTCTCTGGGCCTCTTTGTTTGAGTCACTGCTTTACACATCAACTCCCACACTGCCGTCTTAACAGGACATGAAATCTCAGAAATTAATTCTGTGTAGGATTCCAGTGAGAGTGAAAGCCTTTCAGTCCACATGGCACAAAGACTGGCACGTTCATTCCAAAGTGCCAGAACAAGTAAACGTCTCATCTCAAAGTAAGAGTCAAGACCCTGAGAGTGTAACATGTAAACAGTATATCATGCAGATTGTTATCCTGTTCCCAGACATAAGACAGATGAGAAACCTGAAGCAGTAGGTGTCTTCTTATATTTTAGAAATAGGTAGGCGGCTTGTCTGGTAAGGTCAATCAACTAATAAAAAACAACAATCAGGTAACATGCCTCAAAAAATAAATGTTTCCGATTTTGAGGCTGTTACTGTAAATCATAGGTTGATAAAAATCATTCAATCAGGAGTTCCTCCTCTATTGTAAAGCAATCTGACCCCTGTAACACTGACATACAGAGGCCCTAAAGAGGAACAGGGTTTCCTAAAAATTAAAACTGAATGTGATAAACAAGTCAAGACTGGATCATATAGCACCTCTGCTCTTGCCTCCCTGTTTGTACCCCTTAGCCCAGTTCAGTTCCTAAAACAGAGCAGCTTTTGTTTGAGCCGCCTTTGTTGACAGCACTCTGAGATACAGTTCGCCTCAGAGAAATCCAGGTAAACACTGCCTTTGACTGCAAGTTCCAATGTGATATCATACATAACACATTATACTTTGTTGAATAACATATTTCTCCGGTCAACTTCAGGTACTGCAAATAAACTGTAATGCGTATAGATAGCCCTTTTAAAAAGAGAGAATAGAATGCCTGTTGTTAATTTGTCAGTTCAATTGTCATTTCTCAAACAGTAATTATAACCCATCTGTGTGTGTTTCAATGGGATTGCGTTGTCGATGGGTTTAGTAGAAACCCATTTTCGGTGTACAAGTACACTTTCGAGGTATGAACAAAGCTGTAGTTCCCAAGGGCTCATCGACATGTAATTCACATCTATAGATGTGACTAAGAGCCCTGTGAAAGGTATCACAGCTTCAGATCTCACGCAATCTCACCAATAAAACTATCATGGCCTTAAGACAAGACATGAAGTAAATGTGAGGAGGTAAAAGTTTCCTTTTTAACCGGGACAAACTGGTTCTGGCCAGCAAATTATGCCAACACTTATGATGACACACACACAAATGACTCATGGCAAGGAAATCCCAAAGGAATGGTGACAGAAAAACACTCTAGATACCTGAAAGTACAACATTTATATCATGGATATGTGTTTTATCAGTGTGATTGTTAATAAACCATGGTTTTCCACAATTAAAAACGTTGTAAATGGTAATAATAAATAACACAGCAATTACTGCAATATTATAGGAGCATCAAACACTGAGACTCCACAGACACACAGTGACCGTCAATTTAATCACTGCAGTTTAAACTGAGTGGTTTGTTGAATTTCAGTATTGACAACCTACAATACAAATACAGCATTTTACATCACCATTCATAATTAAGTATAAATCCTGCAGTTTGTGCGATCCATAATAAACAGAACAAACCCCACATTGGCCTTCAGCACTGTCTGGACATCGCATTACTGATATGATTGGGATAATTTGATATTTATCTGGGATTAAAGATTTGCCTGCAGCCAATGAATCAGATTAAAAACAAGTAACATAATCCAGATCATGACCTTTTACTTGTGTTTCTTTGTCGGGATCTCCGCCACCACAGCGAAGGGAAGCGTTGTCATACGAACCACAGCGATTCCCGGTTAGCTAGCCGAGGCAGTGGAAACACTCTCAACCCCACAGCTAAATGGTACAGTCAGGAGTAGGGAAAAGCCCACCTGTTTTCCAAAAATGTCTGCCTTTCGCCTCCTCCGCACACGACTGACACATTTCTCACACGTTCGTCCGCGGCTGAGGTTGTTTCCACACCGGGCCGGGACTCCGCACCACAGGCATGGAGAGAAACCCGGACGGTGCGTGAGTGCAGGCGGGTCGGTCCGCCCGCGTAAAGCTACTGATACTCTACGCCACTGGCGGATGCACTTACGAGGTACCAAAATAAAGGCACGGAAGTAGTATCAGATACTGTCTCAGAGAACATGACACAAATGGGTGTACGTAAGAATTAAAACGACACAAATAATGTTGAATTAAACACAGTTCAAAGCTGTTAATCATTAATAATCAATCGAATCCGTGGATCGGTCACCAAAGTGATCACCTAAACTACCCCGAAAAACTCTATTACTCTAAACACTATTTTAATAACATCTTACTACATCTTACATCTACTTTTTCCCTTGAAATATTATTTTTAAGTTACCCAAATATTTAAACATGAACACATGAGATTATTAGTATTGTTTGTGATTAATTATAATATAGAATGATGATACGAAATGTTTTGTGAAGCAATTGTGAAAGTCACTCCAAAGTTGAGTAGTGCTGTTACATGACATCGAACCATGACGAATTAACTTAAATCAACTATACTAAAACTAAAAACAAGAAATCATTAAAGGCTGTTGGTTGAATATTGAGTTTTATTTAGATGGAATTCAACAAAGAAACGACATACATTTGATTATTTACATGAATTCCTCGCTCTGGCTATGTGTCGAAAGCAATGGCCTCTCATCGACCCAGACTCCACGAAACCAGACACTTTAATCAGTTGGAGTTTCGCTTCTGGGTCGACAACTGCAAATAAGCTACCAGTTGTGTAAGTGACGTCATCAAATCGCGCGGATGTTGGGGTAACACAGTCAGTATTTCTAGCATGGCGTTGTTACTGAGGCGTCTTTCTTTTCCGTGCTCACCTGTTTCTTTGAGTCCAGTATGTGGCAGTGGCAGTCGGGTGTTTCGGTGTTATGACAGCAGACCAGCTGTTTTTCTGCTGTCTGCTGGTTCTGTCAGTGGTCCACACCCGCTTACCGCTCAGAACCATCAGAGAGCTTTTCACTGGTTGTCTCCTGCCGGACTGCACCTTAGCAGAGGATTCTCAACTACTCCCTGCATCACAAGTGACTCCATTGGAAAGATTCACTCAACACATTATAATCTGGTTTACACATGCAAGGTAAGAGAACTTGTCCGTTTGTCTACATGTAAACAAATTGACCAAAACATAAGCAATGGCATGTATAAAATACTATTGTATGATGATGATTGTCTTTGTGCAGGTTTGCTCCACCAGATCTACACAGAGAATATCCAAGCTGTCTTACCACAAAGGTGTAGTGATCGTGACTTGTCCTGGGTGTGAGAATCACCACATTATTGCTGATAACCTGGGCTGGTTCTCTGACTTGGAAGGGAAAAGGTGAGTGCTGGTTTGAAACTGACATATCTGAATGATCAACAGCTGCATTTCTATGTTGTGGTGATCCATGCAACATGCCTTTTCTTTCAGAAACATTGAGGAAATTCTTGCAGCCAAAGGAGAGCTTGTGAAGAGGGTGGAAGGGAGTGATGCTTTGGAGATAGTGTTGCAGGAATCCAGGAAAGACAAGTCCGAGTGTGGTGAAGACACAGGAAAAGTGGACAGTGACCCAGAAAAACAATAACATCTCTACAATTGTATGATGTGAAATAGTTTTTTTAATATCTAGTTTAATAATAAATACAAAACATAATTGTAAATATCTTTGTTGCCATGTATCATGGTCATGGGAAAGTTGCTTATGATAGCAGTGGCTGATTAAAACTGTCTTTCCAGGTACTGATCTTTTTTTTTAGATTACTATAAGAAAAGGCTTACTTTACTTTAAACGTGATATATTAAAAGAATGTTTGTATACAGCGTTATTAACAGCCAAATTTGAATGATACAAGGAAAGGTAGAATTTCGTTATGACTACACTGACAAGGTGACATCAGGACCATTATTGTTATTTTCACTTATGTTTTGGTTCGTGAAATCTCGCGAGAACAAGTGTTTGTTTTGTTGTTGCTAGCAAAGCTATCTAGCGCTCAAGAGTCTTGTGTTTTCACCTGTCATGGCTGCTATCGCACCCCTAGACGAGGCGGACAGGCCTCGGCATCACCCTTTCTTGATTGGGGTTAGCGGAGGAACCGCCAGTGGCAAGGTGAGTTAATATCAGCCGGAGGGAAATCTAGGCAAAGGAAGCAAATGAGCGTTTAATTTAGCTTAGCTTAATCTGCTAACAGTAGCGGCGTTAGCGTTCACACTGAAGTTGTCAAAGCACTTCGCACGCCCATTAGAGTATTTACTTTGAATTTCCCGTCTTTTTTCAAACACACAGGTCTGAAGTGTTCATTTAAAACTAGCTAGCTGGCTAACTCGTGTAATTGAATGTGTAAACCCCGAAATGCTAATAAACAGCGGCAAAGGTCACGGTTTGGTAATCATGATGTTTAGTTCACAGTAAGGCAGCTTTCTTACCCTCATCTCTCAGAACACACAGTATAGACACATTTCAAGATACATTTAGTCAAGTCGGGTTCTTGTTCCCTAAACCCTTAACTTATCACTATCTAGTGAAACACGTTTTTTGTCTCAAGTCAACAGTGTGTGCCAAGATCATGGAGCTCTTGGGCCAGAACAAGGTGGACCACCGCCAGAGGAAGGTGGCGATCTTAAGCCAGGATTGCTTCTACAGAGTCTTGACACCAGAACAGAAAGCAAAAGCACTGAAGGGCCAGTACAACTTCGACCATCCAGGTTGGATGTTCGCGCGCGCACACACACTTTGAAGCTGTTGGTCAATCCAGATATTGAATTGGTGTATATGTAATTGCAAAAGATTTACATTTGTTTATTACACTGCAAAATAAATTTCCGATTATGTTGATTGAGAAAGACCTTTGGCAGTATCTCATGATTATCTGGAACATTGTTCATGCATGTGTATTGTTATTCAGATTCTATACTTTTGTTTTGCAGATGCATTTGACAACGAGTTAATGTACCAAACCTTGAACGACATCGTTGAGGGGAGGGTGGTGGAAGTGCCAACATATGACTTTGTCACTCATTCCAGGTGAGAATTGATTGATTCAGCCCCAATGCAGAAATGTATTATTACAAAATTACTACTTATGATTCCCTTATATGAAAACTGTGTGTGTGTGCTTGTAGGTTAGAAGACAGGATCACCATGTACCCAGCCGATGTGGTCCTCTTTGAGGGGATCCTCGTCTTCTATCCTCAGCAAGTGCGTGACATGTTTCATATGAAGCTGTTTGTGGACACAGACTCCGACGTCAGACTCTCTCGCAGAGGTATTGCCGTCTTTATCACGTATACAGTACAAAAACACAATTCCAGAGGTTACTAGATTATCATTCCCCCGGATCATTGTATCTTTTTTCCTAGTTCTGCGAGACATGAGCAGAGGGAGGGACCTAGAGCAGATTCTAACTCAGTACACCACGTTCGTCAAGCCCGCCTTTGAGGAGTTCTGTTTGCCTGTAAGTATGATGCCCCTCACGGACTGCATGCTTATTTTCCAGTGTCAGACATTCAGTCAACAAATACTCTTTGAGTAAACTTTATATGATTTCTTCTCTACCAGACCAAGAAGTATGCAGACGTCATCATCCCACGGGGCGTTGACAATATGGGTAAGTTATCTCTTGTAACGAGATCCACCCACAGCAACATGGCCAATACTAAACGTTTGCGCATTTGTCTCACCAGTGGCCATCAACCTCATAGTGCAGCACATTCAGGACATTCTGAATGGTGACATCTGTAAGTGGCAGCGTGGGTCCATGAACAGCCAAGGGCGAAGCCTCAAACGGGCCGTTTCAGAGCAGTGTGACCTGCCTAACACAACCACTAAAAGGGTGTTGATGGAGCCCAGCAGTCGCCCTCACTGAGAGGCAGCGGACAGTTGGATGAATGGATGTGTCCAGACTGTGAATGTGATCTTTGTGTAAGAATTACTGCTCGTGATTTGCATATAATAGCCTGCAACTGTTGCACGAGTCCCACTCCCTTCAGTCTTTTAAAATATAAAGATATATATATATATATAAAAATACTCACACGCACACACAATCCTATTGTGCAAGCGCATAGTTCTGCGATATTCGCAGAATTTCACGGTTCCTATTGGTTAAGAGATATTAAATGGGCTTGTCATGAATTGCTGTCTTCCAAGGTATAGGAACGATCATATCAGTGTAAGCTTTTGCACTTTTAGGTTTACCTTGTTTGTATCGACTACTGCTTTTTGTGTTGCTTTTAAGTTGAAATTCATATTTAAACTATCACGCACAAGTTATCCTTTTGCTTTCCCTGTTTGTTTTTGATAATTAATTGTATCGTATTTATATGTGCAGGCCCAATGGTGGTGTTTTAGTGGTATGACTGGTTGGTATACGAACCTGTGGATTACTCTAAACTAAATTCATGCCTTAACTTTTTTTCACTGAGCATTCTGTACAACAATAAATGGAAATCCACTTTTAAAGTTTTCTTCACTCGACTGTGACATGGTTATATTATACACACCACAAGTTTCCATTAATGAGTATTGATCTGTTTCTACAATGTGAGTCCATCTGTACTAAAAATCCATTGGACATTTTTCTGAAGGACATCCAAGTCCTGTAGATTTAAATGTATCCATACTATCCAGATCAATTTGTTTTGTAAACCAATTTGGGGAGTTTATTTCAAAGCTGGTTTTTCTGTAATTTTAAAAATATATTGTGCTGAGAAAGACTACAGTTCTTGTAACTATGGCTTCCATTTCTGTCATCCCACAGTACATTCTCCAACTCAACTACTTCCAGGTTAAATGTGTCATGTACAGATTTAATACTGCCACCTGTTTTATGGCACTCTGTCTTTCAACCATGAATAAAATTAAAAAAAATACACATTAAAACTTGTATGATTATGGACATTTACATAAACTGCAGGAACTTCACTCTTCACCTTGCCATCTGATCCCTATTTGTCAGGTGTCTTTGTACATACAGCAACACACCTACACACAAGTCTGTAGATGATGTGACAAGAAACAGATGGGAGATACATAATGGTTGTAGTTTTATGTCACCTGAGGATGTTCCTGGCCTGGGCGGCCTATCATGAGTTGGCATGGCAACGGCAAGCTGTAGGAGAAGTAGGAAGTTACGAGGGTAGAGATATTTAAGGTTCATGGCCTCATTGTTATGATGTAAAAAAACAGTTGGAATTCATGGAAATGTGCATTTTTTTCTGCTGAGTATTCTGTCCAACAGTAAACGGAAAATTAATGCTAAAAAGCAAAGTGCAAGTGCTATTGAAATATCGGGAAATCGAGCTTGCGACCAACAGGTTATGTAGAAACAGAGCTGTTTTATTGGAGTTTGAGAGCACAGTGTGATGTGTTGGGTTTTGACCGTAATCCCAAAGAGAAATTGAAATGATTTACTACAGCACATTTTGGAATGACGAACAGGCAAGTCGCCGAGGACTTCAGTCGCACATGGACACTCTTTCACACGCCGATATGATGGGACATGATTGATTGCCTGATGGTTCCTCTACACTTGAACATGGCACACAATGATTCAGTATGACATACATAGATCACAGCATCTTTAGTAATTCTCTTTTTGTGTTTTTGCTTTGCTTTTTTTAGTGCACATATGTATGGCACTTTGGGAGAAGCTAAACTCTTCTCATAAGCATAAACATCCTTTTTAAGAACAAAAGGAGCACTGTATATAATACATTTCATAACCATACATGATTCTTACACAAAATGTTTCAAAACAAACTCATCAGTTCCAGTCTCTAATGGTCATTCTCTCTCTCTCTCTCTCTTCAAGTACACACACACACACACACACACACACACACACACACACACACACACACACACACACACACACACACACACACACACACACACACACACACACACACACACACACACACACACACACCAGCAGCCGACCCTGGGGGGGGTGCACGGGGGGCTTGGTGACGTCACAGTTCACGGAAGGTCGCTGTGCACCGTTCGGGAGGTTCTGCTGTTTCGGGGGGGGGGGGGTCGGGAGTCACGGAGGAGGAGGGTGGCAGAGGCTGACCAACAAATGGCACGTAAATGAAGGAAAGGGAGGAGCATCTCAGAGAGTAATGGACCATTCACCGTAATCACTCGCACTCACACCCACCCACACACAAACACACACGCGCCAGAGCTCTAAATCTCTAAAATCGAGAGTCCGGGGAGCAGACTTTGGTTATTTCCGTTATCCCCTCGTCAGCTCCGAGCGACACACCACTCTTTCATAGCACCAGGCATCCTCCTCGTTTCGCTGCAGTCACCGGATCTCTTCCCCCGTCCCCAACGCCAAGAGCCGCTGTAATCCTAATCCCAATCTCTCCTGTAGTGGAGGAGCTCCTCGTAAACCCTGGCCCACGCTTCAGGATATCGTGTAGTGTAGTTTGTTCTGCATTCGCCACAACGAGTCTCCCCGTTCGCTCCAGAGGATGTCTTCCATTCATCTTTCTCTCAGTCTGTAGTAAAGTGGAGTTAGTGTCATGAAGCACAGTTGGAGGTCAGTGTCTGAGCCTCAGGGCGGAGGTCCCATGGGCCCTAGGTCTTCTCCTCGCGTTCTGTCTTACGCCTGGTGATGTTCTTGGGCTTGATCTTTAGTGAGAGCTCCCACAGGGCCTCCTCTGCCAGGTGGTCGCTGAAGTCGTTGAAGAAACAGACAATGTCTTCGTTGCGCTTAAGGTCATAATGCCTGGGGTGAAGAAAAGGAAAGTTTTGCATTTGTTAAAATAAGAACAACAAAGTGGGCATTATTGGTACACAACTGATGTGGCCAACTTACGCTTGCTGGAAGCGCCGCATGCTGTCCAGAATGTTGAACTGCTGCCAGCGTTTAGAGAAATTGACCTTCCCGTCGATGAAATCGGGGTTCCCCAGGTGGACAAAGGTCAGGTCCTGGAGAATAAGACCCCTTGATGGAACAGAAGGAGCAGCAAACATAAACAATACTGTCACATCACATCCTGGTTCATTGCAGGACATTTCGACTGAAGACTTTAGTTTCAAACACATGTGCACTTTAATCCACTTACAGGTAGGGGATGCACGGCGGCTCCACTTCAGACAGAGCTGCTCTGTACGCTCGAAAGGATGAGGAGCTGTCGATCAACGTGCAGTACTCTTCCAATCCCTGAAAAGAGAACAAGAAGAGATGAACAGGAGATGAGCAATGAGTGAGGAAAGGTCTTGACGCGTCTCTCTAAATAAATCTCGTCTCACCTCTGAGGTCTGTTTCTGCCACTCCAGCCTTCGAATCGGGGCGGAGTCCAAAGCGGACAGTATCGCCAAGTAGGAGTTGAAATTATTCAACTTCCGTAAGTGCTGCGATGACATAATTGCAAGTACGTTTTAGCCGTATGCACTTGAGAAAAAGAAACAGTGCTTAAGGTTTTAGAAATGTGAGGTGACTAACCTTCATGATCTTGATGAATTTGAGAAGCAGTTTCTCCCTATCTTGGGCTTTCTCCTGTTGAATTATCAAAGAGCGCACCCTACAGGATAGAGAAAAACATGTTATGTAACGTCTGACTAATGGGGAGGCGATGGCAGCATACCGATTAGATCTGAGGGACCTGATGATGTCATACCAATAGCTCATGTTGTTAAAGTGCTCTGTGAACTGAGTCAGGTTTGGACTCTTCTCCTCATTCTGCTCCTTGGCCCAAAGCAGTACCTCTGGAATCTAAATGTAGAGGGGAAAAGTGCGAGGGGACGTCAGTGCCAAAGCTTTGACACCAAACAAACAGACTGAACACTGTGGAAATCTGCCGTACCTCAATTTTGTAAAAGAGTTCCGCATCTAGGAGAGTGAGCTGATCGGCAATCTCGTGACTGCGGAAGTCGTGGAGAGTTCCGGGCCTGTGATGACACACACAAAATTGTTACACTGCTGCGGCCACAGAACTGGATTGGAGAGAAAACACGCTTCTTGGTTGTGTCGCGGTAATTTTCTGTGGTACAGCTAGATGGCGGAACAGATTTGAAAATGAACACAAAGATTACACTGTCTGTATAAGTGGAACGTCAGTGGGAGAAGATCACTGGAGAGGCTCGTAAAGGCCTAAATATTGGCACCGTGACCCCCTGCAGTACCTGGCGGAGACCCCGCGGGCGGCAAGTGGCTTGAGGGAGTTAGTGTAGCGCAGCAGCTTCTTCTGCTCGACTTTGTCCAAGATGTTCTTGCGGAGCACGCGGGCGAGACTGAGCTCGCCGTTGCACACCAGGGTGAACACCAGGTCCATCAGCTGCTTCAGGATGTCCTCCGTCAGCTCCACCAGGCTGGTGAGGGGAGAGGAAAGAAGTCAGATTCATAAATGTCCCTATAATAGATCCGAATTGTGAAGTCTTGAAAAGTGAGAAAACATGTGAAGCAACTTAAACCCCAGAGTGCTAAAACTTGGAACAATGAGGTCTCAGGGTGACGTTGCATCAGTTTGGGAAAGTTTTTCTGGTTGCAGCTGTCAGCAGAACAATATAGTTTTGGATTATGTAGTTCAAATGAGGATTTTAATCCCCTAAAGTTGGGCTCCAATTCACAGTCAGTGGGGTAGCTGTGTGTGTGTGTGTGTGTGTGTGTGTGTGTGTGTGTGTGTGTGTGTGTGTGTGTGTGTGTGTGTGTGTGTGTGTGTGTATGTGTGTGTGTGTGTGTGTGTGTAGGGGGCGTGTCTTGTGTTTGATAATACCACAGTTCTGCTGCTCTGGCTTTGGAAATGAATGACTCAGTCGGAACTAAAACAATGCCGTGTGACAAGAGGAATTTCTCAACAAAGATATCTGACTTACACGCAACAGCAAATCTCTTACATAGACTGACATTTGAATATATTGAACCCACAATTTGAAAAATACAAAAATAATCGTACAAGAACACAAAAGGATCTGTCACTGACTAAGTTTACAAGTTCTTAACTCGGTTTCAACCAAAACCCCAGGTCTGGAAATGGGTTTGTTTCCTTCAACGGCGGACTTCAAAGTTTGTTCATTCATTTGCCGAAGACGAGAACTTTGGAGTCGTACTCACCACAGCTCATCCACCACGCGAACCAGCACGAAGAAAGTGTTTTTGCTGACTCGCTTTTTGAAAGTGTCCGGACTGTGGCAGAACCTGGTGTATGTGCCGAGTGGTCAAGGACCATGACATAAATACTGTTGCACTGCAAATAATGCACAAATTTGGGATTTCCCAACACACACAAACCCTCATGGTTTTAACCATATAACCCACCATTTCTGGACTTTTATTAGAGCTCCCCTGATATATCATATCATTATTTCATTTTTGTATTTTTGGGCACAAAGGGTCAAAATCTGTGGTGAAACATGGCTGTTTCACTTGTTCTCATTATACAGACATGTGTCTTAACATCAAACTCATTTGTTGGCACTCTTCAACACATTAATGCTTGTCGGCCCTGGATTGATCGGCACTAGAGAATTCTGGGAGTGAAAGTACTTACTAAAGAGCCATTGAGCAAGTCACACTATCCCAATACTGATAATAGTTTAGAATACAACAACTTTCAGTGGAGAAGTACAGTCGCACATCTTCACCGAGTGCAGATCTGTCTTCAAATCCCCCCAAATACATAACATTGAAGCCGAGTGACACGTTGAGCAGTTTGATGAAGGATATCTGTAGTGTAGCTTCTTAATGAGGTCCTCTGGGGTTATAAACGTCCTATATGTAGTCAGGAAGGCTTCACAGTACAAAACGAGGTCTGTCAAGCGAAAAGAGAGAGAGAGAGAGAGAGAGAGAGAGAGAGAGAGAGAGAAGTGGCACATTTCAGTTGACGTGCAGCTCAAGTCCCCCAATTAACCAACCAAAGCTGAAAACACAGCACATACACCTGACTGATACAACACAAATAACAACCAGAGGAAGACTGAGGCGTTTCTAAAGTGATCCGAACAACTGGGATGACTAAAAACACACTTAACAGACAAATATAAATCACGGCATTCGAACATAAAATGATTACCGCCTTCAAATCAAACCTGAGACAATAAAGCACGATTAAGATGAGTCATGAATGTGTCCTGGGCCGTACCTTTGCGGTCCGTTTCTGTGGCGTGGACTAAAAGGATGTCTCCCGATCCGGCGCGGACGTCAGGGCCGTCGTCACTCTGGGTCAGGCGAGCGCGGGGGAGAGAGAGAGAGAGAGAGAGAGTGGAGAGGAGGAAGATGAAGGGAGAAGGAAGGTTAAGAGTTGATGGGAGTTACAGCGGGGGATGCAGTCTAGACTATTGCCTCCCACCCTGTCTTGCTGAATAGTGAGCCCCCACCTCTCACGCTCCTGCAGCAGCTAGACTGATGATGGAGGAAAAAGTGAGACTTGTGTGCAGTGGTGGTAAACGTGTCCTCTTTACAGGCTGTAAATGTCATCAGCCGGCATTTGTTCGGCTTTCTTTCTCCCTTTTTGCTCTTCGGATCGATCGGTTATTAATCGCTGCTGTGCCTTTGCCCGTTGCACACAGACACACACACTTCTGTCTATCAGACTGCACCAAACTGAAAAAAAAGGAGTGGAGGAGCAGGAGGAGGAAGAGGAAGGGTGGGGGGTGGGGGGTGGGGGGGGGGCAGCCTGCATTTTCTAAAGCTTAACTCCAGGGGGCAGCAATGGCTATCAGTGGTGCATCTCTGAATCAGATTTTACACCCGAGTGACTCACACGACCTTTACCCTGTGCTTGATAAACATGATAAAATGTGCTTTGTGTGCTCCAGCGGTTATGCTCTTCAAACTTAAGATTGAAAACACATCAACGACATCACCGAGCAGCAGCAGCAGCAGCCCTACCTCTTGTTTTAGTGTTATCCTACTCATGATCTCTTTGTGGTCTATGAGGGAGAGCTCGTCCACGTCCTCCTCGTCGCTCCCGGCCGATTCTGACGGCTTCTGCCTCCTGAAAACAAACGACACAGCCGTCATCAATCGGACACAGACAGCAAGACGACCATAGCTTCCCGATGTCTTAACAGTAGCCCGTTGTCCCACATGGACGGCCTTTACCTTTCCTTGTCCAAAGCTTCTTTGCTATTGGTGGTTGGCATCTGTGGTGTGGGGTCTTGAAGCGCATCATCATCCGTGATCGTTTCCTAATTAACGAGGGGGGGGAAAAGCGATTATCAACATTTGTAGGTTGCACGACACGTCAGAGAAAAAACGCCATGCAGTGACAGAACGCTGGCTAAGGATGAGATCGTTGAACCACCAAGATCTCATGCAGGACATTTGGTGGAGCGGAAGATGGGAGGCTATACAACAATGTCTACTAGCACGTAAACAAAGAATGTTATTCCTATTAGTGTTGACTAAGATTAGATTTAATAAGATTAGATGTGTAGTTGTCTCAGTATGAGCAAAGGCAAACCAAATAGAAGAGACCCAGTACAGAACTACAGACACATGTTGACCAGAGGGTAGAAAACAAACTAGCACTAAACTAACTAAAAATACAACCACCCCCACATATATTCATTTGTTTAGTTCCTCTTTCTCAGTACAAATATTACACACATAGACATACACACACCACACCCCCACATGACTAACATCCAATCAAAACGCACGCGATGACCCAAAGGAATTTAAACACAACCACATATAATCACACACGCACACAAAAAGGACACAAAAGCTGTTATGAGGAATGTTATTGGGAAATTGGAAACCGGTGAAACGTTGAGAATCCTTTTTTTTTTTTTTTTTTTTTAAAGCAGCAGCATGTCAGGTGTTAGATCAGAACGAGGTTAAGTGCTCGGTGCAGTCTAAAGCGCAGTCAGGAAAACAGTAATCACCAGCCAGGCAGTCAGCACAACACATGGATGGACATCTATCCACAGACACCACCACAGCACATGAGGCCCTGACAAGCACGCAAACCTGTGAACCTGAAGTCATGTTCAGTCAAGTTTGCCTTCATTCAAATTCCATTCCAGCGCGATCAACTCAGGAGATGAATCAATAGGCGCCGCTGGTTTTGCGCTGTGAGTCAAACAGGCCTCGTCACACTCAATCCTCCGCCTGCTTTTGTATTGATTCATATCCTGAAGGGATGCTGCTTTGTAAATGGAATTGACCTTTCACCCTTGGCGGTCAGCTACTTACTCTGAGGGAGAGAGGCAGCTCTCCATTGGCCTGGCTGGATGAGTACAGGTTGACATACTCCCCCTCCCCGCCCTCGTCATTCGCGCTCTCACTCTACGAGAAAAGAGGAGGGACACAAACCACGGCGTGAGGGAGCGAAGAGGGGCACAGAGTGTTCGGTAGGGGTGGGACAGATGTCAAGTATGAACAAAAAAAAAATGGCTGAGGAGAGAGAGTGACTAGCCAAAGTCTGGTGTGGTTCAGTGAGCAATGTGCTTCCCAGCTCAGTCTGGTTTTGGCCACCAGGTGGCACTGGAGTGCATCATTTGTAGAGGTGGCAAGAAGAACATGCAGTGCAAAGATGCTCTACTAGGATTCTTTTAAGACCAATAATCAGACAGCAGACAGTTTGTGGGCAGTGATAATGACAACAAGACACTTCTAAGTGAATGAGTCACTGTGTCACCATCTGAGCAACAATAATGAAGTAATCCCACACTGTTAATCTAACACCTAACTGCCATGGGACCCGTATCACATCTATATTTGGAGAAATGTTTCAGTTATCTCCTGATATAATGCAGTGACCGGTTGTGTCCGACGCCTGTGTCCGACGTCTGTCTGTAGACTGGAAGCTCACCGCTGAGTTGTGGAGAGAGTCAGTGAGAGAAGACTCAGAAGGAAGACAGACGGCCACAGAGCCCATAGCGCCAGCAAGGGAACCGTTGGGCCCGCCCCCGCTGCCATCCAGTATAGTGGCATTGGTCAAGGCAACCTGGTCGGAGCTCTGCGATTGGTGGAGAAGAACGAAAGGAGGAAAAAAAAATAAAGGACTAAAAGAGGTGAAGAGAGAGCAGACAGAAAACGAAGCTGAACAGTAGGAAGGATGGAAAGGGTTTGGCCTCTTTCTCCGCAACCTCTGTTACGCCTCCACCATGGGGATGATGTGCCTGAACGTGAAATGCGCAGCACAAATGCACACACACCGGAAAACTAAAAAGTCAACCCCTCAAGTGACGGAAACTCCGGATAACATGTCGACACACAAGACAGGACCTCTGAGGCGGAAACGCAGAGACAAGCGAGTCACGTGTGAGCACTTATATGTGCGTATGGAAGATGTCTTGGCAGTGAGCATGAGCATGTCTGTGTGTGTGTTGAGGATGGGGGGGTCAGATTGGCCAGCCCAGGAGATGCCTGTCAGTAGGGAGGTAGTCTGAACCTGTTTTAACACGTTGTACATACCAGCCCCGTTTCTGCATACCAGCACAGAGCAGCGAATACAGATCACCGACACACACACACACACACACACACACACACACACACACACACACACACACACACACACACACACACACACACGGGATCAACTGGAAATTAAAGCTGCACATTTTCCACATTCTTTCCAAGAAGTAGTCGGGAGTAATTACAAAATACTTGCTATACTAACAGCGACGACACACAGGGAGAGACAGATTTCCACATTCAAATGAACAATTGAATATTTCCTTCGCCTTCTATCCAACAAATGCACCCCCCCCCCCCCCCCAGCTTGATTTTACTGGCTTTCCTTCTCCCGTGACATTCCCCCCAAAAAACATCATGCCCCAAGGAGCTGAGGAATGCAAACATTCCAATGGAACTGACAAATGTGTGTGTGTGTGTGTGTGTGTGTGTGTGTGGGTGGTGTGTGTGGGGGGGGGGGGGGGAGTTGAGGCAAGAGCAATGGGAGCAAGAAAAAGAGGAAAGTGTCTGACGCCGGAGGATGTGCAAGACAGAGGAGGGACGGAAGGATGGAAGAGGAGCAGAAATGGGAGGAATGTGTTTTCGATCAGGTCCATCTGGAGCAGCGTTCCGCTGGAGTTATCCTAGGGGAGATCCATACCGTCTCACAGTGCACCCCACACACTGTGAGGGTCACCATGGGTCAACCCCCACCAAGCAAATAACCCTGAAGACATTGCAGGGACACATCCATGTCCACTACAGGGTCAAAGGCTCGCGGGTTTGTTTCGGCTATTCCTTGAATATGGTGTCGATTAACCACGAGCTAATTCATTAACAGGAACCTGTTCGACCGGCAAACACTTACCTACCACAAACCTGACAGGCAGCTGACATATTTGATTGATAAACGAGTTGTTTTTGCATTTAATTAATTTTCTGCAGACGCTTAACTGGCTGACTGAATCTCAGAGGCAAAACATTTTTGAAAAAAGGGTCAAAAAAATGCCCAGACAAGAAGCATCTGGCGAATCGTTTCAGTGCAACACACACACACACACACAGCAAGTAACTGCACACACTCATGAGCACACGGTCACAGATAAGCACACACTGATCGTACCATATCCAACCAATTCACACAGGCAAAACACACATATGGAACACAAATGGGTGATTGGGATGAATACAATTTAGAAAGCAAACAGGGGATGTAACATCAGAGCCTTAAAGGGGCAGACAGTGTCACACACACAGCACACGCAGCTCACACTGCCGCTGGATTGGATCCAGGGCCACACGGCACCCAGGACCTGACAGGAAGAGACTGGGTGGGGCTGGAGAACTCACCGTGGGCGTGGTCAAAGACGCTTGACCAATCAGGTAGGAGTTAGAGACGGACATGCTGAGGCCCAGCCCAGAGCCCGCCTCCTCCATGGCCGCCACAGACGGCTGGAGGTGGCAGGAGAGAGAGGAGGAGGAGGAGGAAGAGGGGGAGGAAGAGTGCGAGGCCTGGAGAAGAAAACAAAAGGGACGACAAAGAGAGAGGAGAGAGCGAGAGGAGAGAGCGAGAGAGAGAGAGAAAGAGAGGCAGGTAGAAAGAGAGGGAGAGCAACGGGGATTATGAAAAGGAAAGGCGGGTGTTATGGGAGGAAGAGAAGAAAAAAAGGGGGGACAGTTGATTACACTAGTAAGCAGATAGCTGAATTAGAGCAGATTTAATCAAAGTTGAGGAGTAGTAAAGTCAAAAGTGTTGAAAGCTGAGGGGGGGTTCGTTGTAGTTGATCAACCTGATGACTGGAGACGTGCAGCTCAACTACAGAGACGTGACACCTCTTAGGACCGTAGGCTGACCCACTGTCAATATGCTGTGTTCTGTTAGGGCTAAACTTAATTCTGGAGAGACCTAAATCCGAATGTGTCCTGTGACCATCATGGGTCACATACAGTATACTCGCTGTCTTTGTGTCACACTTAAAAAAACCCAACTCGTTTTATGTGCTGGGCTTTAAAGGCTTTAGATAAAACCAGGCCAACTACAGCAGAGTTCTTAAAAGGGCCAATATGATCTGTTCCATTTTTTCCCACCCATTTCCTTATCCGCACAGCAGCTGAAATTATTATTATTTTTTTTTTGCAAAGCTGTGAAAAGTCGCCAAAGCGTGTAAAGCCTGGAACACGGGTTTATGGAGGAGGCAAACAGGCTTCTTTCGCTCGGCAGCCGCTCATCAAGTCCAATACATGAAGCCGGATTAGGGCCTTGTGGCAGGAAATGGAGATGAGTGCAGTTTGACTCGGTGCTCGGACAAGAATGGCACAAACAAAAGCCGGCACGCGGCTCCAATCACACAGCTTTGGTGACATAAAGGACGGACAATGGCGACGGGGGGGAGAGAAAGACAAAATGACTCTATGAGGGGGCCAGACTGTTCTCAGACACTTCTGCAAAACCCTGGAGAAGGTCATTGCAAGTCTACTGTCCTCAACGCGATTACTAAGCGCTAAGATCACCACAGCTCATGGCGTCCTGAGGGACCCATCCCTCCCAGGTCACCGTCTGTTTCAACTGTTACAAAGCAATTAAAACATAGACAAACAGACCCCAGAGCCATAACTGCACTAAATGCTGCCAAGAGATGATGCTTCATGTAATGCAAATGTATACAAGCTGAATGTGAAAGTGTGAAAATGTACTGTGTGTGTGGTTGTTATGCAGTTTTTACAGTCTTAGTTTGTTTAGTTTATTTATTTCAGAGGCTTCTTTATTGAATCATTTTCCACAAGAAACTACTTCTACTACTTCTACCCTATTCTAGATCAATGTGTCACTTCTGAGCTTGTTTAGCAGGCGTTGGTTTGTGAATGCCATCCAATTTCAAGTGGGAATTAACGTCATTATTTCAAATATTAACCAGTTTAAGTGAGGGGGGAGATGAGCGACATGCACCGCACAGTGTTTGTCGCTCATCTGCACAGTGTTTGGCTGATGTTGTAGCTGTATGAGGGTTTCAATCCAAAATGACCTCTGCTGATCTCTGCCGCTGGATCAGAATAAAACAGCTGACCGCAGTGTGACCTCACATGTGGCGGGTTATCCTACTGTCTCTCTCTCTCTGTCTCTCTCTGTGTGTGGGTCTCTCCATTGACCACCTGTCAGACAGTTGTCTCAATTAATCGCGACGCTGACCCAGATTAAGATAAGTGGACTGTATCTGATAGGGGACGGGGGGACGGGGGGGACGGGGCTGATAGAGGCGCGTCTTATCTCTCATTGGCAGCCAAACGCCCCCCATACAGGCAGACGACTGCTGGATTACAAGAAAAGAGGGGGAGGGAGAGAGTCGGGAAAAGAGGGGTTGAATAGGGGAAAGAGATAACAAGATAGGAGTGCGGCTCGAGAGAAAGCTGATGGGAATTACCACGGAGAGTTCAGCCCCAGAATGCAACCAGCGAATCTTCTCCACTCTTTCCTTTCCCGCCAGAGAAAAACATGAGGAAACAGGGATCTGCACCAAGCTCCACTCCGGGAGGTTGTTTATATTGTTTATGTCGGTTCAATACACCACTCTCATAAAGAGCAGTAACTGGCGAGCCTGTCTCCGCAACCCTCCATCTCTGCTGGCAACTGTTGTGTGAGCTGATCCTAAACACTGCCATCAACAAGAGCGTCCCATCCACAATCATTGCTCTTACATTTTCAAAAAAATACACCTGGGGAGGTCCACAGAGAGGGGGAAAGGGGGGCGGGGGTTCCCTTACCAGTTGCCTTTGCTTAGGGGGCAACGCCGGGGGCAGCAGCGGCTCGTGGACGGAGTCGGTGCTGCTGAAGGAGTCGTTGAAGCCGTAGACTTCCTGGAAGCGCTTGTTGCGCTGCTCGTAGATGCTCTCGCTCTGCGGCATCTGGTAGAACACGGAAGGCTGTGGCTCCGAGTAGTCTTCCACAAACTGCATGTACTGGAGGACTGGAAGGAAGGAAGGAAGGAAGGAAGGAAGGAAGGAAGGAAGGAAGAAAGGGGGCGAGGGGCAGATTAGATTACCCGACTTTAACCAAGTTGGACGCCTTCTTTTCCCAACCAATCAATCAATCTATGCATACATGGGATTACATTATATCGGAAAATAAAGCTGTAATTCCAGAAATGTGGTTGAAATGGCAGGAAGGAGTGACAGTACAGAATGATCATACAGTAGCTTTGGAGGAAGTGATGTAACAAGTTTGTAAGGAAATGACCAAATGTTTCCCTATGTGCCCCTGGAGCTGCGCCCATTGTAGCACATCCTGGTATTCACTTCCTGCCTCTATTCACACTGGAATATTTCCTTGACATCAGCGTTGCGCACAAACTGACTACACAGTGCAGCCAATGTCCAAATGCTCCGTCCTAAATCATTTCCTAAACTCATCATTAGTCCCCCACTACCCCCCTGCCTCCCTTTCCCTCACTTACTGTGTCTGCTCTTCTTCTCTGGCAGCGGAGGTGGGTTGTCGGGAACGTCTGCATTCTCGCTGGCGATGTATTGGGAGACAAACACCGAGCCGTTGGTCTGGGGCATGGGCGAGATGGCCGTGAAAAGGGGAAAAGGCGGCGTCGGGTGCAATTCCTCTTCGGACAAGTTGTCGTATTGGGAGGGGTAGCGCTCATACTGGACCCTGGAGCCACCATCAGGGAAGGGCGACATCTGGGTGCTCCGCCGCTTCTTCTGTGGCAGGGCGGGGGGTGCGCTTATGCGGGAGGACTGTAAGGGATTCGTCTGGTTGGGTTGTGGGGTCCAGTATTCTGGGGGCTGCGTGGGCGGGGGGGCGCTAAATCGGGGATGTGAGGAATATTGTCCGGGGACTGGGGACGACGACTCGCTGTGAGACTCGGGCAGGGGGCTCAGGCACCCTCCCACAGGTATCGGGGGCAGGTTGTCCCCAACTGACAAGTCCTGGTGTAGGAAGTCGTAATCTGGGTCGTAATTCTCTGTGTTGTCTGTATCGGTGAAAAGGGAACAAATTAGATTCCTTACATA
This sequence comes from Genypterus blacodes, assembly GCF_046128005.1. Taxonomy (NCBI): domain Eukaryota; kingdom Metazoa; phylum Chordata; class Actinopteri; order Ophidiiformes; family Ophidiidae; genus Genypterus; species Genypterus blacodes. Next base: position 1,606,567 of record NW_027466890.1, on the reverse strand, counting down.
ACACAATGACCAAGAGCATGTTGCTGTAATGCTGCTCCTAAATTAAACCCTTTCATGGGATATTACATCGAGATGTATTAAGTATTCATCTGCCCACACAGATTAACGGAAGCGCGTACGTGTGTGTGTCTTCTCACCGAGCGTCTCACAGCTGGTGTTACGAGAGCACTGGCCGCTGTCTTGCTCCATGGAAGAGAGTTGTTCATCAGACTTGCTGAGCTTCCCCATGCTGCTACTTGGGGAGAGTCGTGGAGAGTTGCCACCATACGACTGACTCCCCCCAGAGAAACGCCTCTGAAGGAACTCCTGTTCGTAGTCCTGCTGCTGTGCACAAAGACAAGAACGTGAGTTTGGTTCAAATATGTTCAAAGTAGCTTTGTTTGAAATCACACGTGTGCTGAAGCGAACACGTTTGCTGATAGCTTGACGGATTAGTTTGCCTGCCTGTGACGCCAAACTGGGCCACAATGTACAAACAGTACATCCCCCAATGAGGTTAAACCCTCACCTGTCTGTGAACGCTGCAGGGGAGGCTGGAGCCGCGGCTCATGGGGGCGACCACCGCCACCCGTGTAGGCGAAGGGGCTGACTGGCGCTTCTTAGGGGGTAGAGCTGGAGGAGGACTATTCACAGATAAACAGAAAGAGAAAAATAAAACAACAGCAAGATTGGAATTTGGAATGTCAATGTGAAGATTACAACAAGCACTCTATAAACACACTGTCTCGAACATGTGTGCACACACAAATTAATGTATGAATACATGAGGACACATTATCCCTCCAGGAAATCATGAAATGAGGATGAGGGTGTCTCATGTAAGCCTCTCTCAGCTATGACATGATGCCTCCCTGGTAATTAATGCTATTTTAGAATTTTTCTTTGGCAAATAAATACCAGGTCAAAATGGGGCAAAATACTGGAGAAAGGGGGCTACGACAAGCCCAGCAGAAGACACTGGATTGGTCAGTCACACACTCTCATGCAATGTTGGCGCTTCTGATTGGATAAAGAAGGTTTCAGGAAGTGCGTATACGACACAAACTTCAGGACGGATGCAACCATGCAAGTCAAAGCAACTTTCATCCAATCCAGAAGGTTTATAGGGAGGATGGGGGGTTGCCAATAAATGGGATGTTATAATGGAGAGAGGGGGACGGGGGACGGGGTGATCCTATGGTCTAACATACTTCTCCTTCTGGGAGGGTCTCCTTTGGCCAGCGTCAGCACTCAACTGTGCTCTGTTCCCACAGAGAAACCACAGATAAAACAAATGGGGAGAGACAGAGCAGAAGGAATAAGAAGGAAAGAGAAAGAGCAACAAATCAGCTAAAGTGTGCCATACCCAGAGCCTATGAAGTGGGAGAGTAGACAAAGAGTTTTAAGGAGTCAAGGGTTTTTACATGTTTGGATAGACGGATAAGCAGCTGATTCCCGCGGCGAGGACTAAAAATACACAAGAAAACACAGCCGCCACCATGGCTGATTTTCAACGCAGGTAGGTGGAACGAGAGCGAATGAAAGCGATGTGAAGTGAAAATCACTATACCTTTCCACATCCTAAAAATAACTTCCTCATTCCTCATTAGAGGCATACATGACATTCTCAGAGAAAGTAAAAGTTTATAACTTCTCATGGAACAATTTGTCATGTAAATGGGGCGCTTCTGCTTTTCGACCACAGCGCAGCACAGACGACTCTCTGTGTCTCACTGGGGACTAACACCAAACAGCAACGAGAAACCTTGAATTACGCAGTAATTAAGCACTCCCTATTGCAGTTGTTCTTTTACATACAGTGTTATATTGTTGTTATAATGTCTCAATGTTACTGCCTGTACACTTATGATGGCAGACTCACTGATGTATCTCAAGCCCTTCACAGTTCATTTCAAGTTGATACACAAAGTGAAGTTATGTGGAGTCCACGACTTTTCAGCGCAGAAGTGTATGATTCATGACATTGATGTGTGTCTTCCCTACCTGAGCTCTGCCATCTTGGCCTCAGGAAGGGGGGGTTTGGGCGGGGCTACGTCCTCCTCCGGTGCATCAGAGACGGCCTCTGCTGTAGGAGCTGCAGGGGGCGACTTATTCGAAGTCTCCAGCTCGAGCGAGGGCACCTCTGGTGACACATTGCTACAGAGTACAGACGAAAAGTAAGTCCATCACTGCGTGTAGGTGTGTGTGTGCGTGTGTGTGTGTGCATGACCATATTTGTATTCTGTAGAACATGCTTTGTGCTCACCTCTCTGCTGTGGTAGCAGGTGGTGCTGGTTTGTTCGGGGTGGTTGGTGAAGGCTGCTCCTGTTTCTCTATGGTCAGTTTCACCAGTTCCTGTTAACAGAAACACAACGCTCTAAATTCTTCACGAAAATGCCACAGTGAACAATACCACACTAAAGGCATAGTAATGACTGGGTTTTCAGTTCAACAGACAGGAGCGTTACTCTTGAATGGTGCACAACCCACCTTTACTCCATCCAGCACTGCTTTGATGACACTGGTGACGGCGGCAACATTTTCCTTGTCCTCCAAGTCGATGCCATCCAGCATCACCTGGTCTGACCAGCGGATGAGGTTGGCCAGACTCTGGTACACACGATTATGGCAGGAAGAGAGCGCCGAGCTATTGGTGGTGGTGGGGGAGCATAAGAGGAATTCAGGAAGGAGAGAGAGAAATGTGGCAGAAAGGAGACAGAAAGCACAGGGACACAAATATTCACGTAGGAGCATGAACACATAAGACCAATCTACCAACTATTTGACGGAAATTCTAGTGGGCATTTGAGGAACTGCCTCGATTAAGAGCTTGGGGGGTCTTGTAGAAGCTTGTTTGTGGTAGTGCTGACAGGAGAATGTTCAGTATGTCCGCAGAGGCAGATTGTGAGCTCTTGCTACCAGTGGTGAATAGCGTGTTCAGAGCCAACGCCGGGGTGTGGCCTGGGCCTGTACCAACACGCCAAAGCTGATTCACAGCACTGGAATACGCATGTACTCTTTCCGCGTAGCTCACCCCTAAGGTGAGCTGGAGACATCTGTAGCTAAAGGGGTTAGAAAGAAGGATTTAAGGGATGGTGGGAGGGTGCGGCGGTCTGCGCCAGAAGGCAGACGTGTTCTAGGGACTGTGGGTTACGATACAGCCGAGTAAGATGTTGTGAATAAGTCATCTTGAAGTGGACCAGTAGGTATGAATCTGGCAAAATATGATTTGGATGGACACAAAACCCTTTGGGCATAATCTGTGTGTCAGACAGCTGGCATGCATTACGGCCACTGCTGACGTTGTTATTAAAACGGTATTGCTTTGAATGACGCTGTGTCTAGTTCGCAGATTTCACAAGATTTTAATCTCACTGCATACAGGATTGAAGGGAGAGAATCATGTGAGGAGACACACATCGAAACACTCCATCAGACTGGTGTCAAATCCCTGGAGATGGCTTCTTTTCGCATACTGTGGCAGCCATCCATCATCTCTTCTCAACACAGGACTGTGAGCTACGAAATCTGTCACCTCTGACCTCCATTGCTTCATCTACGCTGATGGATGAGGCATGGCACAGAGACAAAAGAAAGAGGAGTTCTAACATGTCTGACAGTCCGATGTTAGACTTTTGCACTTTAGCAGGAGAAGAAGAAGTGGAAATTCTCTAAACATCTTGTACTCTTTCAGGAAGCATTAACGTGAGGTATATCCTCCATCACGGCATAAATAAGCAGTAAGTCGCTCTACTAGTTCAAACAAGTCCCCCACCTACAATGCAGGTATTATTGTAGGTGATGTTTTCAAGACTCAAGAATGAGAAGATTGAACATTCCAATTTCAAATAAAGGAGGATCTAGAGTGGGCCAGTGAAATCAATCAAATCAAATCAACCAATCAATATGCAGCTCACCTGTGCTGTATCCGGGCCTCTACCTGAACCAGAGGCAGGATGGCTTCCAGTACCTTGCTGGCTGAGCCTGGCAGCATTTCCAGCACCTTCTTCTCCACCACCATTTTGTCCACGATTGTCTTGAAGTAGCGCAGGGCACTGACCACCTCCTTCTCTTGCTCCTCCAGCCGACTCACCTTCTAAAAAAGGGTCAGTCAGGTCAACCTCAAGAACAGCAGCTTAATATCGCTGAAAGGTACTGGGGAACTTTACAGGATTATGGTGATGCTGCTGCAGAATGTACAATCTGTTAAATGCGTCTAGACATTCCCTCAGTAAAGCTGAGCTGTACTTCTGATGCACAACCTAACCTATACAGTATGTGGAGCATCACAGGAACTATGACATCATTATTCCCACATTCTACTCGCAATCAGTCTGCAGTTTTGAAGCGCCATATATCAAGCGACGTGGCTCGGAGCCATCTTGGTACAACAGGAACAGACTCTTTCTTTCTGCTTTCACGTCAGAGCTGTTAGGGTAATATACTCATTACACCGAAAGCCTAAAGGGGGAGTGGAGGAGCCGATCCAGGAAACGGCCCAGTTTCATTCATTCCTTTATAGGTCCAGACACCTGCTGTCCCGCGGCCAGCCACCGCAGAGGCTGGGAAGCTGTGGGAACCAGCGGGGGAACATGCACACACACACACACCGCAGACACAATGGAATATGGCAGCACAAAACATTAAGGCAGGAAAACAACCCGTCTCACAAACTGGCAAACACACAGAAAAGGTTCCCACAATACACAAGCGTACTGTAGGTTGAATGGGACGAGGAGCACACACCTTGTTGACGGGTTTCTCAGTGTTCTTAGCAGCTGGCTCGGGCTGCAGTTGCTTGCCCTTCTTGGATGGAGTCCTCTTGATCTTGGGAGAGTGGAACTTGTCCATCAGTTTCATGGTGAAAGAGGACAGGTGGGACCGCTGCGAGTCTGGGAGGGTTAGAGGGGGGCAGAGAAACAGAGAAGGATGGTGAGTGGTGTTGTCAAGGAGGAGAGATGTACAATGATCGGGCGGAAAAGAAATGAAATAAAAACAGATGGCAACAGCACAGTGGCAGAGGTGATGTCACTCGCAATGTCACTCATCTCAAATTATGAAGTTACCAACTTTAAACTAAAATTGAAACTGACTTGGAAGCAAAGGAGTGCTGCCATCAGATGTCAGTAAACCGGCTGCCACGCTCTTAAGGCCCATTCTCCCTCCTTGATCCGTGTAGGAATTATCATACATTCATCATATAACTAACAACTCTTATGCTGGGCCTGTGATTTGCCACGATCCACACGTGCTGACAGCATCCAGGGACAGAAGAGTTGCCCACTACACTGACCCCAGAAGAATCATTGATCACACACCGTCTCCCTCACACCCCACCACCTTCCTTCCTAACCAGACAGAACCACGAGTTAAACAAAAATAGACACGAGCGATAGATTACATTACATTACATTACATTACGATCATTTGGCAGACGCTTTTATCCAAAGCGACTTACATTACAATACCACCCTTCGCAGAGGGGGGAGCAATTGAGGGTTCGGTGCCTTGCTCAGGGGCGCCTCGGCAGGGGCTCGAACCGGCAACCCTCCAATTCCCAAGCGGAAGCTCTACCCACTGAGCCACTGCCTGCCTAGATGCAGCGAGGAAGTGTGGGCTTCATCAGTAACCAACATACACCTCTATGTGTTCTCATCTTCCCTCAGCTCGGTGGCGGCGGGATTTGACATTCCTGTGCCATCAGCGTAAACGGCGAATAGCAACCAACAGCAGGAAAAGTGCCTCAAACCAGACTTCCAGTTGGGGCCGTGCTTTCATGTGCTCCATCGATCCACATGCCACGCGCACAAATCCCCCTGCTGTTCTTCCTCTGCAACTCTAATCCTCCTCATCCCTATTCCGAGCAAAAGCCAGGGTTTGCCGAGGCAGCCAAGGACTACTGTGCGTCTCATTAAAAATGTCGATGACAACACTTCCAGTGGCGTTTCCTTCCAGCACATGAGATTAGGCACATATGATTCTTCAGGCTGTCAATGATGTTATAAGAGAATAACAATAATTAACAAAGCCGATTCAATAAAATAACCTCTTAACCTTACTTCCGTTTGTGAAATACAGTATATAATCCTAATTAACTGCGCTTACTCAAGTTAAACAGATACAAAATAACTTCCATGTTAGAAGAACACAGGAGAAGGTCAAATATATTGCCGTAAATGTCACCGGTAACCTAGTTATGCCACTTCAGAGAAAATCATTTACGCAATGATTTACACAAACTCACTTTGAACCTGCCGCATCACACTGAGCGACAGATAACAGGTTCTGCGGGGGTGTTAAAAATAGTTAGCTTTTCGTCTCATTGAGCCAGCGTAATAAAGAGATAAAACGTCAGCTAGTCAGCCAGACAAGATTCAGAGGGGGAGAGAATCAGAACTGCGTGTGGTGAGCAGACACGGTTGAGACCCCCGGGGGAAAAGGGGACAACCTGCTCGTCTCAGCCCCTTTCTGCAGCTGTCTGAATCAATAGTCTACAACTTGACATATTCCTACATTTAACAATCCATATTCATAAGCCACAGGGGATGCGTGTGTGTGTGTTCCAGCGGCAGAATAGCACCACTATGGCTGATAGTGTGTGAGGGTACCCTGAGGCATTACATACCTGTGGTATTCCAGCTTTGCCGCTGGCTGCAGGCTTTAGTGGCAAGGTTTCAGTTCATGGTTATGTGTCGAACACACCATGTGCTTTTGATTGCACGGTAGCCTACATACGAATTTAGTCACAGCCTAATCCTATCTACTTGACCCCGTTGCCCCTTTAATACTGGTATGAACACAGGGACTGTGGCTAACGTCGCTAATATGCGAGACCCTCCCGCTCAAATCCGGGCCCGGGCAGGCCCAGGAGGACTGTGTTTGAGGTTACAGCTGCAATTGCAAGTCCCAGCCCCTGAGTTAAAAAGCAGTGACATCAGCACTGTGAGTCACGTCCATGATCGATACAGCTGGCCCTTGGTCATCAGCCTGAGCGCCGACCTCAACTGTTTGTCAGGCATTCAGCACACTGGGCCTTGTTCCCTTTCTCGTCCTCTCTCTACACAGTTCTCTACACACAACCCACAAACTCCCCCCACAGGCCTTCTGCTTTGAGCGTGGAAACTCCCCCTTACTCTAGAGTTCGCTGGTAGTCTGGCCAAGCCTGGAAATGACATCATCAAGAGGGAGAGGCAGAGGGAGCGGGATAGGGAGAGTGACAGGGAGAGAATAAAATGTATCGTAAATAGTCTCTGTTAAAGTCACATCGACTACTCAGCGTTCAGAAAGAGACAAGTCAGCCTCCACCCTTGCTCTGGCCAGCTGCCTGTCTGCTGTCGCTGGTAGTTATAAGGCGATGACACCATGGGTTGTAATGTCTCACGAACCGAATCAGACGAGTCATGGACTGAATGATAGAGCGACAGAATCAGCACAGTAAAAACTTTGACATTTTTCAGCTCTCCGGGCCACAACAACAACAAGCCAAACTCTATAACAGTGTTTTCAACCTGTGTGCTGTGGGAAATTCACTTAATTAGTCCCAAAGAATATTATTTTCCTCTGGCCCGCAAGCCCATCGATCCAGCCCGCCCGGCCCACGATCCGGCCCGCGAGACAGACCACCGCCAGATCACCAGCGCAAATTTCGAAGCGCTCAAAAAAGGTTGAAAAACACTGCTCTATAACACAGGAGAACCTACTTGCATAAATAACTATTTCTTCATAGCTTCTAGTTAGATTTTCACAGAATTTCCCAATAATCTTCCCTTTCTGCTGCGTATGGCTCTGCAGACTTGTTTTAAATCAGCCACTTCGGAGGGTTTTCGAGCATGAACGGCCTGTTTAAGGTCATCTCAATCAGATTTAAGTCCGGACTTGGACTAAGCCACTCCACAAACCTTCATTTTGTTGTTTTTGAACCATTCTGAAGAAGACTTGCTGGTGTGTTTCAGATCATTGTCCTGTTGCATAACCCAAGTGAGCTTGAGTTTAAGGTCACAAACTGATGACCAGACAATCTCCTTCAAGATTTTCTGGTAGAGGGAAAAATTCATGGTTCCATCAATTACGGCAAGTTGTCCAGGTCCTGAAGCAGCAAAGACCAGACTATCACACTACCACCACCATGTTTGACTGTCGGTAGGATGTTCTTTTTCTGGAATGCTGTGTTTGTTTTTACGCCAGATGTATCGGGACGCACACCTTCGAAAAAAGTTCCACCTTTGTCTCGTCAGTCCACAGAATATTTTCTCAAAAGTCTCGGGGATCACCGAGATGTTTTTTACCAAATGTGAGACAGGCCTTTGTGTTCGTTTTGGTCGGCAATGGCTTCGCCTTGGAACTCTCCCATGGATGCCATTTTTACCCAGTCTCTTTCCAATTGTTGCCTCAGTTAAGGTCAGTGTTCATGATTCAAGTGAGGCCTGTAGGGCTTAGGATGTTGTTCCGGCTTCTTTTGTGACCTCCTGCGGAGTTGTGGATGCGCTCTTGTAGTACGAGGGCATGATGTGTTGCTTTTTGAGACCCTTGAGCGTACTTCATGTGGTCAGACAGGTTCTATTTAAGTGATTTCTTAATTCTACAGGTCTGGTAGTAATCAGGCCTGGTTGTGGATAGTGAAATTGAACTCAACTTTCCAACAAATTTGGTAAATCACTGTTAATTTATAATCTAACAAGGGCGGCAATTACTTTTTCCAGGTTGGTTTGGATAGATTTTTTCCCTTAATAAATGAAATCATCATTTAAAAACTCCTTTTTGTATTTACTCAGGTAATCTTCTGATGTCTGATATTGCAATTTGTTTGATAATTTGAAAGGTTTAAGTGTGACAAAAAAGCAAGAAACAGAAGAAATCTGTAAGGGGGCAAAAAGCAAAAAGAGAAGAAATCTGTAAGGGGCAAATACTCTTTCACAGCACTGTATGTTGTGTTCAGCCGACACAGGTTATAAACAGCACTAGCGCCTCCATAAAGAGTCGGGGTTGTCTCCTTTGTTGTTAAGTGCTCCTGTTCCATGGAGGATACACTCACTGCTCCCCTGAGCCTCACTGTGTTACATGCCACAACCTCACTGTCTCTTTGTTACTGTGAGCAACACAACAATAAAACTACACGCGGTGAACAGCCTGCGATTGTTATAATCTCTACCTGGGGATGGGCGGCAAAGTATCAGTTTTGGGGGAGTTGTTACGACATTTAATAAAGTAAATCTGGAAAAGTAAACAAAAACAGTCATTCAAAATCATTCGGAAATGAATTTGTTTAAAAGAATTATATAAATATCTATTGGGACCATTTCAAATGCTCAGCTTTGTTATATACGAGGTTTACAACAACAACAAATCCAAATAAAAAAAATAATAATCTGAAATGGGCAAACATAATTGAATTTCTTCCGAGATATTGTGTACATACAGCTAATGTTATTAAATGTTTGTAATCAGACCCTCACAGACCCCACAGCTCATGCCATAGTGCATGTGGTGTACATCATGGAAACTCAGCAAGTTCAGGGTTTCCCCTATTACACCGCCGCCTCAGAGGGCCCACCAGCTCGAGTGTGACCCCTTAGCCCAGTTAACAAGATGTTCAAAGTAACATATCTAAAATACCACCACATTTACATTAGTTTGCCTAAACATGAATGGGGTTTTCCGTGCGTATCTGCGTCTGTGCTAGAGGTTTCATCCTATGCCAGAACGATAACAGCCACAGCCTGTCTGACCTTCACGCTATAAGTGCGAAATTCACCGCTTTCCGCGTCGACATCAGATCGATTTCACACAGATGTATGCTGCATAAAGAAAGCTTTGCGTGCCTGAGAGGCAGTTGGAGAGAAAGAGAGAGAGACTGCCTTGAAACACTGGCCTGTAATAATAAGAGGTTTTGATATGCGAGTGTGACACAGTCTGTGGGTGTTGTTCTATTTTCAGGCACATTTCTCCATCAAAATTAAAAGCACCAGGACAGACTGTATATCCACGTAATTAGTAAAAACACAGTGCTTAATATTATATATTGTAGTGCATCTCCATATGCACAGAAATAAGTCACAAATATATTATTATTTACTTTCGTGGTGTCTGACTGGATTCCTGGACAGCTGATACACCATATCTCGCTTGCTCCTGGCAATGATTCCTACACGTTTGACTGGTGACATATGAGCTTGTCCAGATCTGACTTAAAGGCCTGACAGGCTGACAGATTGATCTGGCTGTTGTTCGGTACAGGTGTGATCTATACGGGACAGCTGGCCGGCCCCTCGTTGGCCCCCCGGTCCTGAGAAAAGATGACTATGGGAGTGGAGGGATGAAGGGGAGACTGAGCTTAAGGTTACACACACAGCTGTCACCCTCCTGCTGCACTCCTTCAGAGGTGTGTGTGTGTGTGTGTGTGTGTGTGTGTGACTTGTTGAGCTTGCTAAAAAATTACAATCTAGAGTCGTAGAGGTCACCGCGCCATCTGTTTGCAAAGGCAGTAAAATGGAAAATCATCTCAAAGTGGGAGAACAGGACATACTGTAACGCAAGACACATCTACTGTACTGCTTTCTAGTAGCTCTAATGTTGACATCCAATTTTCTCATGCACGCGTTCAATAATAACCTAAAAGTGAGACAATGTGGTGAGAAAGGCGCATTACGGTAAATAGCCTATTATAAAAAGCCTCTGCTATAAATGGACGCAGAAGTCGTGCTGTATTCAGTTTCAATCTTTCTGTAACTGGTCTCACATTATTTACTGTACTTGACACACAAATACAGACAAACTTAACTGCGCACTTAATCACTTCGAAATATCAGCGAAACCCTGCCCCGAGATGCATTTAAATAGATTGTTAATGAGCATTGTTAGCGAGCAATTCTGACTGTAATGAAGCGTGATTTGTCTATAAACCGACAGCATAGTGCGCGACATACTGTCTGCTACACTGTAAAACAAAAACCGCAGCAGAGCCGTGCCAAGTATCATATCTCCACAGGCGAGACCTGCTGTGGAGCAAGAGAATGGAATGTAAGCCCAAGGCACGTGAGATGGACAGCAGAGAAGCAAATAAGGAGGAAAGAGAGAAAAATCCAACAGGAAATAGTTGAGTGCTTAGTGAATTATTTAATCCTCTCCATTGTAGTCGTTGGTTTGTTGTTTTCACTTGGAGTCTTCAGAGGCTTCTTGGTTATCAGCAGAAAGTGACACTATTCTCCAAGGACAAGCCAGAAACAGCATGGAACGTGCTCCCTGTTAAAGGTTGAGCTGAGTAATGGAGGAAGACTTCTAGTGGTGGTTTTCCAGCTGTTCCCGCTCGGGTCTGCAGTTCACCGACGGGATGGCGCGAAGACTGAACGCAGCCGGGCACACTTACAGATCACGTAAATGACATACAGCGGATACTAAGTGCTCAGTCCACTTAAAATCTATTGTATTTCAATCGGCAAACGGGTAAACGAGACACAGGAGATGGTTTCCATGTGGACAATCGGATTATCAACAGAAACCGACACGTCCCAAATATTGCAGTTCTTCCGGCCGCCATTTTCCAGTGACTTCCCAGTGATCGCAGGCATCAGAGGTTTTGATAATAGAAATGCTTATGGGTTTGTGATGAAGGGAATAACCGCGCAACCTTTCGCCGACCTCTGCATCTATAAAGGATAAAGACCCCGGCCGATACTTCACACAATTAACAATTTACACAAACATGCCCTTCACATGTCAGTGACTGGTAAAGCAAGCCCACCGAGCCACGGGTCAATGGCTGGGAGCAAATATCAATGTGTTGATGGAAGTGCTATGTGCGTGATGTTGCATGGGAGCAGATGGGCCGCTCAACCATGACTAACAGAGCATGACGGCGGCAATCTATACGGCAGATCCATATTGGCAAAAAAATAGAAACCGGGTCGATAAAATTAAAAATAGAAACCAGGTCCATAAAATTAGTGAGAAAGTGTTGGGAAGGAGTTGCACGGGGATATTTGACAGATAACTGCTGGATCTGTGAGATCTCCTGTTAAGCACCAGTGCCCCTATGAGAATAGAATATTAACACATTCAATTGTGAAGTCACAATAAGGAGTGTAGAAGTTTCTTGCGGTGGACGTTTTTCGCAACTATGTTAACTCATTGGCACACCTACATGGAATTGAACCGTCCTTGGTGCGTTTAGTTACACCTGTGCTTCTCCTGCAACGACAAGTCAAAACGTCTGCGGCAGAGGAAGAAAACCAAAAAAATAAAAAGTGTCTTCAGGTAGCATGTAGGGACACATTGAGGAAAAACCCACCTTAATCTCCAGTGACACACCTTGCATTCCTGGATTTCATGCTTGTATGGTGGTGTAATCCTATTATTCCCTTGGACTAGTAGCTGAGGTTAGGCAATACGACATCACATCAAAATACAATGTACCAATCTAATACGTCTGTTGTATGAAAGCAGAACCTTTGCAAAGCATATGAAGTTCAATCCAAGTTGGGAGCTGAACTGTTTCGGAATCTCTTACTAAAGGCAATCTACTGTAGGTTAGAATACACCGCGCTCTGTACGTGTGTGTGTTCTTACAAGTCAAACTCGCCGAGCCCAGTTCTGATGCTCATTATCGGACCGGTCAATTTATTTAAACTACAACATCTGCCTGAAACAGCGCTATGCTCTGTGAAAAATGAAGGCAAGTGGCCTGGAAGGTGGTGTTTTAGAAGAGGGTGGAACCATTGGGCCTGTGTATTGTGTGGTGGCATAAACATTTACAAGTCTCTTGCCTCAATGCTTTCTCTGTTTAACTATGTAGCCCGACAAAACTCCTCCTTCCACAGAGCTCCCTCCATCTGCCAAGTAAACGCCATCCTTTCCATCTGTTTTTCTTCGCATCCTTATGTACGACTCGCTGTACTAACTACTGATACTATGACTGATAGACCAACGTGGAGACAATTGCATCAAACAACACATAGCTGTCGGCTATAAGTAACCTTTAGGTGATTATGAATATTTCAATTTTCTTGATACTCTGCTTGTATTGTATGTACTCATGTTTGATGGATTTAGTGAGCAGAGGTCTGATAGTAGGGCCGATTGTAGGATCTAATGGATCTGGTTCACTGGGGCACTTGGCGTAGCAGCTCATTGGAGGAGCATTGTAAGACGTGGAGGGAGGCCTGAGGTCTGGGTCATTCAATTGTGCTTTGTACAACGCACACACGCATGCCCACACACACACACAACACACACACATCTACTTCCAGACAGACACAAATGAGTACACAAAGAGCCTCTTTAAACTATTCATTCACAAGGCAAGGTTGCTGAGGGGACGCCATAGGCTACGGTTTTCAACAACAAATAGTACACGGCACAGCCTATAGAACGCAAGCGCCCAGCTTTTGTTGAGACAAGATCCCAATTACTCATGTGGTGTAAGTGAGTGTGTACATTTGTGTGTTGTCCGTTATACTACTTTTTGTACTTGACCAAGATTTGATAGAAACGTTTCCCTGTGCGTCTAGCAGCTGACACACACTGTGTATGCTGCTTGCTACAGAATAAGGACACCAAAAAAAAGTGAATTCCTCTGATCTGAGGTTACTGTACTGAATGAGGGTAAAGAACGGTTCGGAGAGGAAATATAACAGAAAATGCATTCCTTCTGAGTGCCGAGTCTGAGCTGAGACACATAGACACAGAAACACACAGAGAATGTTGTTAGGTAGCTCCAGTAAACATCTGCACTGTCAGTGTATCCGGCGTGTGGCATAAAAACATGGACTGCATAAATACTCCTGCAGTCAAATTCATGTAATCCCAGTAATACAGTGAGAGCGACCTCAGAAGAAATCCAGTCCTTCTCCACTAAAAACACAAGTCTCTCACACACACACACACACACACACACACACACACACACACACACACACACACACACACACACACACACACACACACACACACACACACACACACACACACACACACACACACACACACACACACACACACACACACACACACACACACACACACACACACACACACACACACACACACACACACACACACACAATCCTGGGTACCCCTCCTGTTCCTTCCCCCCTGACGCTGAGGTCAGTGGCACCATTTCCTGTCCCTTGTCTCCCTCCTTCAGGACCACTCCCTCTTTTCTATGACATATTCGCAGTCTAGACTCGAGCCGCTTGCCTCGGCAGCTCCACTGTACAAAAACTTATCTCAGTGGTTAATAGCACAACCCGCACACAGCTAGATGGAAACCCGCAGAAGACAAGGAAGCTCTCAACAGCGCAAATATGCTCATAATAGTCTGATTCTTTACGTGACCTTCCTTCTTGCTACAGTAGTATTTTTTCTTGCATTCCATTTTAAGATGGCCTATGAACCGAGTGTTTCAGCAGACTGTGCTTTGCTGAGAGCAGGCGGCAGTTTCACCTGGGGTGACTGATATGCTGAAGAACCACAAAGTGCTATAAATACAGAGCTTGTCAGTATCTCCGACATCAAGCTGTAGCAGAACAGAGAAACTGTGACAACCAGAAATCCTCTGATCTCCAGCATGGAGATGGGTTCTCAGTGGACGGCAGCTGTTTGGCGAGACGAGTAAGAGGCAAATAGGCACTATAAAGCTCTTGAGATAGGGGACGGATCCTACACATGGACAAACAGCCAGAAGAGGACCAATCACTTCACTCCCGTAGAACAAGACAGCGATAGAGGAAGACATGTAGCATAAGCATCAGTGTTCTTGTGAGTAAATGGCCTCAAGCAGTGAGGAGTGGTTCCACTCTCCCCATGCTGGAGTGCTGTACAAAGCTGTTCTTGTCCACACAGCAGGCTACTTGTCAACCTCTTGACATCCTCTATACAACCTCTGTATTGGGCAGGACTGACAGATCTATCCCAAATAAAAATATCAGATGTTGCCATTTGAAAGCATTGTGTCAAACGGAATAAATCGCAATACGATTGTTTCTCAGCTCTGCGTGAAAAAAAAACTGGATTCAAAGGAGAAGAGTAACTGGAGTCGGTGGCTGGCGAGACTCTGCAAGTGATACCCAACACTGAACTAACTGCTGGATTTAAGAATTCATCAAAACAGAGAAAGCAGCATGGAAGCAGCACACAGCATGCACACGTTCCGCAAATTTATGTGTTATGCTCTATATCCGACGTGTTTGGGGGGTTAAAGGTGCTCTTCCCGCAACTACATTACCTTCGGCTGCAAATGCTGGGCAATGCAATCATTCCTCTCCAGGCACATTTGCATTCGGCCCCACACGGTGTCATGTATAATTTTGTAGTTATTTATGCCCTATTTGAATATATTCCTATCAGCTCATAGCGTTAAAAAGCTGTGGTAGCAAAGTTGCCGTGTGTTAGATGAATTCTAAAACCTTGTCAGTTTTTAAATTTTTTAACAAACAGGCGCAGAGAGACGACTGGAATGATAAATAAGAGCAGGCTATACACATTAACCTACATTATGTTGTACTCATGCTATTAAATAATTAATTTTTAAAAATTGCGTCTGCATATCTGCACATAAGCCTCCGCTGGCGAATTGATCGGACTTGGGGTTTTGTCCCCTTGCCCCTCTCAGAATGCTGAACACTGAACACACACCTAGACCGTGGACAAATCAGGTCTCATCACAGCACATGTATACATCATAGTTTAGGTATGTCAACAAAACCTTTAGCACACATTTCACCCAACAAACAACATGGCAGAACCTTTAAAACACAAACCTGTGGTAGTAAGAAATTAAACACACATATGTAGGTCTAATGCTGAAAGAAACCTGCATAGACAAAGATACATAGACAAAGATACATGTACAGAGAGGATTTGTTAAATAATGTATAAATATTTTGTCATTTTTTCAGTTATATGTCTTAATGCTGTTTTAAATAAACCTTTTGTCATTCAGAGTGGAGTAAAGGAGAACATCTAAGAGGAAATGGGTCATGTGAAGGCGGGCACAATTGAAAGACAGAAAGCCCAGGGTTTACCCACAGGGCAAGGGGCTCTGTCGCATTATCTGATGGACCAAACACACGCGCGCGCGCGCACGCCATAACAACGATGACTTATTCGCAAAGCAATGTCATCTTCTCTGTCTTTTCCTGATTTAGACAGGCGTCGGAAACTGGCACCGGCTTAGGGACATCCCCTTCATTGTATGCCATCTCACTGACCCAGCCATGCCACCACAGAGCCTGAATAATTTGACACACTCATTCACACTCTCTCTCCCACACTGCCCCTCTCTCTCTCTCTCTCTCTCACACACACACACACACACAAACACACAGGCACACACGCTTCAACAATAAGCCATTTTTGATATATGCTCTCCTCTGCTCTTTGCTACATAGAAAAGACAAAACATGCAAGTTCTACATTCACGGTGGCATTATTTCTGAAATGTATCACACAGTAACTTGGACCAAGATGATGTAATGTACTGTTAGTATTAATGGTTACACGGTAAGTTATTTTCAGTCCATTTCGGTACGGATCGTTTATCAGATCACCCCTGCAGGCATCGACAGCGCCGGTGGTCTGCGCAGTCGGACTGAACAACAGATTTTAAGGAAAAGCTTCGAGATCTACAGCGTATCCTTTGAAGTTGTGTGATTCAGACTAACTGTACTAAATATGTGGCATTCCGGGTATAGTATGTGTAAAGTAGTGTAAAAATAGCAAAACAGCTCTGTCTGGTATTTTTAGATCAAAGCATTGCTAATGTGCTCTGGTTTGAAGTGTAATTGTGTGTCCAGAACTGTTGCAGTTCACAAAAACTACAGACAAAGGAAACGACAGGTCAGCGAAACAAATATAGACACTGTGGAAATCTCGTTGAAAACAAACACACAAAAACAAAAAAAGAACTAAGAGAAAACGCCACATGTTGACTTTCAGTTGTGGTTCTCAGTCCTGCTGGTTCTTGTTCCAGTATCTAATCAGGGACTAATTTATACCTGCGACATCAGGTGGAAGGCTTGAACACAATTAATTAGAAGGTGCACATAAACCAGCAGCACCCTGGGTAATTAGATCAGGACTTCAAATCCTCCAGTTTCATTATTTGTCCTACAATATTATTCAGATTCGGAACGGAAACAGATTTCGTTCCACCTACAATTAAAGAATTAAGACACAGGAGACACTGTGTAATTAGCTTCAGTGTCAAAGCTTCCTACTGTCTTTCGAATATTTGCTGCTTCCATTTTGTTGCACAGATTGCCATCAGCAGATTCCACAGGAAGAAACGAAATCCCAGGATGCATCTGTAATGTTATGCAAGTCTAACGTAGATGAAGAATGAGCGGAGCTTTTGTAGTCTGAACCCGCTGTGCTGCAACTGTTCTATTCGAGGCAACAGAAGCAGACGTGCTGCACGGCCAACGCGGCTGAACCGAGACCTTTTCTTCTGTAGAAGGTCTTTACCATCAACCACATTTTAGTCCCTCTGTTTGAGACACATTACTCACTCTGCCCGTCTTTCATTAGGTCCGTTTCGGCTGTGGAGACTAGGGCTGGACGGACAAGATACACACACAGCGCACAAACAGAGGCCTGCTGGGCCTAAATGCACAGATTTATTAAGCCGAGCGCACCAGAGGCTGACATGTTTTCGAAACACAGTATTATGGCGCTCGGCACTGTGTAATTACACAATAATGGACTCAACTACCTTAATTATGGCGCCTCTATGTGCAAGTGGCTCACCAGGGTGGATAAGTTCACACAGCTTAACAGGGGAAGCGCCAGCTCACTGCAAACATTAATAACTCAAACACTGTTAACCCCGAATGTGGGTCAATAAATAAGCTCAGCCAAGGGAGGCAGGGAGCTTTGGTTAAAAATGCTAAGATTTTTTCTTCCTTGGGGCGGGGGGGATTGCGCAACTTCGGTCGCGACCAGTGTCGGTGTATTGGCCTGACAGGATGAGGTGATAGGGAAAGCAGACGGCCAGTGTGGGAAGAATATGCAGAGCAGCCTCCTCCGGCCGGGTCCAGCCAAGCCTTGAGCGGAGCAAATGAGCACCTTCCAAAAAGCCGCACGACACAAAAAGCACAGCGAGGAATGTCCCCTGCATTTCATCCCGCCAGGCTGCGCTTATTTTACAATACATTAAAGCGAACCAAACTTGCAACTGCTGGGGTGGGGGGCGAGGGGGGGGGTGACAGTGTAAGTATGTATTTCTAAGACAAACAAAGTTCGCAAGACAAACCAAGTGCTGTGCTGGAGTATAATCTTACATTTAAAGTAGCAAATAGACTCTGTTAAGGCCTATGCCTCTGCCTTCTCCCTGATGAGTTCACATTCATTTTTCCAACTAGCTTTTGTGCTTTTTGAATCATTAAACCAAACACAAGAACATCAATCGCATCTACATCCACTTTCTTCTCCGTGTATCATTATCGCTTGCAATAGCCTAACAAAAGCATATTCAAAAGACTTTAACTTTAGGGAGTAATTAGAGTCCACAAGCCTGTTTTCGTGCGATGGAATAATTCAGGATGAAGGGGATAACAGCAGTCTGCTTGCAATCAGGAGAGGGAGATAATTTGCATGTCTTTACCTGTGTCCTCATCCAGGTCCCCCTGAAGAGAGGAGTCTGTGTCCTCCGAGGAGGCCTGGCTCCTCCAGTTTATATTCCCCATCCAAGACGCCTCTGTCCACTCAGCGACTGATCCAGGTGGCACCGAGTGGCTATGAAAGGCTATCACAGCCCGGCGACTGTTCAGTGACACCTGAGGGAGCTCTTCAATTTTGCTACCAATTGTTACAGTTTATGTATACTGATGACTTGCTGGCCAGGTTGGTCATTTTCGCATCCTTCAAAAGGGCACTGCTGAGGGTTAGTCACACACTAACGGGCCCTCATGATCATTCTCACTTGACTCAGAGGCGGTGCACAGCACTTCAGAGGAACGATCCACAAATAGCACTGTGAGAAGACGGCGGGAATTGAAAAGTAGTGCACTTTTCCCCCGGCCGGGCGCTAATTCGACAAATCTTGTAAATGTCTGTAAAATGTGATTAGAATGATCACATAATCCTGAGCAGAGTGTCAGAGGGAAGCAGTCTAAATCATCAGTGGTGCCGGAGATGGTCCAACCCACAGTTGTCTGAACTGTGGATGCACTGAACAGGCAGAGGAGCAGACCACATGTGGGGATAAATCACCTGTTCACTGGCATGTAGGCCAGCAGGCTGCAGCGGAATCAGGTAAAGCATCGTCTCATAACTCCTCAGAGATAGAAGAACACGGAAGGATGAGACCAATAAAAGAAAGTCCTCGGGCGACAAACAACAGCTGTTCAAAATTCTAATTGCCTTCTTTAGATCCTTTGGAGATGTTGTGGAGAAAACCCAATGATGCTGAAAGAAACCTCTTTAGTCTTGACAGTATTATTGCAGCAAAGACCCCAGACGTGCGGCGCAGTCTCCCGTTTCCGTTTGCTATCCTCGGTCCAGTTATTAGCCAACATCTGAGCCGTCCATCGTTCTTCCAGATTCTCTCTCTGCGCAGGGACTCGATTCCCATCAATGCTTCTTCTTGCCCTCTGTCCATCTCCACCTAAGCCTTGTTCCCTCCCTCTTCTTGCTCTCCCCGTACAAAGCGCACAGAAAACTAATTACAAAACAGCTAAACCTATATGGGAAAAGCAAGCCTCTCATTCTGCGGGGAGAGGCCGGGTGAAACGCTCGAAGGCATCAAACCTCAAAATTGCAGCATGTCAAACCGAGGCCCACAGCTTCGCCCTGTGCAACATCGGGATCATTCATTGGGTGTGAGTGTAATCAACTGGGGAACCCTTTGGTAATCACAACAACTTTAACTCTTGCTCACAGCCCTGGTGACTAAGGTATGCAGGGCCTGCTATTTTTAAATGACAGACAAAAAGATATTCCAGTATGAAGCGATGCAGTAACCACTTAGCCAACACGAAGCCATCAAAATGACTCGCACACAAGTGTTAACTCCTGGAATGCTTAAGCGTAAACTCGGCATCACGGCCGACGCTGTGAAAGGCAAACACGCAGATACACACTCAAACACTATGTTGGGGGGCAGGGAGGCTAAAATAAGGAACTGATGGATCAGTTCTCCTACGGTTGGCTACTACCAATTGACTGTCCAGTGCCAGACGAGTCCTGGGGCTAATTATGTTTCTGTCATAACTTTGTTACTAATACATACATGTGAACACTGTTTGAAAATTGTATTTCTATGAGGAAAAACAGATTCTAAAATATACAAACAGGATGCAAAAAGTGCAAAAAAGTGCTATTATCAGCTGTATCATTGTCCAAGTCAGACTTGACCCTATTTCTCATTGCAGTAAAACTACTAGACAACAAAATGCAGTTTGGCATCAGAGGTGCAAAGTACTGCAATAGTTTTGTCTAAATTAAGGCTCGTTTCCTGAAGTCATGCCATTGTGTTTGCATAGTTCCTGCAGTAAATTGTGTCCAGATCTAATTTAGCACATACGCATTGAGCGCCCTGATGTTCAGATGTTTGTTTTACATATACGCTTTGAAGCAAATGCAATTTTACAGCAAGATTGAAAAAATACACTCAGACAGTCACAACACATTCCTCCAAAGTCACGAAAGGGGAATATTCTGGGGGTGTCATGGTTGTTACATAACCTTGTAGTTGAGTCACAGCCGAGCTCATTTCATTATCAGAAAAGAAAATTGTGAAATGCACAATTCGAGAAACAACTTTATGACTTGAGGCAATGAATCAGAGAAAACAATGATTGTTTGCAGTTGAGTTCAATTTATGTAATCGGGCTGAATTCATTTCAGTTTCTTGTCTTTTTGATCGGGTAAACAACACAAGCTGATTCCAAGGACTAACACACCTTCAAATCAGATAGGAGTAATTAATGGGCAAGTTCAGCTGGCGAAGGGTTCGGCTTGGTTTGACTGACAACCTGCAGCTACTCCAGTGTTTTTCAACCGCTGCACACAGACATCGGCAGAGATCGTCAGGTGTGCCGTGGGAAACTATCCAAGTTCACTTAATTAGTCCGCGATCCGATCCGGCGATCCGGCCCGGGAGACAGATCGCAGCGCAAATTTCGAAGCATGCGCGCACCCTCCCAAACACACCCCCGTTTTGTGTCATTTTGGAACACTTTTGGTTGGTGATTTGACTCAAGAATTTTTTCATGCAAAAATGTGCCTAGGCTCAAAAAAGGTTGGGGAAACACTGCTCTACTCTACCATTCATCTCCGTTGCCACCAGACAACTTTGGTTATGCCATCCTCTAAAGCTGCACACAACAGAGAGTGCAGAGACAGCTTGAAACAGGCGACACAGTGTCAGCGTTCACCCCCTCAAAAGACAAAAACTCAAGGACAGCAGTACAGACACAGTATCCATGGTGATGAGGAAGTGTGTTAATGCAGCTAGTGACTCTGGGAAAAACAAAAAGCACGGCCATAAGTCTCCTACAAGGACTTAATGTCCATGCAATGTGCTTGAATAGGCCTACTTGACACAGTATGTCCGCTATGGAGACCATTTACAAGATACAACTGTGCTGTAACCACAATTTAAACAATAACCCATGTCTATACCTACATCTATCTCTATATCTACATCAGCGAATTAATCTCCATCTTTTAAGGTCTAAAACTGGTCCCTTCTTTACAGTCTCCACACTGGCTTTAAGCCCACGCAGACAACAGTAGTCTCCTTTCAACAGAATCCATTTCTTCCAGCCCGAGTTCCCCTCTGAGGAAGATGCTGAAAGGGATGACGATGAAGCTACACAAAAGTTTTCAGTGTTACCATAAAGCTCGGACCTCACTCAGCCCCACTTTCCACCTCACATATCTGGGGATCAATGGCACATGTTGAACAGGGCGCAGAGTCAACTGACCAACAAGTGAGCCAGTAAACATAACCCATACACACTGCACCTAAACACTGACTGCAACCCAAACAAACTCACCTCTTTCAACATTTAAACTACAGCCCTCAACCATTTTCATTCAAATGTGACCATATGTAGTCATCTGTCTGCACGACGCGAAAGGATCGGAAACTTTTACGCCTATGAGGAGAATGAGTGAGCTAGTGGTGGATGACACTCCCTCCCTGTCTGCTGCTGCTTGGAGCTAATATTTTGAGTGTGTGCGTGTGTGCGTGTCTTAACTGCAGGCATCACTAGACAGGAGTGTGTTTGGGGGGGAAAGCAGGGAGACAGCTGGCGGGGTGGGATGCAAGTGTAGCTGGCACGTATAAAGTTTCCTTCCCAAAGCAGAGCCGAGACCACCCGTTTCCCTCCCACCATCACTACCTCTATCTACGCTTTAATAAACTGTGTTTGTGTCAAAATGAACGACGCGGTGCTTAACACACACACACGAACAATATCTGTCCGATCGAATATGCCACGTGCGCAATGTTGAAATCAACACAAAGCAAACACACGCACACACAAGCATCTTGGGCGTGAACGCAACACAACTTCAGTGTGTTAAGTGTATGGACGTAGCTAGGTTAGCTTGAGCGGAGCTAACGTCTAGCTAACCTCCGTGGCTAGGCGCTGAAGCTGGGAGATAAAACCCCCGCAAACAAGTAGCACAAGCTCTTTTGTTTCGTCATCTGGCGTAATTCGGTCACACAATTCATAATAATACATAAAGCCACATTTTGTTCTTGAGCTTTGGCACTGAGCGGCGCTTTCAAACAATCACAGCACGGTGTATTTACTACGTTTGGTTGAGCTGTGTGTGTGAATGGTTGACAAGCTTGCCGGTGAAGAAGCACACAGTTGCACATATTAATGAGATAAAGCCCACAGCGTCAATGTTTCGTTAAACTGTCGGAAAACTAATTAACCTAGAGTGAAGAACCATTGACGTATCTGAAGCAGCTAGCCAGAATTAAAGACCAAAAACACCACAGAGAACCGTTTGTTCCAATGAGTAACGCGAGCTAACAGCAGCTAGCCATTAGGGTGACGGTCTATTTTGTCTGGGTAGCAAAAAGAAAAACCATTAAAAGGCCCAATTAAATGATAATTAACATTTAAATACGTTCGCCCAATATCTTTTATTGGGAGATGGAACGAGCAAACATATCGGTCCGTGAACACAGCCGGCCCTTCCCGTTGCCCTCCGTGTGTGATGAACGCCGTTATAACAGCACCCCCGAAGCAGCCCAGTAACGCTGGAGTGTAGCCGGGCAGTTCTTACCTTGCTTGCTTTCTATTTTCCCCGACATTTTCGTAGCCAGCAGCTGTGATCCCACTCGCAGTTGAACAAAACGTTAGCTACAGTCGAGCCTCCCCCTGCGTATCTCCTCCGATTATCCCCTCATTTTCCATACGCGGTTGTGTCCATGAGATGATTTCGCTGGGGCTTAGTGGAGCAGATTTACGGGCCACACACACGCATCTGTACGGTCCGAATCTGTCCTCAGTCTGTCCCTGGTTGATTTTCACTGGATGTACACACACACACACACACACACTGCACACATACACACGTTACTGTCTTGAACTCAGGCAGCCGCGAACTGGAGGGGGAGCTCTGGTCCGGTACAACAGCGCCCCCCTGTGTTAGGAATTAGAAATATTAATCTGTCAACAAGAGGATGGGTGGGATTCAATTTCCAATTCAGAGTTGTGTGTGTGTGTGTGTGTGTGTGTGTGTGTGTGTGTGTGTGTGTGTGTGTGTGTGTGTGTGTGCGGGGGGGTGGAGACCTGTTGGGAGGAAAAGCATTTTGTGGAGGCAGAGAGGAGTATGAAAGTGTTGTTCACAAATAAAGTCTTGTGCATGCATGTCATGACAAGACAAATGAGTTACTGTACGATGAAAACAAAATAATGATTTGTCGGGAAATCACTTATTTGCAATTTGTTTTTATCGAAGCAGACATTGTACATGACATTGTGCATACAGGTGTAGAATATTTTGGAGATCATTTTTTTTATATAGAAAGAGGGGAAAGAGGA
Organism: Genypterus blacodes; assembly: GCF_046128005.1. NCBI lineage: Eukaryota > Metazoa > Chordata > Actinopteri > Ophidiiformes > Ophidiidae > Genypterus > Genypterus blacodes. The sequence goes on along the minus strand of NW_027466890.1, from coordinate 1,582,586 downwards.
GAGAGAAAGAAAGAGAGAAGGGAGGAAGCTTGTGTTATCCCTACTATTGTTGTTGAACTTTATATCATGTCATGACAAGACGAACGAGTTACTGTACGATGAAAACAAAATGATGATTTCTCGGGAAATCACAAGTGTTTTTTCTCTGTGTTTCCCTCTAAACAGATGGCAAATGTGCAACAAAAATCAAACAACTTGACATGCTGTAGGTACAGTTGGATAAGCTAAAATATATATATGTAACTAGTGGTTCTGTTTGAATAATAACATCAGCAGCTAATTAGAACATTATAGATTTTCCACTGTATGTTCAGTTGCACACAAACACAACACATGTTGTGGGAGTTACACATATGATCCAAGCCCCTTTTTATGTTATATGACAGATGCTAAAAGTGACTCAAATGTCCTGCCTAGTTCAAAAAACCCGTTCAACAAAACCACTCAAATAGATGTAAATTTCATTTAAGAAGAAACTGCATTGTTTGTTTTCATAATATAAAGCGGTTTCAAAATCTCGAGATTCACTTTCTATCCACATTTCAAGCTTTGTATTCAGGTCATTTTCGCTCCAGTGAATGTTTTCCTCTGCCATTATCACACATATTTAATTCCTAATTCCTAAGTGAACTGAGAGCGACTGTGGCTTGAGCAGATCCACAGCAGTGTCAGTCTGCATAGGTATACATAGGTATATCTGCTGCTAATGCATGTTTTCATGGAGTTCTGCCTTTATTCATCTCATCTCTTTATTCATTTATCTCTGTTGTAGTTATCTCTGTTTATCTCTGTTAAACGTATTGTATATGTATGTTTGTTTGCTTCCTGTCTTTGCAGCCACTTCTAATTCATGCATGGATGTTCTTCCTTGGGTTTGCATAACACAAACTTCTCAGTCAGCCACTTTTTGAGATTTCTGGTTGTAAACATACTTTGGTGTTGAATTGATGTTTATATTTTGATGGCCACATTCAAACAGTTTTCAAGTTCAACTAACTTTCCTGTTGCCCCTCAAAAGATCCCTCCTGGCGATGTATTTGCTGTGCTGTGATCGACATCTTCTTTCCTAAAGCACTGTGTTGTTCTGTACATAGACAATCAAACACTTGACCATTCTGCTTACTGACTTACTGATAAACCAGTGCATGTACAACATGTTAGTCCCGCTGAGTTTACATTGAGCTTAATTGTAAAGCTAGATTGATTACCAAACTTAAATCTATAGAAAACATTGTGAATGAAATAGAAATAGCTAATTTGATATTCAACAGTTTATTTCCGTTTATGTTGTTTCAAAGCATTTGCAACTGCAATAACAGAGAGCCCCCTAATGGACATGTTGAAAACCTGACTCCAATGTCCAGGATGCAGCTGTTGAATAGTTTAGAGTTTATCATCTGCCTTCCATTCCCCAGTTACACTCCCTGTCTCCTGAGAGGAAAATGAAAAGGGGTGAAGCAGAGCAGACAGGGGAAGGCTAACCTATATCTTAACGATGATTTCAGTTAAGTGCTGACATTGGCTTTTGCCCACCGAGGGCTGCACATTACGTCGTCCATTAAGGAGCAAGCATTAGATCATGTCTCTGGCATGTCAACAAGTAACAACCAAGCCCTGTCATCTCTTTATGAATAATTGATCTGACTGACAGAATGATCTACATTCTCTTGTATGATCTCTGGGTCCGTGTGTACATTTAAGACCAGAAGCGTGTGTTACAAACGCTGCGTTCAGCATAGAGGCTTTTTTCTTTATGCCTAGTGTTGCTCTCCTTATCGTCAAACATTTCCACTTATCAAACGAAGCCCAAGAGAGTCAAAAGTTCATATTTACACTGGCAGTCATTAAGCCTGATACTGTTCCTTGTGCCGTTGAATTGCACAGCAGAAACCACACCCATAACAAATGTGAAGTGCTTGCTGTGGGCGTGCTGGTGAGTGTGTGTGTGTGTGATATGAGAATGTGGTGGAATGTGTAGGTGTGTGTGCGTGCTTGTGTGTGTGTGGAGATGCTGGAATGCCTTCCCTCGAGCTATGGTTAAGTCACAGGAGTATGACAATGGATTCTTGTGCAGTGTCAGACCTGTCAGGGCAGGAAAGGGCTCACAGAACACAGCAGGTCTCTGTAAAGTACCTCGCTCTCTTTGACAGGCTAAACACAGGCTGTCTGAAGCGTAACTTGAGGCAGCCCAGCAGCTGCCTGACTCAAAGGTCATTTACACAACTGGCTCCAAAATATTGGCTCCACAAGGCCTTTTGCTTTCTGTCATTCAAGCAACTTGTCTCATTAACGTTAACAAGAACGTGAACAAGAAAAATTTGACGTTTGCCTCCTAAAGTAAGTGCATTCAGCCAGATCATTGACATCTGTCAGTTTGCCATGTCAATTTCGATCCTGTCAGTCAAACTCAGTGGTGTCATTCACTTGCACTCAAACTCTTTGCTGCTATCTACTGGCTACATGACTCAGTGCAATGCAAATGCTGCTGTTCTACCATTTTACCACAGGGTGGTGCTGATGGACTGTTGATCATTTGTGTGGTTTGGGGCTCAGACATGTCCACGCTGTAATGGCTTATTTGTAACCTTATGCACAGTTGGAAAGAAAACTAATCAGAAAGAAATTAGCTTGATGTACCAGAATATGGCATGACAACAGTAAAATTAATGCTTTACTGATGAGAATAATTGAACAAAAGTTTAGTTGATAATAGAAAATAAAAGTCACTAAAAACCTCCATCGAACACATTTGTTTTTATATTATGTAGCTCTGATTTGGTTTATGATACAAAGGGCAGAGACGGCAGACGTGAGACAGTTTTGTTGGCTGGGAGTTGTAAGCTGGTAGCTGAGAGAAGAACAGTGTTTGATCTCTACGGTGGTGGGCGTATGATGCAGAGCTCAAACACAGTCGAAGGCTCTGTTAACCTTGGCCAGCGGTTAGGGCCTGCCGTCTGCCTCACATCTGAGAGTTAGTGGAAGAGGGCAGGAATCAGAGGGGCTTAAACGACAGAGTACGGGGAGAAATGCCTCCACAACCAGTAGGGTTCTCCATCTTTGGTCTCTCTCTGATAAGGAACCACTGGGTGATTTTTCATGTCTTCTTCACAGTGGAATAAAGATGGACGGCGAGTGGGGGTCTGACTCAACTCAGCGCGGATTGAAGACAGAGAGGAGCTGGCGGACGAGGACAAAACGTCTAGGTCATAACCTGGTCGCTATCGCAGCAGAGTAGACAAACACACAGAGACACATGTTGACACGGTTGGGTAAAGTAGATGGCGGTCATTGACAGCAGCCAATGGAAAAACCAACACAGACAGGGACGCTGTTTCCGATGCACACATAACGTGATGAGTACTTAACAAACACTTTGTGCATACAGTATAACTCCCACACAGTCAAAGGCACACAAAGGTTAAGTAATGTGGCATAGAGTTGTTTTTATGACGTATATGACAGGCCATATAAGAGACAAAACAGTTTTGCAGATGCGTACGCGGTCTAACACAGGAATTATTTATGTGCTGAGGCAGGCATTGTTGTGCTGCTCTTTGGAGCGCTACAGGGTGGCGGCCCTGGCTTTTAGAAAGCAGAGCTGTTTGCCTTTCAAGATTGCTCTGTCCTATTGCCATGACAGCGAAAGTCTCACTCCCTAAACTCTCGCTCTATCACTCTGTGTCTCTCCATCACTGTCGTCTCTCTTTCTTTACCTCCGTGGTGCGTTCAAAAGGCAGGACCTGCCACTGTCGCTGCACCGGTCCTCCTGACTGACATTTAAGTCCAAGGCCACAGTAAAGAGGGCCAAAGAGCATTAAATGATACAGGCAGCAGGTGGCACAGTGAGACTGGCCACTCCCCCATCCGGAACCTCTGTTCATTAGCCGCACCAGTCCCTGGGGACCACAGGCACCCTCAGCTTGAGAGATGAACTCACGGCCAGGGGTAGAAAAGGACAAATACCCGGGAGTTCACAGGTCAACCCTGTGAAGTGGAGACACAGAGGACAATTTACACCTATTTACATCATTATCTCAGCGAGTCTGGATCTCCTTTGCAGTGATTTGGAATGTTAAACGTTAGCGTGCATCCTCTACTTTATTCTGCACAACAGGTCAGAGGCACATGAAGGTCTCACTTCTGATGACATTCTTTATGCTTATTCTCCTTTAGATGATGCAACGCAGAGTAAGGTACATTCTGCAGTTAAACTCTTAAATCATATCACTATTGTCAGGTGAAAGCCCTCTATCTCATCCTTGGTGTTAGGCTGATGTCACAATGCATTTTTTTGATATTATCTCAAGAATTGTAGAACAGAACATCAACCTGTAAACGCAAAAAAATTCAATTTTCGGGGGCATTTAATTGCCAGACCCTGTAAAATGGGAGACACGAGGGTTTTCATCCCATCCAGGTGTCCAGTTTTGGGAATCTTATAACTGATGCATGTCAACTCCAATAGTAATGCATTGCTCTAAAAGTAGTCGACAAGTACACTCCACTGCTAACACTAATATATTTACTTTCACTTAACACCCTGTAGTAAATCATTTTCCCTTTGTGATATTACAAATTCTACTTTTACCTCCCAGCGACGCACCTCATGCTTATTTATCGTTTGAGCGACACTAAATTTCAGCACCTGCCCTTGTTTTCGAATCAGACGCAGTAAAATTTGCCCTCTGAGTGTTTACCGCCTCACACAAATCACGCCACTATTTCAGTGTCTATTACTGGTAGGTGTTTTTGAGCAGACATGGCTGTTAACCAGGATGCATCATTGTTCACACTAGATCACACCGGAGCTCAGTTTTTTGACAGGAGCGCGTAATCTGAACTAGGAACGGAGTGTCTGTGGGTGTCACAGGGACGCAGTTTATGAGCTCGCTGTTCTGCTCGCCTGGTAGTCCTCCAACATGGCTTGGCGGACCATCGATACACGACACATCATCACGAGGGACATCTAACAGCCTCAGTGATGAAGGCTTTGATTAAATGAATTAGGAATTGTGCAGCCGTACTGAGATTTGGATGGAATAATATTAACGGCTAAATTAGATGAGAAGAGCATCATTTAACCCTCATATTCATTCTGCTTTTAATTATCACAGATCTGATTTCTTAAACAACATTCTCAAGGACTTTCTCTTAGCGTATTTATATATCTACAGCTAAATGATGTAGGAGAGCGGTTTGAGCTCGTCTATGCATGTGTGAGTACGCGTGATGGGTTCTCAGCGTGCGTTCATTTATGAATACGCAAGGTGCTACGGTGGAGAAACGAAAGCAAGTACTTTCTCCTCTGACGTATTTCATGTGTTGCTCCCACTGTCACAAGCTGGGAGTAAGTCAGGCCTAATCGTTCCCATTGCTTAGAAAAATACATTGTGACAGGCCATTATTAATGTAGGAGTGTCCTACTTACACACACACGCACGCACACACACACACGAACACACACACACACACACACACACACACACACACATACCACTCATGGGCACTCTAGTCACCTTAATATTTCGCTGTCATTTGGGTGACAGTTTGGGGCAAATTCTATGGCTGAATGCAGTACACAGAGGGGGAGTAAAGACCAGGACACATGGCTCACACAGACACAGACACACACACACACAGACACACACACACACACACACACACACACACACAAGTGCAGGATGAAACAAAAGTATCCACAAGAGGCAACACCATCCATGCACTGTATATGTCTTACTCTGTTTTTTGTCTTAATTCCAGTAGAGTCAACTATATATACCGAGATTTTGTAGTTACACACACACACACACACACACACACACACACACACACACACACACACACACACACACACACACACACAAACACACACACATACACACGCATACACACACAGATGAAACCAAACCACACATACGAGCATCATGCTGTGTGAACGTGTGTGCGGCGGGGCAAAGAAAAAAACAAGACTCAAAGAGGAACATGGACAAAAAAGAAAGAACATCTTCCTCATTATCTGTCCCTCCGTCAGTCAGCAAACACAAAACACTGAAGCAGACAGAAAAAAAAAGCAACTATATCAAACGCAAAGAAGGGAAGCACCAGTTCTGGCGGAGTCGTGTTGACAACTTTCCAGGAGCCGATTTAGCAAAAGGCAGTTACATCTGTTGAGCTCCGACAGCCATTGGGTTGTCGGGGCTGTTTTGGCTGTGATGTGCTGCACTCCACTCAGCTTCTTTATGTAGACGGAGTAACCTAGTTTCCTCTGCAACGCTGCGACAACAGCAACCTGGAACCCCCGAGTCTCACCGCTCAGATGCCCTGACAGATTTTGTAGCGTGTATTTAATTAAATAAAAAAAGAAAAAGCCCTGCAATGAAACATCCACACACATACAGACACACACACACGCACACACAGACACACATTTATATGTGTATACATTCTTTTCCTCTCCTGCGTCTCTGAAGAACGAATCAGGTGAGTGTTACTTTTACGGAGACAGGGCCTTCAGAAGAGGAAATGTTTGGACAGGCCTGTGAGAACCAAACGTTTGCTCCAGGGAACGGGTCAGTGCACCTACATTGCACAAATGAGGGTACGCATCCTGTTTGAGTGCATATGCACGTGTGCGATGCGTGTGTATGTGTGTGTCATCTATAATGTATAAAGTACGCATAGAGAGGACACACTGTCCGTCACACGCCCTCCCTAATGGCTCGTCCATCACAGCCTTCTGTTTTCTCCCCTTTGCGTTCTCTCTTGTCCGGTAAGCCGTAAGCAAAAAAAGGTTTTAAATATTATATAAATACTGCATGTTCTCCAGGTAGAGTCGAGTTACACCACGCGTCCTCGCTCTATGCTTTCAATACGCCCGCTCGACGCGTCACAGTTGAACATCTGTAAAAGGCAGACTGACAGATGTTCCATCATCCTGCTCATCACCTGCGCCGAGCAGTCACACCAATCCAGCGATGCAGACACAGGTGTGTTTCCGTCCACGTGTGTAAATATGGGCTCTTGCAGGGAGGTTGGTCCCAGACTAAGCAAAGCAAAGAAAAAAAAGAAAAGCTAGGAGACGTTTGAAGCAACAATATGCCACTTTTTTCTCTTTCTCCCCCCTCCTCCTTAGAGACAGGTTGTGTTGTTGTTAGTCATGTCCTCCTCCCACTCAGCTGGTCAAGTTTCCACTTGGCATCCAGCCTGAGGTAAACGACATCCACACATACACAGGTGAGTAAGCAGACAGCAAACACACAGCCTGCCATAAAAAGGTACCACAATATACCCAAACATATTCTAGAAAGGCTTGTTAGGAAGTTGGATGTAATACAACATATTCTAATGTGACAATGTAACTTTTTACACACTGTTTTTAGTAGAGTGCTCTGTGAAAATGGACCTACTGATGGAATTCAATCTGGGAGAAACCCTGCCATGTCTGTGCCCCTTGGAGAGGAATGAAACTGGAAGTGTGAGCTGTTATTCCTGTTGATATGTCTCGCTTATAATCCATATCTATGACAAAAGTCTTTCTGCCCCTCTAAGCTTAACTAACTGATGCAGCCTTCAATTTCATACCATAATTGTGTCTTCGGTAGCAAAGTTATCAAGTATTTGCTGTTGCTTTTTAGGAAAGACATATTAAAAAAATACCAGAATGCATTGAATCAGTTTTCTCTCTATCCTTCCTTCAGGTCATTTTTCCTCAAAACAAAGCCTTAGTTCCCTTTTCAGTTAATTTTTTACAGGAATTTCAAATAACAAGTTTAAAATCAGTCTTTTAGAGTAATAATTTGATGGCCCTTGAAATCTGGGGCATGTGAAAGATGCATCCAGCTAAGGTCAAAATGATGAGAATAGCACAGTTCAGCAACTTCAACACACACACGTGATTCCTGAGTGAAAGAACAATCCTCATTGCATCACTATTTGCCCTTGGAATATTTCTGATTATCCGGGACTGTGACATATTACTGTGCATACTGTATCTCACATTGTATGCCAGTATACTTTCAGCTGCATGGCACATTGTAAAATTAGCCCTGGACCATCTATTTTCCTCTCCAGAGATAAATATCTGGGTCTCCTTTTGGCAAGGTTGAAGCAGTTTGTTACTGTAACTTGGAGGTATAAAAACCTTTGATGTGCAGGCCAGCGTTTGGTGGAAATGGACGTTCAATTCAGCGAACGCCGGGTGCCAAACTGCACCGAGGGCCGCTGATGGATGTCACCAGAATGGCAAGCTTACAGAGGAAAGCTGTGGTGCATTCTGGATGCAGATCACCTCGACGAAGAGCCAAAATAGCCGTGTGAGTGATAAATAGATGGAAATAGCCCACAGTGTACAGTTCACAGAGCTGGCTGCCCCACTCTTTGATCTCTCGCCCTAATGAGCTTTCAGAACAGAGTCAGAGATGAGAAGATGGTCTTTTTTTCAAAAGGACCCTTGATTCTAAGGGATACTTGTGGTGAAAACTGTTTTAAGCAGGTCTAAGATGCTGCCTCAACTAACATTAGTATTCCCTGAAGTATTCCTAACTGCATTAATAAAACCTGCCCACTCAACTGTCTAGAGGAAGGTCACTTTCATCATTATCAGCTAAGTTGTTGCCCAAAGAGGGCTTGAGATTTGGAAACCGTACAATTGTTTATGATATAAAATGCGTTTTATATGGTAAACCGATAGCTTAATAATGTCAATAATTCCCTTTGTAGAGATGGCAGCTCCCCGCCCACCTCTGGGTGAATCTAGTCGTTGGATTTGTTGGGAAGGATTAAGTGCTAAACCACCGTTGCGCTGAGTCGCTGCCAGGGGAAAAATATTTGTTAAACTGCAAAGTGCTTGTGTACAGCACATCGAGTTAAAAGTGAAATCCCTCTGTGAGAATATGCAGCTGGATATGCAATCAAAAAGAATATTTAATGTCTTTCCTCCTCGTTCAGATTCCACACGCGGAGCCCCCTGGAATGCTCTGCTTCACCAGTGACAAGCATATATTATATCTCCACCTATTAGCCAATCCCATCCCTACGACGCATACCTGCACATCAATACCGATCACATACCGGACGTTGCCACGACGAAGCATCTGTGACAAAGAGAGATGGACTAACAATGGTGGGAGAATATCATTTGGTCAATCACAGGCCGTTTTTTTCTTTTCAGACAAATAAATGAATTAAGGCTGACTGAGGTTGCCAGTTAAATTAGAGGCAGACTCCTTTTCATTCATGATGAAAAAGTATGGGGATCCAGTCATCTTTCAATGCACAACTCATTGGAAGTGCTTAATGATACCCAAGCCCTCTCAAAGGCTGCACAAGCAGCAGGACATCAAAGAGCGGTTGACAGACAGACAGATTCTGAGTTGCATGTTAAAAGGCCGTTCCTCCTTAAAATGAAAATAAAAATGAAACATACACACACACACACACACACACACACACACACACACACACACACACACACACACACACACACACACACGCAGCCCCACCACAGTAAAAGACCCTATCATTTCTCCCTGCATCCATCTTTCTTCAAAATCTTTTTATTTCACTTTTTTCACGCGCTTCAAACGGCTCGTGCTCAGGCATAGCCAGGCGTGTTTTTGCATCATTAGGGGAACGGGGCGGATTCACAGACGCACTAATGACGGCTCGGCTCTCCTGCTCAAACGGGAGCCATTGCTCATTTACCCCAACAGATATGTAGATAGATAGGGGGGTTTGTAATGATGTCGCCTCATCAGATATTCGCCAACACTAACAAGATGACACCAGACTTGAGCCATTTAAATTACAGTCACAGATTAAGCACATGACTGCTGTTAGGCATGTTAATGTGTATTTGTCCAAACAGTTAATCAATTGGCATCATCGTGTCCACGCAGCCGTTTCCAAGGATGAATGACCAGGATGATCAAGAGCAGCAATGAAACAGAATGAGGAGTGTTGTATGCATGTCGGCTGTGATGTGATAAATTTACTGAAGTTCGCGAGTCACAAAGGACGACTTCACAGAGATGCTTCGCTCTCAGGGATTCACATTTTTCCTTTGTGATCTAACTTTCACTTCATTTATCCCTCCCCCTATCTGCCTCCGCGTCTCCTCTGTTCTCTCCGTCCAGATTCCATTACAAAATCGCACACGCTGATGCAAACGCACCGACATTCTCGATGCGTGTGCATCGATAAGGATAGGCGGCAGAAATCAACACTCCGGGCCGGATGTCCAAAGCCTCCGGCGCTGGTTTGGGGCGCAGGTGTGACGCATCCCACTCAAGAAAACATGCATGTTATGTATCAAACATGCATCTGTGGCCTGGAAATTGCACCTCCTTATTCTCATTTCTGCACATATGCATTTAAGGGAGGCGGGGATATTATAAGTGTGCTTAATTAAGTATTCTCTGCAAGTGTCAAATAGTGAGGGTCAATTCTGTGTGAAATCTGCCTCTGAAGGGCACGTGCAAATTAACAAATAAGAATTAAAGGATTGATCTTGTGGCGTGATTTCATCTCAATTTTTCAGCAGCTGCAGTTGAAAAGCTGAAAAAGGTTGTGATGCTGTTTTACTTCATCGATCAGTGTTTCTAATTAAATATCACTGAATTTGGATTTTATTTTATTTTATGAGCTTGCTGACGGCTCCGTGCTTGTTACCAATTTCTACTTAAATGTCACTAATGTAACTAATCAGCACATTACAAACTACTTCACCCTTCATCAGTTTGCACCATCAGGTCACATCCAAATAAAGATTCCTCGTGTTAGCTGCAAGAAAACACCACACGCAGAATGTTTGCATGGAGAGGCTCCTGTTATAGAATATTAACAGCTGAATGCAGTGGGCCTATTTGCCTGGCACTGCTCCAGCTGGAATCACAACATGTTGACAACACTTCATAAAGTCCCCCAAAAGCCCGGGTCTGCAGCAGCCCAGGGGCGATACAGATTAGACCGTAATATGGATTGATCCCCGCTTACTCCCTCCTGCCTCTACTCTTCACACACACTGGGTTTGTGTACGTGTGTTTGTGCAATGTGTATACGAGTCCGCTGAAGAATTTGTGTACAATTTGTATACAGACCTCAGTGTGAACCTCGCATTCAGCAAACACACAGCTTGTTCCCGCACCTCCCTCCCTCTTCCCCTCCCCACGTTCTTTCTTTTATAGTTTATTTTCCCCCCCTTTTTATCCGGGGTCTTTCTGTGAGATTAATTCCTCTTTTCCCATCTTTGGGCTGTCAGCTCAGGGTATGGAGTCATTTTTTAAAGGCCGCCGTTCCTGGGGACGGGAGACTGATTGAGTTGTGGCCTTTTTGTGAGTGGGTAAAGAGCAGGATTAATGCAGAACTCTTGTAACCATCCTGCCGAGGGGGGAAAAAAGCGAGAAAATGTCCTGTGGGAGAGGGTCAAATAATCAAAGTTTATGAACAAGAGGATTATGTTCAATAAGATCCAAATTGTATGTTAAACTTGTGTGTGATCATCCATGAGACTGTGGGGACATGAAAAGAACAGCTTGTGGTAAGTACAGTAGGTGTAAATAGCTTATTATGAATGATGATTTATTATTAATTGAAATCACTTAGTTGCACAAAGCATTACTGAGCCTTTCTTTCATAGTATAATAAGAGAGGAATCAGTTTTCATAATAACTCTCATAATAACATAAACGCTTTTGTCTAGCGGAACATAATCTTCTTTAAGAGTAATTAAGAATTGACACAGCTTGACACAATTCCTGCATGATTCTGTAAGAAGGGAACAGACTTGACGAGCTCTCAGTCTCTCAGCCTCATCAGAAGACAGCGGATGTTGCAGATTTAGGATCATTTTGCATCAACGCCGGAAAGCAGACGCCTCAAAAACCCTCACCAAATATACAAATGCCTCCAAAAATAAATGAGATTAAATTCATAATAAAACAGGTTTGCCTTGATCCAATTCATTCATTCAGGTGAAAAACAGAATCTGAACAATGATTTACAATGAGATCATCTTTTGTTTCTGGTGAGCGCCGGTTCAACAAACTAAGAGGCGATCGGCTGCTGCTCCGTCTGAAAGAATCTACATCTGCATTCACACAGGAGCTCCACAGCACCAATGTTCTCCACAAAGGGAGTGAATCAGAGGTTGGGCCTGCACTTTCTCATGAACTCCTCCCAACACTAATCACCCCCCCCCCCCCCCCCCCCCCCCCCGACACACACACCTCCACACCTCCACCACCCTTGCTCCCTCTCCTCCCCTCACCTCCTCCTCCACCCTTCCCCTGGCCACTCAGAGCTGAATCGCTGATTAAGCACACATTGATTTGTGCAGGCTCATTAGCATCCTGTTTGCGTTGACCCCCACCATTTTCCAACACACACAAACGCACGCGCGCAAACCAACACACACAGACTCTCTCTGCCTCTTTCACTGAGCCCCCTCGCTGCTCTGACTCAAATGGATTAACAAGCACAATATTTCTGCCAGGGACAGGAAATCACTGAACACTTGTCAGGAAACTGGGGATCGATAGAATTCACATCATTGACCCCCACTCCCCCGTTCAACCCCAAACCCCCCTCACCCACCCCCCACATTCCCGACCTCTCCAAAGTACCCAGCCGCAACGCTTCCCTCAGTCGTGATCCTGCTCCAGCATCCCATCGCTGAATTCCCATTTGCATTTCTTTACATATCCAATCAGGCAGATCTGAAGCTCCAACATAACCTCTTGACACACAAGCGCGCACACACACGAACATCCACACACACACACACACACACACACACACACACACACACACACACACACACACAAACACACACACACACACACGCGGAGAAAATGTTGAAAAATAAGCCCGTGGCATATTAAAGAAGGTGGCCACAAACTACACTCCCCCTTTTTCACTCTTTCTCTGAAGTTGAACTCCAACATTTAACATATCGATAACTCTTCTTCTCTCCCGTCTTCTCATCTCCTTGCTCCCTGCAGAGTGGAAGCAAAGCAGGATGCACAGCACACATCAATGCCAGCCCGGCCCTCCGTAGATGAAGCTCCATAGGGCGTCTTCAAGGTTAACTCAATACATTACAGGCAGCCAGGCAGAAAACTGTGGTGTGTGTGTGTACGCGAGGTGTATCTTATTTTTTTATAATATTTTTTTTTTACCATATTTGCACATTTTTCTGTAACTTAATATTAAACATGCTCTCGGTGAAAAACGATTCCCAAAGGGGCTCATGTTCGCTCGGTAGATGATGAAAATATCTCTACTGGAACAGAATCAATATCTACTAAAATATGTGTGTTAGGATGGCGGTCCAATTATGACACTTTTTTGTTCAAATAAAGGACAGAGAAAATAAATGTGTTGCTGCTTTCTCCATCAGCCATCTGTTGCTAGAAGATTCCAGAGAGAGAGAGATAGAAAGAGAGGGGGAGAGCGACTTTGACTATTAGTTTAATTCATTTTCTTTTTTTGTGTGTAAATGATATAATCGCAAACAGATTCTGAGCGAGCCATCACATTTCATTCGGGGTCCGGCAACAAAGTAAAGACAAACGTGATCTGTTACACTCCGGCTTTCATATAAGAAAGAGTGTATCACTTATCTCCTTCAGGGTCATCGTGAATTCCACACAGCTACTCCAAAGCATTAACTATAAACCAACAAGATAAGGCCAAACGTTACGCCAATATCTAATAAATGACAAACGTTATGAAAAGGTACCGTATTTTGCCTTATCAGCTGAGGAGGCCGCGGCTCAGCTCAGCTCAGCACAGCACAGCACAGCACAGCACAGCACAGCGTGTTGGCTCTCTGGCTCTCTGGCTCTCTGGCTCATAAAGGTTTCTCTTCTGGCTGCTGTGTGCTTTCTGGAGTGTGACAAATAACCCAGCAGGCCCGGAGCCCACAGCTCAGTAAGCATTCCAACAATGCCATATTACTGCATTAATATTTAAGGTCTCATGTTTCCCTAACTGGCATTCAGACAGTTGGCTAAGGGTCCCTGTGTAAAAGCGTGTCAAGCTCAGCAGGAAAAGTCATGTATGCTTGTTTGATTGTGAATTGTTAAGTGTGGAAATACAAAATCCTTATTGTGGTTGTTTATTTATATTGGATTTTCTGACACTTAAATCTTGCTCAAAAGCTGCAGCTAAAAGTTAAATCACAAGCATTAACGGCAGATTCATGTTGAATTAGTTTGATTCTAATTCAATTTTAATTCACAGGGAAGCGATTGAACATGTGGCTACCTATATGTATTCAATGTCCGTCCTTTTTATTGAGGCTTGTCCCTTTGTCCATCAAGCTACTTAATGTTAAGGATGTAGTATTTGTTCTATGTACTATTATGTATTTATTCTGAGTATTATTTTATATGCAGAATTGCATATGTGTGTTTGGTAGAGGAGGGAAATGGTTTTGTATGAAATGTGAAATGGATGCAAACACTGACAGCTTTCGAAAGTCCAAGACAAATTCAGTTATTTTAAAATGAACTGAGCAGGTTGTGTTTGTGAGTCATTTACTTTCCAAATGTCTGTTACAAAGTTGACTTTTTTGCAATGTCTGCTTGGGGTTAGAATGATTCAGGTTTCTGAGAGCCTCAGTTTACAAGCAGAATCTAGAATAAAATAATGCAAAATCATGTAGATTCAACCCTTAAACAGCCAATATTCTATGTGTGACTGTAAGCGGAAGTGGTGGCGTCTGTGTTCGTGTTGTAGCAGCAACCTGTTGAAGGCGTTTTTTCCTGCTGTCCACACATTGTATTATGGGATTGGCTTCAGCCCGGCATGAAACCCAGAGGAAAGGAGGGAATAAAGACAAACCATTAAGCATGTTAAGAATGACAGTTTTCATCTAAAACGGCACATAAAAAGTTTGAAATCACGCTCTGATGATGACAAATATTCCGATTCCACATGGAAATATCTCCCTGTGCTCTGCCTCCATCTGACCTTTACTCACAAACAGCCTCCTGATCTAAATTCATGTCATCTCTCCCATTTATGTCATTATCACTTCGAATGCAGCACATGTGTTAGCACATATATTACCACCCTGATTATGAAACCATTTATGATTTGTGAAAAAGGAAAAAAAAAATCACCGGGGACACGGATCAGTCACAGAAACAACACATCGCCCTCCGTCATACGTGACACAAATTATGGCGACTTGTTTTTTCTAAGAGCTTGTTTTGTTCCGCTCTGTGGCTCCCAGATTGTGGATCTACCTGCTCAGGTGACAGCAGGGCAATTAAATCCAGGCAAAGGTTGCGGACATCGACAAGCATGCGTGGGCGGCGTGAAATATTATGTAGGATTACACCAACAACGGTTGAGTGGGAGAGATTAAGCGTCTCGATAACAGATACAGTCAGTGTGACACCAAACGGGTGCAGGATCAAGTCAAAGCTGGAGGCTAATTTTGTGAGATGGGGAGGCGGAATGTTGGGGGAAGAGCTGCTGCTGCTGCACTATAACTGAACTCACCGAATGAGCAGGGGGGTGGGGGGGCAGTCTCTGACGTACAGTATGTGTGTATATGTTGGAGTACGCGTGTGTATCTGCGTGTGCATGTGCGTGCAGGAACTTGTGCCATAGCTGCGATGGAGGGAACAGATGGGCGGGGGAAGTGGACTCCTGTGCCTGAGGAATACTGTGGCGCTGAGGATCAGAGTGCCGCCTACGTTCCACCCTGGGCCCCAGTTACCCACTACAGCACATGGAGCCCGTCCAGCACCAGCCCATAACGGACCAGCCCCCCGCGCCATCTGTCTCCGAGGACAGACAACCCCTCCTCCTTCCTCCTTCTCAGCGGTGTGTCCTCGCCAAACCCCCCCCACCAAACCGAGCAAACAGGCCCAACAGTTACATGAACGTTACGCGTTGCTTTTTGGAACACTGGGAAGACAGAAGGAATTTGGAGATGACTCATGGCAGAGACGGAGCGCCAAGAGCACTGAAACATATAAAGAGCTGTAAAGAGGATTTATCCTTAGAATTAAAAACATTAACATTAACATTCTTCTCTTATTTACTTATTTAACATGATTTAACATAATGTGGTCACATCTTTGGAAACAGCGGAAGATGGAAAAGAGAGAATATCTAAAGAAGTCAGAGTCAGTTACGCCCAATCTGCACACGTTAAACATTAACATATTCTGTCATACCAACAGGCGAATGAATTTCACAACATGCATGATTCTCACATTTCTGTCCACAGACATCGCTGTCTAATTACAGACATCTGCTCGTGCTCCTGGTCGTCTCCTCGGCACCGTCTACAATCCATCTGCTTTGAAATGGAAGGTTAATGTAATGTTGTTCATTTTAAACACTCTTGGTGGAATTGGTGGGTTGTGAAATAAAGGAGGTTGCAGCTTAGAGATAATTGGAACAAAGCCGGGGTAAAGTGCTTCCCAATTGACCCAATCCAGCAGTTTGAATAATGCTTCTTGCTCTAAATCCATTTCTTGTTTTGCATCGTTCAACTCTACCGCCACATAAAGCACTTTGAGACAGGGCGTTTCTCAACAGTGTTAATACTTTGAAGAGTGTAAGGCTGCTAAGTTTGTGCACGTTTGCCTTTGACCGCTCACTGGCTTTACACTAATTGTTGTAAATGTGCGGCGATCGTGTCAAATGATATCTTTGTAGCTGTGCGACGGATAGGAACCGAGAGAAACCTTTGGCCCGTCTTAATCACCTGTCGGCTCTGTCAGTCGCCCACAGGCCTCTGACCGAGGGGGAGTGTCTGACGTCCCACAATGCCCTGCCTCTCTGGTGTCTGTGGAAATAATGAGACAATGCTGCACTGAAGCTACGACACCATGCTGGGTGGGAAGGTTGGTTAGGGTGCAGTAAGGACCGATAATGAGGGACAAACTCTCTGAGGCATGGGGGTAGCGGCAGTGGGCGGTTGGCGTTTGTAGGCAACCGCAGCGGGAGGTTCGGCGCGAGCTGGGAGGGAGTTGGAGGAAGAAGAGGAGAAGCCCAGAAAGACGGAAACAAAAGGCAAGACGGTGAAATGCTGCAGAAAGAAGCAATCAGAGGAGAAGAAAAGGGTGAAAAAAATACCTCCCACAAAAGATTAAAGAACAGCTGGACATCTTGGTACACTGTGTGCATGTGTGTATGGTGTGTGACGTTGTGTGTGAAACTTGCAGCTCAGGGCTCTAAAAAGATGAAGAAACTTAGATGTCCGGGCGAATGGCTGTACCTCACCAACATCTCCGTCAGCTCAGCTGCTTGCTTATTTGTAAGGGAGTAGTCCCGCCTAATTAAGCAGAAGGTGGGGGTGGGGGGGGGGGCAATGACATAAACGCTCTTCATCCTCGTCATCCTCTTCATCCTCCAGCCTGTAACGGCACGACTATTATCATATAAGATATGGGGGGGTGTTAATTTAGCCCAAGACAAACAAAGCTGTATCTACCCCCTCTGTGTTATATTAATATAGCTGTGAAAGTTCTCCCATAGGAGTCGGCGCCTGAGCTCACCACTCCCCACCCCCATACACCATCTCCCACACACTCCCATCATTTCAGCTCTTTCAAAACTTCTCCTACGACAATCTGATCTTTTTTTCAGCTTTGGCCAAAAGTGCCCAATTTGTTTTAGTTACTTGGTGGACAAACTTAAATCCTTTACCCGAAGAATTACGTTTCATTTAAAGCACTAAACTCGTACACTGCATTTGGAAAATGCTACATTACATGTTTATGTTCTTCATTCAACATTCTCCTTTAAGTAGAAGTAGTAAGTGCTCATTGTTAATTATGTAAAATGTAATGTTTTTCATCCCAAAAATGGACACACTGCCTTTTTACCCTTCACATTCCAGTTATTTTCATGCTTTCAGATCAGGTACACTGAATTTCCTAGCTAATATCTGCTTTTAAACAAACCCGACAACAATAATGTTTCATGTTGAATGTAAAATCTGAATAACTAGAGATATTAGAGTAAACGTTTAAACATTTAAAATAACCATATTGGCACGCCGACAGTCTGATGCTTTATCCTTATTTGATTAATTCCAAATGTATAGGGAGCTTTGGTAATGGGTATAGAGCGCCACACATCCACACTCAAAGCAGCATGTGTTACATTAATCCCCCCACTCCCCACCCAGGAGAGTCGCGTATTGATTGGACCTCGGTGTGGTTTGTCACAGGTGATCACAGTGATTGGGACACTGCTGGAGCGTGTTATCCAGCTCTGCCCTGAAGGAGAAGCTACATAAGGACCTAAACAGGACAAATTGACTGGCACTAATGGAGAGAGCACCACTCTCATCATACAAGTCACTTCCACTGTGCTGACAAGAACACGGAGGGGGAGAGGGAAGATGATTGACAAATACAGAAATAGAAGATCGACAGAACGGATTCCGGTTTGTGTACGGTGAGTGGGATTAAGTGGGAGATAAACATGGCAGGTGAAATCTGTGCCTTTCCAGTGTACGACATTGGCCTTTATGAAAGAGCCTTTGAATATCTCCAAGGAAACGCACGACAGCAAAGGGGTTCATTTAGTAATATTTCCTCCCATCCCTGCCACCCCGACGTTGTGACCAACCAGTCTGCTGTTATGAATCTCATTCATTCACAACGCTCCTCTCTCTCCCTCTTCTTCTCCTTCTCCCTCTCTGTGTCCATTCTCACCTCTCTCCTTTGTTCACACACCACCCCCCTGTCTCAGTCGCTCAACAGAATACACCAAGACTGAAAACAAAAAATACTGCTCAAAGGAAAAGGTGTGATGAATGCTTTTAGACGGAATTACTACGTTTCATTCAGCTATTTGTTTTCAAATAATTTCTGGAAATCAGGTTGCAAAAAGTTGAATAAATTGCATTCAAGGACATCTGAGATTTCAGAATCAGCTGTCAAACAAAAGCTTTTCCACTGTGTAAAATTACCAGCGGGAAGTTTCTCTTTTTACTCTGTATTTTTGCTTTTTTTTCTTGTCAGATCTGGGCCATACACTTTGCCTTCCAATATGGTCCTTGTCACTTCCAGCTCTTACTGTTGGCCTGGAGTGGTTGTGAAATCCCACCAGTGGGGAGCTTCACTCTGAGCTTGGAAGTTCAAGCTGTCTCACCCCCCGCCCCTCCCACCCACTAATTGCAACTTCCATTCACACCCAAGCAACCAGTAGAAATCTGCAAGCAACATTCCCTTTTACACAGTGTCCTGGTTATAACTGAACTAAAAGGTGTGTTTCTGTAGAGTTTCATGTTTGTGCAAATTGATTTTTGTAGTATTTTGTTATAAATGGACTGATACTTGCTGATGCTGCTTGGATATCAATTCTCAAACTATAGGAAAAGCTTTGGATGAAGACCAGTGGTGGCGTAAAAATGAGCAAAAACACGCACAAAGATTGATGTTGTTCTTTATATCCACTTTTCACACAAATAGTGAAGATGAGCGTAGTGCCATGAGTAAGACGAACCGTTGTGAATATATTTTGGTCGGTATGCAAGAGAGACAATGTTCTTGAATATATTTTCACATATTATTTTAAGTAGCAGGAGAGAAGACCACCTCCTCGGGATTAATGCCTAAAAATAACACAGGATGCTCGTCAGTTACTAATAGAAGAGCATGAGACTGCAGATTCTTTGCCCAGTGGTCACAATTAACGCTGAACCTTCAATATTGCCAAGCGGTCCCCCAGAGATCTATTACAATTACCATAAACAAATTGGTCAACAACACGACATATTCCACATTTGGGGTTAGCAGCTTGTGACCCTCCTCCTCCTCCTCCTCCCTGCTGACTGACACTGCTCCCCCTTGACCTTTGGCGCAGTGAGCTGATCGAACGGACCACCTCAGAGCTGCAGTAAGCGCTGTAGAGGAGTCGGGAAACGCGCACACACTTACACAATTACACACACACACGCACACACACACACACTTACAAAAACTACATTGCAATACATCAAACATTTATAACCTGACCTGGCAAAAGAGCGGAAACTCTTAAAAACCCTTGAAACTGTACTAGAGGGTACACATTAACGGAAGGAGGGTGGAAAAGTGTAACAGCTTTAAAATATTAACCTCTTTATAACAGTTTGATGGCTTAATCGCCCAATCAATAGCATTGTGCAGCTGCAGCGGCTGGGTGGGAACAGGATGGTGGTGATGAAAAATGCATGAGGCTGGGGCTGAGGCGGGGGGCCAGAAAATTAAACCCTGCCCGCCACATTTGCTGAGTTGCAGCGGTGGATAAGTTGGAGTGGGGACTAAGGGTTTGTGAGTGCCTGTGTGTGTGTGTTTGTGTGTAGGGGTGTGTGGAGTGAAACAAATAAAAACACTCAAAATGCGAAAAGGGGAAAATCAAATGCCACATACAAGTATTCCACAGAACACTAAAGGTTTATGAGATGCCTGTCATTCTACAGAAACATTCAAATAATGAACATTTAACTGCTTTATGACTCAAAGCGTGCAGGCGTAATACCATATGATTACAGGCACGGGGTGACTTTGGTGCTGTTAATGAGACAAAACTTGGTCAATGTGTCATTCGGCTCCTGCTGGCAAACAAATGTTATCTGTGACCCTAGAGTAGAATCTATTTTTAGAGTAGCCATTAATTCTCAGCTTGTTAGGACCACAAGGCCTTAGCCTCCCTCGGGTAATGAAAGATTAAACTCCATTTCGGTATAAATTAAACCAATAAAATCACATATATGGTCAAGAGTTGCACTTCAAAGTGCACATGTGGTCTCATCTGCACAATCTGGAAGAGATCCATTTGTAACGATAAGTGGTGATTTTGAAAAGTGATAGAAAAGCAAAAATACAGAGTAAAAAGAGAAACTTCCCGCTGGTAATTTTATACAGTGGAAAAGCTTTTGTTTGACAGCTGATTGTGAAATCTCCGATGGCCTTGACTGCAATTTATTCAACTTTTTGCAACCTGATTTCCAGAAATGATAGACTTTTCCTGCAAGTAATAGAATGTATGCATTTATTGAATTCTCTTCTCTCATGAAACTCTTACAAAACTATTGGTAAAGAAAGGGGATTGTTATTTGTCAAATCATTATTTCATGAAAACTATGTAATTTGTGAAAGAGTAGAACGTATTGCTGCCCTTTCTTGACAGTGTTTAACATTTTGTAAGTCTCATATTAGAGAATCAAGTCTATTTTCAATAGACTTGAAACAAGCATTTACAGTGGCCACAAACAGAAAAAGATAAATGTTGAAAATAAGGAAAGAAGGGAAACATAAATAGGGAAATAGGGAAAAACATGGAGGTAAAGTCTGAATCTGCAAAGTAACTTATGACTATAAGTATAGTTATTCACTTGGAGATGTTGGGGAGTAAACAAAGAGTCTCTCAAAATGGAAATACTAGTAAACCCTTACATAAGAGCAGCACTTGAGCAACTGTACTTACTGTAGCAATTTTAACAAGTAGCCTGAGTCACTCTGTCCAGCTGGAAGTATTATTTGGACCAGAACATTTCCATTCAACAGAATGACTAAAGCCTGCGCAGCATTGTAAACTGTGAGAGGTGCTGCTGTTAACCATCTTGTTCCACTGAGCTGCAGCACAGAAGTCGGCGCTACGAGGCTGAGCTGTTACACCCACAAGCTTCTCTCCTCTCTGTCGGGTGCGATGCCCCGCCAGGAGGCTGTGATCTCACCTGTCAGAGTGAATTTAGTGGCAGGTGAGATCAGCCGGTGCCTGCCTGCAGACTGCAGCCTTGTTTTATGCTCCAGTTGGCCGTCTCCTGCTGAATACGATGCAGGAGAAAAGCAGGCAATGACCTCCCTGTTCTGAGTCAATGCAGGAGTGTCGAAGGAGGAGGGTAAAAAACAAACATCAAATAACGCTTTAGTTAGTGTTTCCTGGCAGTGTTTCTATTAACTGGCAGAGCAGAGGGCGGCAATTTGTAATCTGACAGTGATCTGATTCTCCCTGCTGGTAATATGTGTGACTTGGTGCATGTGAAGCCTCTCAAAATGTATTCACTGTCAACACTTTCTGTAAGCAACAGGACAGGAGAGAAAAGAGGAGTGTCTGTGGCCTTGAGTGCTCCATCGGCAGAACCGCTCTCTAAAGCAAACTGGGCCCTGCCCTCCACACAAAAAATAGCTTTGTCATTGATCCGAGTGCATCCTGGCAATAAGGCATAACCAAAATAGCGTCCCCATTGATCTCCAACAAAGGACTAATCAATCTTTATTAGTTCTGTGCACCGGGCCGGAAAGAACAACAGAAACACAACCACATTTTATTGAAGGGCCTTCCAGAAACTCTGTTCTTAGACAATCAAACGCAAACAAACACAACACACTCTCTGTCAAACAGATCCGGCCTGAGTAACCTCTTCACACACACACACACACGCACGCGCAGTGAGAACGGAGACAGACGAGCAGACAGAAGCGTGTAGGAAAACGTTTCAGTCAGCAGGAACTGAGTGTGTTGAACAGCAGCACCTGGCTTAAAGGATAACGCTCCCACTGATCCCGCGTGTCTGCTGGTCCAGGCTAGCTGTGTACACCATCGCACAAGCAGAAGCCGGGTTACTTACGGCAACAGCAGCCAGCATGGTTTCTCTCAAAGTGGATAGTGCACAAAAATACATCGATACCGTCCATGATATGACCCGCGCTCACCAAGGGACTGGGGACCAATCTGCATCTGATTACAAACTGTAAATCTGGCTCAGGCTTTTTTTACTGTTGCCCCATACAGGATATGACCCAGCACCGTTATTGATTTTACCAGACGTGGACTAATATGTCGTACGAACTCTCATAAAAATGTCGGCAATCAGTTTCAGCCGCTTTTATACCAAACTGTCGACAGGTTCTCCAGGCATCAGCGGTGGAAGAAGTTTGACGACGAAAAGGAATAAACACTAAATTTGTAAAAATAGATAATTTTATGATACAAAATTCACAAAATTCACAAAGTTGTCTCATTCACAAACGATGTCAGTAACATGTTTAAACCCAAAATGTATATATAAGAATACTGTATAATGTAAGTATATATGATGTATAAATACACAAAACATTTCTCATTAAACAAAAAAAACTAGTTTCTGATCTAAAATCCAAATGTAAGATAAGAAGATAATGAACTGGATATATATAAATGACAGCTGAGATAAAAAGCAGAATGAAGTTCCCAATCCACATTTGAGAGGGACATGAAGGGGGGAGGGAGGAGGGCATCAAGCATGTTTACCGTCTAATGTGGGGAAGTTTTTAGGGGCAGTGAGAGGAAGGCAGAGAAAGCGAGAGAGGTGCAGGAGGAGAGAAAGCGAGGGATGGAAAGAGGGGGAGTTAAGGGGGTAAACAGAAATGTCTTTGATCCACGCAGACAGCTGTTGAAGAGACGCTGTCTTTTCTGTGTAAAGACCCACCTGAGCTGGCAGGCAGCCTGTACCCAGATGGCTCCTTGTTCCAAACCCAGCACTAATGAGGAGATAGAAGAAGAAAAAGCAGTGGGAGGGGCAAGAGATTTGAGCACAGTGTGATGGCGTATTTTTCATCTGGCGCTGTTGCAGGAGTGTTAGTACGGATTACATCTCATTTACGGGCCTGGAGGATGTTGTGTCTGGACAGCGCGAATCAAACACCTGTGACTTACGCAGGATATCATCAATATTCAATCACGCGGACACGCTGAATGGTGCATATTCATTACACTATCCCATGCATCAGGAGATCAATGGCGATGCATGCTTTCTGTACGCATACAAACCACATCGCTGTAAGATACATCAATCACCCTGCGGAATAATCAAAGACCGCTCACCTCCCTTGGGTCACTGAATACTGTCAGCGTCAAGCAAGATGATGACACCACAGCTGTATCTGCTTAAAGCGGCTCTACCTGTACCTGTGTGTGTGTCTGAGTGTGTGTGTGTGTGTCAGGTATATGTAAATGTATCTACAGATTGGATGTATGATGTAAGTTCACATTTGGGCTTGTTGATAAGTGGAGCAGACTTAGTGGAGCCTATAAACACCATTTGCTGTACAGTCAATCAATGGAATAATGATAACGAGGACATTAAGCTGTTGAAATATTACAACATCTTCTTCTTAAAGGCCTTTTTGCAAAAGCATCAGCACTGACGACTATTGTGAAATATTTCTAAAAACTGCAGCAAAAGTTCTGTTTTTTGGAGAAGTTTGGTGTTGGGGCCATTTAGTTTGAGCTTAATAACAACAATGTGTAGCTCAGATGGCTTGGTAGCGCTGCTGGAGGACATTAGACGGTTGAAAAACATTACACTGCACACCATCATTTTCTGACAGGCTGATTTTTGTGTCTGCAGCAGAGTTTTGGTGGCACTATAATAAAAAAGAGAGAGAAAAGGATTTGGAGAATAAAGTTCCAGCAATTTGAGATAAAAGTTTAAATGTTCGATTAAAGTTGTAATGAGTGAAGCGTTCACTTCAGAGCCTCCACATTCTTCACTTTGACGCGCAGGCTGATGGATTGTTCTCTTCCTTTTGCTCCTAAAACTACAACACACACTTTCATCTAAAAATATCCTCACTGTATTCTCCTGACATTATGACTTTTTGCTACAAACATTACAACTTTATTCCTGAAATCTCTGTCTTTTTAAATCTTTTTAACAGTGACCCTATGACCTCAACAACGGCATGTAACATCTTTAATATTATCACAAGTTTCAAACAAAAGTTGTGTAATTAGCGGTGAGGCTCATAATACTACACTATCATATGTTAGTAAGAATGAATGAAAACAGCAAAATAGTGAGTTAATAGTCCTTCTGGGCCTGAAGGCATCTAGTGACCTTTCAGTTCTAACTTTGACCATTAAGCCAAAAATGCACAGCACACCATATTGTTTATTTGGAAACTAGGCAAAGTGGTTAAGTTAATCAACAGACGAGTTTGCCAGATTTAAAGTAAGAATTGGCGTTGTATGTCTGCATCTTCTCTGGAACTCCAGCATGAACAGGTGAGCTAAGACAACAAAATCTCTGAATAATCCTGTTGAATTCCCACAGGACAATCTAAATGTCCTTCAATATGTTGTAGCCAAAAAAGACAGATTTTAACGGGAAACCAGTGTGGATTCTCTTCATCGTTATTTCATTTCATAACTCCAACTGGTTATTGATTATTGTCAGATCAGTGCAAGCTTGTATCTTGCATCCTCACCCTCAATCACAGAGCAGCTTCACAGTCCCTGTCAAGTCAGACAGTGGACAGCACAAAGACCCACAAACGTAAAGCTTACAAATTTGCTTTCAAGAAACTGGAATCTTCCAGAACTGCAGCAGGGAAATATCCTGTGTGCCAACCTATCCTATGAGACATCACAATGCGAAGAAGACAAGTTTAGTCTTTTCTCATACAAGTCAATGGATTTATTTAAGGCGTCCTATACTTTCCTCCTTACAACTGGTGGACGAACCGAGAAACAAAATGGAACTATTAAATCTCATTGCATCACAGAACGCTATATTGAAAGACATAATATTGCTCCGACGCACAGATCTGGATCGAATCGTATTGAGTTGGTAGACGTTTAAAATGTGTCTGAGGCGCATTGTCAATTGCGTATTTAAATGTGTATGGACTTGGTCTGAGACAGAGAGACGCACTCCTGATC
Source organism: Genypterus blacodes (assembly GCF_046128005.1). Classification (NCBI taxonomy): domain Eukaryota; kingdom Metazoa; phylum Chordata; class Actinopteri; order Ophidiiformes; family Ophidiidae; genus Genypterus; species Genypterus blacodes. The sequence goes on along the minus strand of NW_027466890.1, from coordinate 1,556,921 downwards.
GATAGCGGCTGAGTGGTCATTTTATTCATGTTGGGACAGTTGTCCTACCAGTCTGACCCTGTGTGTCTCCTGTGCTGCACTGAGTGCTGCGGCAGTAGTCAGCCATGCCTCTCTGAAGGACATCCGAAGAGTTTCAAAGGCGATAACAAATCAAACTGTTCCCTGAATCTAATATCAAACAGGCCTGGTGTCAGCATTTATTAAAGAAATCAGATTCTCCCCCTTCTCCGTCCCCCCGCCTCCCGCCTCCCCCCACCCCACCCCACCCTCCCGCTCACTCTCTCCCACTTGCAGTATTCCGACACACAGCGGCCCCTTTGAAGTCGAAAGAATGCAGGATCGCAAATTACCCAGGAGACGTAGCTGATAGTCTTTGAAGCCCTCCTTTGATAGTGTTGTTTTCTGCACTCCCCTGCATCTCTCTCCCACCATCTTTCCCTTGCTTCTTCTTTTCACACACAATGTCATTTGCAAGCATTAATCGGCACAATGGCCTAATCACACACACACACACACACACACACACACACACACACACACACACACAATATGTTCAGTCAGTCCAATGACCCTGAACTGCTGGAAATGGATTCACTGTGGTACCTGGGGGCCATTACACTATCATCTCTTGCTATGACTAAGGAATGACAAGATCAAGATAAAGACAAAGTCCATGGACATGATGTAAATGAAATGAATGAAATGAATATTTCTCTATCAAGCACCTATACAGCTAATGCAATACGGTTCCTGCTTAGGAACACCGACAACAAACTCTCACTTGTTAAATGGTTGTTATTGTTTGGAGCTGATGGAAAAAAAGTGACAGAAGACACGAACAGATCATGTTTAAGCTGAAAAACGGGAATATTTGCTCAGCATCCTGTGGGAAGTTCGGATGTAACAGAGGTGCTTAAAACTTTGCCTGAATAGTGTTTTGTACACTGTTCTTATTGTCTAGAGCAGGGATCTTCAACCTTTTTCAGGCCAAGGACCCCCGAACTGATGGAGAGATGGAGCAGGGACCCCCTACTATATATAAAATTGTGTTTTATATCAAACTGGGCCTAGTGCCATGTACAGTATAAACATAGCTACCCTGTTATTGTGCATTCAATTCTAAGCTATTCAAGCCAGTGAGGTGCGGTGAGGTTCCTGGCTGGGGAGGCACTGACTCTTTCAAAGTTAGATTTACAAATATATGAATTCAACAGAGTAGCATAAATTCACACCATTCAATTGGCTGCTTGTACATTGACTACTGGTTATGTTTCATACCTCATATAAACATTCTTTACACACACATAGGTACATATGTAGCCCAAGAAGAACAAAAATCTATAGCGGCTCAGAGAGAGCGCATTTGCTCTGCTGTACCCTCCGTGTCTTCTTAATTTGCCATCACAATTCCACAATTTATACTCATTCAATACAAACGAAAGCATATACAGTCCACAACAAAAAGACAAATGTAGTTTTATTCTCTAAAACCCTCTCTCTATTACCTTGTTTTGTATATATTTTTTTTATTTATTATTAAAAAAAGGGCTGGTCTTTCATTGTTGTCGTAGATTGTACAGCAGTGAGTGGATGCATGTCTTACCTTTACTTGTAAATGAAGTCCATTGGCCTGTCCTTCTGGACAAACATCTCTATGACATTGGTGTAAAAGTCCTCTTTATCTACTTTTAGTTTTAAAAGTCTCTCTGTCAATAGAGATAATTATTGCTAGGGATGAAAGTCGTGATGCGGCGCACTTGACTTTTTCTACCTGACTTTTTTAGCTACCCACAATGCCATTTGTCTGTAACACCTGAAGAAGAACAATAGTAGAACAAGCCTGTGTGCTCACACAGACACACACGCCCCCCTCAGTGAGGCAGAGGTACTGGCTGCCTCCCCTCCTGCTTTTTCACTGTAGCGTTATGTCAGATCAGCAAGACTAGTAATAAGTCGGTTTCCCCCCATGGGAAAAAAAACGACATCATCCCAAATTCCTAGTTCGTGTCTTTCATGCATTTTTTCACATTCAAAATGCATCCTGCAGGCCGGATTGAACTCCCTAGCGGGCCGGTTTTGGCCACTTTGTGAGGGATTGCGCAACCCGAGAGGAGGCTCAGCCAGTCGCTGCCTCCTTTCACGTCTTTCCCCCGTATTTCAACAGGAAATTACACACATTCAGCGATATTCACTATAAAAATCATTGGAATGATTGGAATGATAAAATAATTACATTTCTATCACAGATCAGTGGACAAAGATTTTTTTCCTCCTCTCCTCCTGTGTGTCCCTTATGTGTGCATTGCTTAAAATTAAATACACTACCAGTCAAAAGTCGAAATTTGCGCTGCGATCTGCCGGTCTGACGGGGAGATTATGATCACATAATAATTATTTATGTGCCATCATCGAAAGAGCCAAAATTGTTTCGTACATGGCCCACGGGCCGGAGGTTGCCCACCCCTGACTTAGAGTATTTATTGACTACTAAAACATTTTTTATGACTTATTGTGTGTTTGAGATTATTTTAATATGACAGACTAGCTTTTGAGCTTAAATAGATCCCAGACAAAGACAAAAAGCAAAAAACAAAATGTAAAACTAATTTCCTTATTTCATCCACGAATCAAAGTAAACATCAATAGCTCTGTTTCTATCCAAAAATGTAGGCAGCACCAGTGAATATCAACAAACTGGGCTGTACAAAGCAGTCAACCTATTTTCCTTACTGGTTTATTGTGCAAAACAGATCATTATTTGTTTGGCTCTTCTATACGATTTGGCAGCGGACTGAAGCCCGAAAAGCAGGTAATATGCACACACTGATTCACTCCCATGAGAAGAACCAGGATTAAGATCTCAAAGTGGGCGGTGGTGATTCAATCGATCAATCGTATCCAAGGACACTTTGACCATCTATGCTCTCTGGGTTTTGGCCATAAGACGGCCATGATTCCCACAAAGACACAACATTAACAGACCAGACTGTAAATGTGAGATGGACTGATCACAAAACCTCCACTAAATATTTTACAGGACTAAGTTACATCAGGTTTCACTTCCTTTTCATGTCACATGTTTTAAGCAAATCTAAAATTGATACCGTGCTTCTTGTGTTAATCATCTTGGGATGCAGTTCATCATCTCCACAATCCAAGTACAGATCATTTCCTCAGAGATGATGCAACCATTATGAAGTCAAGTGTAATGATAGTCTGTTGTCTATTGTAGCAGTATGCAAAACTATTTCATAAATGTCAAAGCAGCCTCGGCTTCATTATACAGACATTTTATGAACATGCTCCTTTGTGTGTGTTTGTATTTGGCAGCGCTGACGAACTCTGCTTTGCTATTAAATGATCTTTAAGAACGTGGCTATTTCCCTGCGAGTGTGACATACACTTGAAGGGCAACATGTCAAGTAGTGATGGCACACTACAGCACGAGTCCACACACAAAGGCTCTCCTACCAGTGTGTGTGTGTGTGTGCGCGCTCACAGGCACAGACCCTCCCTGATGAGGAGCGCTTGCTGCTCTGCACTGGTGGTTTGGGAGCCTCACGTCCACTTAGATAATTAACAGTGATCAAGGGTCGTCCCTGCCTGTCATAGTTGTCTCATGTTGCTGCCTGTTCAAAAGAACTCAAACTCACTGGCCTGAGCTGAAAGGAAAGCTACACACAGGCTCATATTCACATCCAATAAGCCCCTGTGTAAATGGGAGTAAAGGTTTTTTGAGGTGGGTGCTGGAATCTGACTTATTTAATATGAACAAGGGAAGATCAAGAGAAATCCACCGCCATCCACTGAAAGCTGAGCCAGGGACCACATATATAAAACAGATAAAAAAAAAAACATTCATTGCTCCCTCCAATATAATCCATTTGAGATAAGGAGGTTTCTTCATTCACACTAGTAGTAGTAACAAAAGTAGTCAATCACTTTCCTCTACTACATCATCAACGTACAAATATACATAAAGTCATGTGATTCATCTATATTGAACACAAAGTCCATCATTACACACACATACAAATGTGTGTAAATGAGTCCTAAGCACACATTAATAACCGTCTAAATCCAGCTGCATATGATGTATGGACACTCTCAGAGGAAGTACACTGCATCAGCACCACACTGGGTTCTGCACACCATCTACTCGTACCTGAAAACTGAAGCTCAATACTACAAAATTCCTGAAACAACTTAACAACTCTCTCTTGCACTGGCACCGGCAAGAAATCCAGACTTTCAGGAGTCGATAGACAAAATTTATTAAGCGTTCGATCAGCTTGCAGCCTTGTTTGTAGTCATCTAAAACAGGAAATAGACGGTGCCGGCGTGGCTGGCAGGAGTACGACTCAAATGCAGACATACAAGTGGTAAAAGGGAGGCAATCATTTCAAATATTTAAGTTGAAATACAGTTAATAGAGTGGCTAAAGAAGAAAGAAAGAAATCAAAAAGGTCAAACACTATTCAAAAGACCAGATTGTAGATTTCAAGGCAGGGTCAAACTGCAAACATTGTCTTCTTGTTGTTGCCCGAATAAAGACAAGTATGGTTTCCAAACTGAAAACCAACAAGACGTCAACATAGATGTCCTGAAAGATGTCCCATTCACTATGTCTCATTCCATTATTAATGGGAATGTACAATTTAACTTTAACTCAAAATAGGCTGCTTCTATGTTGCTACTTAGTAGGTTCAACTCTGATGCCAGTGTTGAGTAGCAACAGTCTCCAGGCCAGTACATAGTAATGCAATGGAACTATTCCTTCTCAGCAGAGGCTTGTGATTGGTAATACATTAACTTAAAACAACTTTACTGTGTGAATTTACACACATTACCGCCATAAGATATACAGTAATAAAGCAAAGTTGTGAACTTCTATCCACACAGGTTAATGATTTCAATTTATTCAGCCACCCATCATTCTTCTCATGCAGTAAAGGAAACAAAAGTATCCTCCCCTGGCTGAGGTGAAAAAGCTCCAGCAGGCATTAAACAATGGTGTAATCACCGCCGTGCGACTGTGATGGTGTCAGCAGGGCGGTAACACATATGGTTGGCTCGTAGAAAACAACGACCAGCTTACTCAGGGGTGCAGCAGCTTTTCATCTCCACATTATCGGTGTGAGACTGCTAATGAGGACTGTTGCATGTGCATGTAACCTCATTCATTTCATCCTTTTGAGCGTGCAGCCAATTCCTGGCTATTAGGCTGGTTGGAAAGACGTGTGCGCGCGTGTGTGTGTGTGTGTGTGTGTGTGTGTGTGCGTGTGTGTGCGTGTGTGTGTGTGTGTGTGTATGGTGGCAATGAAGAAGAGGGATGGACGGGTTAAACTGAACACTACTGGGAACAATGGCATCGGGGAGAAAGGATGAAGGAAATATTCGTCAGTGTGATTGATTCTCTTTATTTCCTTTCCCCTTTCCTTTGTGTTTCATCAGGCTTTTAGCGATATAGCCTGGGAAGGCAGAGGAGGAACTCTGCTGGGATGAGAGTAATCTAATCTTAAGGTTGAGGTTGAGGGGGTGGAATAAATATACATTAGGAATGGGGCAACAGAGGAGCAAAACAAAGAAAGTTAATTGTCTGGTGACCTTGTTTGCTTTAATTTCACTTGGTGGTCAGAAAGTGCGAAAAGACTGACTCACTTGTAAACCTTTAGCCCACCTCAGTGTATGTGTGTCTGGTAACTCCCTCATAATGCACAATACTCCATGATGAATGTCTTCCTTGAATTTGCTTCAAAGCTATTAATTGAAATCAAGCCTGTAGTGCTCCTGTAAGCAGATCTCAGCTGGTTGGTTGCCGATCTGCTTCTAGGCTGTGAGCCGCTGGATAAAAAATGCAGAATGTTTAATGACTAGTAAGCTGGTTAATTAGTTTACCAGATAATTAAAACAATCAAGAATGAATCATGACCGAGACTTGAACCCTGACTTCTTGTGCCGTAAATCAGATGCTGTTTACCTCAATTAATTGCTAATGATATGTATGGTAAATGATACGCCTCCTCTTTGAGTAATAAGCAGCTGTTGTACTGATTCTTTATGATCATCTGTTCAAACTTCATAATTCCAGGTTCCTGTATGGAATTTTGACTGTGTGGGAGCAAACTTTAATGTCTTTTGTATTATTGCTAAAATTACACTGATTACTGTGTGTGTGTGTGTGTGTGTGTGTGTGTGTGTGTGTGTGTGTGTGTGTGTGTGTGTGTATATGTGTGTGTGTGTGTGTGTGTGTGTGTGTGTGTGTGTGTGTGTGTGTGTGTGTGTGTGTGTGTGTGTGTGTGTATGTGTGTGTGTGTGTGTGTGTGTGTGTGTGTGCGTGTGCGTGTGCGCGAGCTTGGGGTATTGGCACCTCCGTAAACACATACATTTTGGATTCTTTTCAAGTTACAAACCCAATTATAATATGCTACAAAACAAAACAGATCAACTTTAGCGCCTGCATTCACTCTCACTGCATTTAATGGAGGATTCTAAACACAATTTTACAAACTACTAAACATTAGACATTGGTTTGCCGTTGTGAAATCTCCAATGTTTTACATTTTCAAGCTTAACTACATAAAGAATCTTGGCTGCAGGATGACAGGCTGAAAAAGTAGACTGAGTTGTCAACTATATTCACAAGGTCCCATAATATGATCTAAAGAAGTGTGCACCACTACGACTCCAGCTAGTGGTCCAGGCGTGTGTGTTTGTGAGTGTGTGTGTGTGCGTGTGTGTGTGTGTGCGGGTGTGTGCGCGCGTGTGTGTGTGTGTGCTGTATGTCCAGTCACACACAAGGTTTGTTGACATCGTCCAGCAATTGAACCTGCAAATTCAAATAAAGTACATAAGAAGATGATATTTTGGGGTCAAAAAGTTACACAGTGGAGTTTTAAACAGATGAAATAGTTTTTCAGGGTTGTGGGAAACTGCGATACTGCACATTTCCTCTATTTGCATAGAGTATCTACAGCAGGGGTTTCAAACTCTGGCCCGCAGTGTACTTAAATTTGGCCCGCGAAGGTAATATCAAATGTCTATAAGAGCTGGCCCGCTGGTATATAGCACATGCACCGCTAATACTACATATCCCAGAATGCTCTGCGAGTGCGTTCAGTGTGACATCATGAGCCATCTCGATGAGCTCAACCTGCAGCTTCAGGGGCGGGGCCGTGTCATCACAGCGGTGAGGGCTTTTCAAACCCAGTTGTGCCAGTGGGAGACTCGGATGAGACTCGGGAAACTTGGGCCACTTCCCGTGCTGCCAAACCATGAAAGAGCAGATCTCCACCTCCGTGTTGCCAAGTGCACAGTTTGCTGAATACCTCAAGTTTACCCCGCGATTTGTCGACTTTGTAGCCCAGAAATGTAAGTTTGGACTGCTTAGTAATCAGTTTGCAGTTGACGTGGAACGCGCACCAACTAACCTCCAAATGGAGCTGATTGAACTCCAGTGATGCTCAAAGTCAAAGTATGACTCTGTTTCCTCGTTTCATCCCCGACACAATTCCCCAGCTCCGTCCCCAAGCTGATCAAATGCTCTCCATGTTCAGCAGCGAATATCTATGTGCATCAGAGTAAATCAGAGTGTAGCAAACTGCGCCTTTCTTTATGCACTTTTGTCTTAATACTCCAAGGTATGGACTGTGAAAAGTTGAATTGTTAGATATTCATTGAAGGAAAGAATTATTTTACTTTGGTTGTTTTGTTGTTCTGTGAAAAAAATAGGGTCCCTTTTTTTATTTAAATAAAAATAAGGAAACGAATGCCACTGATGTGTCTCTTGTTTGTAAATACATTTCTCATGTGTTTAAGATAAGAGATAAGATAAGATAAGATAATCCTTTATTCTTCCCACAACAGGGAAATTCACGTTTACAGCAGCAGAGTGGATAGTGCAAAGCAATAAAGGGCATTAAGATCAAATAAGAGCTTATTTATATTATTAAGCTGTGCTTGTTCCAGACTTAATGTTTCAGCTAAACTTAAGTATTTTTCCATATGAAAAAGTTGATGATCATATATCTGGAGAGAAGGGAAAACATGTACAATTGTAGACCATTTTTCAAGAAATATGGAGTTTGGCCTGCGACTTAGTCCCAGTTTTTTATTTTAGCCCACTGTTTATTTGAGTTTGACACGCCTGACCTGCAGTATGTAAAGTGTTACATAGCATCGACTTTCAAACCGACACACATATGAAATTATTAGTGATTCAGGTTTTTGGTGATACTGGAGATATTTGTGCTGACAAGGTAAACATCTTCTTCTGATGCAAAATATAGTTTGAGGTTACGTTACAACACAGCCCATTAAAACGCAGCGCAGCTCAGTTTCACAAGTTAAAGAAACATATCTATACACTGTACATCTCCTCTCACAAGATCGCTGGACGGGGCAGCGTGTTAAGCGTGAAGCAGGGGAATTGCAAACCAGAGACGTTATCAAGCAGGCAGAAGAAGATGTAGAAATAGTCATTCATATTTCATAAGCAGAGCCCTATGCATACCCTCCCCCCCTCCCTCCCCCTCACCACATCACCACCACCCTGCTCCCTCCTACCTTTAACGTTTGCTTATTAAATTTGCAGCTGTCAAAGCATAGCTCAAAGCCTTAGTGCGCACACACACACACACACACACACACACACACACACATGCACACGCCCACGCACACGCACACGCACACACACACATGAACAATCACAAACACACGCAATTATTCTCAAAATCCTGGGTATGCAGTGGTGCCCTTGCACGACTGAGAGAAAACAAATGCACCCGCTTGACACACATACACACACACACATGCACACACACTCCTACGAGAGTGCAAAATATACACACATATACACAGTATATTGAATATATGAGTGTTTATATCCCGCCCTGAGACAGGTACCCTGATTTTAAACTCATTACTTTAGACACGGTTTTTTAATGGAGGGCCAAGATTCTTTATTAACATCACACAATCAACTAACTTGAGCACCAACCAAATTCTCATATGCAAGTCAAAAGACAGTTTAACCCATAGAGCAGCGGTGCAGCAGAGAACCTGAGAGCCACAGACATCGGCGTCATCTTACTCACATTATTTTCCGGTTAGATTGTATCTTGTAACCACGCCTTGTAAATCAACCTTTGGTTGACTGGAAGCCCCCTGGTTCCTTAATGCGGCAGCCATTTGCCACCAGGGACTCATTGAGCAGCGCCGACGCCTGGGGTGTCATAATGACAATATTGCACCAGCAAAGTGGTGCTAAACGACAGTGAGTTCACAGACACAGGGGAAGCGGTGGCAAAGATGCACTGATCAATGAGCGATCGATAAAAGCCTGCCTGGTAATCACAAAGTACTGTGATTAACAGCCACCAATCAATTGCCATTAACCCCTCCGTGGCTGAGTTAAGCAGGCAATCAGAGTCAATGCGCGTGATGAATGCCAGAAATGATGAGACGCACATTAAGATCCTTCTGTCTCTGTAAATGTGGTAGCTGTGTGATTCATTGAGAGGGTGTTTGACCCTGCTCCAATGTCCAGCCTGACTAAAAGCACACCATGACTGTCAACATACTGTGTAGGAGCCATAAAAACTTCACAGCCTGGAAAGAAACTCTCTTACTAAAATATCAAACATTTTTGGATTGCATCTTCCTGATAACTCTCTCTCTCTCTCTCTCTCTCTCTCTCTCTCTCTCTCTCTCTCTCTCTCTCTCTCTCTCTCTCTCTCTCTCTCTCTCTCTCTCTCTCTCTCTCTCTCTCTCTGCAATGAGCCTAATGTAAACTTTGTATTTGCACAAGAAGCCTGTGCCTAAATTAAGTTGGAAACAAAAGGGAGGTTTGGACGTGGTCCTACTTGGAGAAAATAATATAGAGAGGAGAGAACATGAAAGAGATCTTCAAAAAAAGAGAGCAGATATTGCATCAAGTTATTTAGTTCTGCCGTTTCACTCTTCACACCTACACACACCTGCTGTTCACACATAGACGTAAGCAGCCAGACATGGACACACATAGTGGCTTGATCATACCAGCACTCATGCGGGTGACAAGCAAAGTGCAATATAGAAAAATATTCAGATACAATTCAAAAACACTCACAGAAAATTGATCTAGTATCTTATTAGTTTGATATTTAGCACCTGGACACATTTTGGCATCCCTGCAGTCACCCTGCCCTTCGTCATAAACAGCTTTAATCACCAGGCTTTGGTGCTGAAAAAAAAGAAGTCAAACCACTCTGACAGCTGGTGTTAATAGGCCAGGTGATGGATGAGTTTGTTCAGACGCATGCAGTTTGTAAATCCCTGTCTTTCATTGCGGCTAATGAGAAATGAAAACAGTTTGGCTGGGCTGGTGGAGAGTAGGTCTGCTGCACTGCTGAGTTGCACCAGAAGAGGGAGCTGCTCATGGGTAAAACAGGATCAGGAAGCATCCCCAAAGTGTGTAAAATAGGTCAGAGACGTCTCAGGTTGTCTCTCCCTCACACCTGGATGCACCATGTGCTCACTCGCACGCTTACTTTAAATCCAGTAACACAAAAATGTTCCGTATTTTCTCCTTTTGTTCTTTTATCCTCTTTATCCCCATACTAAAGCCCAGACAGCATCATTCTGACTTTACAAAGCACTCTAGACATACACTACACCCTCTAGTCTTCACACACACATACCTTTCCACCGCCCCCCCTCTTCCACCTTCTTCTCCTCCTGTCTCTTTTCACTTGACCCCTCCCGTCGTTATTGTTCGACTCAGCACAGCTTCCAAACTTCAGCCATCACAGAACTCTGACAAATATTCCACAAGACGAAGCACTCCAACTCACTGCTTACTGTCCTACAACTCTAACCTTGAGCCTGTGAAGGATGCATAAGGTAGGATGGATCCGTGAGAGCGTGTGTGTGTGTGTCGTCACGTGTATACCTGCCTGTTTCATTAAATGCAGATCAATATCACTGCAAGGTCACTTTAAAATTCAATTAATAAGAAAGTGAACAAGACAACAACGCATGAGCTATTACCAATACTGGGGAGGCGGAACCCTACATGACCCAATCTCAGAGTGCACAAGGGAGGAAACGAGATAGATATGGATAAATTCATATCTGTATTATTAACCACTGAGCTTTGTTTGGAGATGAGTTGGTCTGGAACCAATGTCTCACTAACTCCATGTTTTATTAACGGTCGTGGAGCAAGCCAGCAAAAGCATATTGTGTCTTGCGCCACCATCTGTGTGTATTTTTCTACGTGCATTTGTGTGTAAGTGAACGTGTGTTGGTCTCTATTTTAGTCATGCACAATGTTTCTGGTGCATTAAGATGGGGTATGTGTGAAATATGACTCCGTGAGGTTGCTATGATTAAGTTTCAGTGTGAACTTTTCCTGTGCAGAATTAACCAGCATGCACAACTTCTCTATGGGCTGCATTAAAATATGCATGTTTGAGCTCAGTCTTAATATTTAAACCAGCCTGAAGGTGAAGCCCACTCTAACACAGTACTCTAACAGATCGTGTGTACAAAACACTGGCTGCCACCCATATAAATGCTGTCTCACGCACACGCACACGCACACACACCCAAACAAACACACACACACGTCCGCACGCCCATTAGAGCAGTCCCGAAATGGTGACAAACAAACACATACACAACAAGATAAACACAAGCTGGTTTAGGCACAGTCATAGATAAATCCATAAAATGTTGCGTCCCATATGGAACCGATGCCTTTATTATCTGTGCCTGAGCCGCCGGGGCTGCTCGGAGGTCTGTGGCGCCAGGCCGCAGAGATGTGACTCGAGCTTGTTTGTAGTACAGCGTAGATGTGGAGTGGCAAAAACAGAATGTGACCCACAGAGACCCAGGTGATCCAAGCGTTAATTACCGTCTGCTAATTACGAGAGGGACGCATCATTAGGCAGAGTGAGCCACCGGAGGGCTGGAGGACTCCCTGTCTGTCCTCTCCACGCTCCCCTTCCCTCTCCTCTCTCCTCTCTCCTTCTTTTCTCCTGACCCCGATCTTCTGTCCCAATTAGCAATGCCCTGCTCTCTCTCTCCCTCTCTCCCTCTCTCTCTCTCCCTCCCTCTCTCTCTCTCTCCTTCCCCTGTGTGTTTCCATCAGCACTGCTGCAGCCGCTGACGTTGAGCATTGGTGGGACACGCCGTACAGTCAGTGGGCATCACACTTCCTCAAACACACACACAGCCATTAGAGGAGACGGTGCTAAAGAGGCTGTGTAGACACCTCTGTCTTCTTGCACAAAGACTAATGTGGCGTCACTAGCTGTCAGCCACGCCTCGCTGAATCTTTCTTTCCCTTCATCTCCTCTTTCTCTTAAACGTCCTTCCATCTGAGACGATGTGTCTCCTTCCTATCCCCATTATTTAAGTTTGATTTCAGTTTCTGTTACATAGCACTTGACTGATAACAGCAGTGATCAAATAAGTAGTCAAATCCTTTACTTAGATGACGATTTGGCATTGGCAATTGTATAGTCTAATACACTCGGGAGTATTGGTGCATCTGGTTATACACACCCAAGTCTAGTATTTGACAAAATATACTACGTTTCTGTCCACCTCTGGATAAAATATATGTGTATGTTTGTGTTTCAGACAACCTGCAAGTGCTGCTGCTTTCAAAGAAAAAGCTGCAGACTGTTTTTAGACCATCTGATATGCTGTAAATGACAGGTTCAGCTGTTACGCAATTCTCCCCAGTGCTGTCCTCTACCTCTCATCTTGAGATGTGTGTTCTCTCTCAACCCCGGGGGGTTTGAGGTAGGACAGGATCAGCTGCTGAGGGGTCAGTGCTGAACCCTCTGCCAGCCAGACCATCTGGAACCCCACATCCAGCAGGTCTGGGGCCGTGCCTCCTCTGCCACGGGGAAGTAAGTAAGAAGTGAGCGAAGATCCAGACGAGCAAGAGAGGGACATAATGAAGACGAGAGAGACAGGAAAGCGAGAGGGAAAGACGATCGTGGATTGGAAATGAGGGGAAACATGAGAAGAACGACTTTCTGTACCGAGACTGAGAGGAGACTTTGTTGTGACGTGAAGGATCCTTGTTTACTGAACGCTGACAATTCATTTGCATTGAATATTTTTAACATCAAAATCCTTTTTATACAGTGGTCGATTGAAGAGGAAAATCTTTCCCACAGAATGTATCAAAAGCCACATGTGTGTTTGTTGTGTATGTTTGTGTGTGTGTGTGTGTGTGTGCTCACCATACCAGCAGGAAGACTGTTAGTGGGGTCGAATCCAACAGGATCTTCAACCTGGTCTTCAAACACTATAAAAACTCTACAGTAGGTTGTAACATGTTGAACAAAACATGAACGCGTCCTCTGTTCTTACTGCAGAAATCACAAGGTGAGGTATCAATCAAAATCAATTAGAGGCGGAGCCTGTCCAAAGCAAACCTCTGATTGGTTTATAACATTACCCCAAATTATGCAGAGAGAGTAAGTATTTGACTGATTCAATTAATATAAATACAGTTCAAACATAATCAATATTCTAGTCCAGGTTTCTTTCCTATGAATGAATTGATATTATTATATTGTGCTTATAATATGACCTCTTTGTACCTGATTATGTTTTTGTGTCATCTTTACTCTGCCTGATCCTGACTGGCCTTTGTTGATGCCAGAGAAACATGCAAATAGGCACATTTAGTATTCAGCAAAGCAAAACACACAAGTTTAGTTGCTGAATTGATCCTTAATTGATCCATCTGCCCTTGACCTTAAACCTGCTTATCCTGCAGAGGTTCAATGAGGCTGCTGGTTATTCCAGAATTCATCACTAACAATCAGTGACACCAAGTAGGGCAGTGATTGGTTTCCTACAACAATGTCAAATGAGTTACTAATATTTGTGGTAATGATTCAACTGAGAAAGTTCAATGTCCATCAAAGTGCTGTAGGAAAGGCATTACATCACCGGCAAATTCCAGAACCTTGATTCATCGTTCAATTTACAGCTCCTAATGAAGTATGTCACTCATTTACTCATACGGGGTGTGTATACAGTGTATTTACTCCACATTCATCTTTATTTACTTTTTTCTTGTCTGCATAGTATATAGTAGCAGTTTGCGATTGATTGTTATGAATTTGTAGTACTGATATTGCATTATATGATCATATCAGTCCACTATATCATGCCAAACAATCATCAGTAGGAAGGACAACACCAGCATGCAAAACATGCTGAATATAAAGGGCTACATAATAAATAATGCTATCATGAAAATCACACACAGCGTATGACTTAGTGCAACATCTCTGCTGCCACGTTAGTGCCAATTCTCTCTAGGAAAAATAAATATCCACAGTCAGAGCGAGACAGAGAGAGAGAGAGAGAGAGAGAGAGAGAGAGAGAGAGAGAGAGTGTACCAGAATTTCCCATGTAATGTTATTACCTTGGCAACCTGCCAAGGTAGCGGCTCCCCCCTCCGCCCAGGTGGATGCATGTCATATTAACAGTGGTGGTGAAAGTCGTGCATAATGTTTGTCAGGGACAGATGCAGTTAAACAACCTGGAACCAATCCATCGCTCTCACCAAGCAAATCAACACAGCAGCAACAGTGGTGCTCACATTGTTATATTTCTGGCTGACAAATAAGTAAACTCGATCTAACGAGCACATATCACTGAAAAGCTGGGGTTTTATTTAGGTTCTAAATGTATTTGTGTGTGTGTGTGAGTGACTGTACATTGTTTTAGATGTCAAGAACCTTTATTTCAGGAACCAAAGGAGCTGAATGAACAAATCTGATATTCTGTGTGCACATTTTTTTTAACATTTTTTAAGATTGTATTGTTTCAGTCTGTTGTTACGACATGAAAAGTTTTGGGAGTCAGTAAGATGTTGTCAAGAAGAAGGACGCTGTCAGAGCTTCAGCTTCTGTCATTCAGGAGAGTTTAATGTTACATTAAGTTGACACCACCAGGTATAACAATGGCATATTAATTTTTTTCACTCATGTGGCACATATGGGAACTGCTTTGTAAAAATTGAAACAATTAAAAAGCGATTTCCTCCCCCCCCAGATCTCTTTGGGTCACATTCATACTATATGTGGAGATAAATTCAACATTTATTCTTTATCTGGCACAATGTGGACAGTCAGAAATAAATCTGTGGTGTAAATGGAGCTGAAGTGTTGAAAATAGGAGATAAGAATGACACAGATTAGATGGCATACCTCCGACAACGACCAATAGTCCTCCAATTATGGCAAATTATTTCCACAGATAACAAGATAATTTTCTCGAGAACTCGTTAAAACAAAACATTTCCCAAAGAAAAGTAGACATTGCTATTCATTTCTACAATAATTATCCTTTAGTAATGGCAGACGAGCGGGAATATCTATCACATTTCTGTTCAGTGGAAGCCTGGATGAGATTCATGCTTGCCACATAAAGTACTGCACACACATTAGTGTGTGTCATCCCAGATGATTTCTGGAGATCTGGTGAATAATGTTCTGTGTTTCTCAGGAAAACCCACAAATACTGCTGATGCATGTCCTCTCTGCTTCTTTATAAGAGAGGACAGAGCAAATCTGGGCTTGTTGGTCAATTAGAAGATGGCTAAGAGGAGAGTGGGGTGGCAGTGGGGGCCGAAAATAGCTGACCAGCGCACTTTCTGCTGCCTATGTAACCATTTTTAAGAGCATAAACATCACACCACAATGCCATTTGTGAGACATTATGTTCTTTTTTAATCTTTATGATAATCTAGGATTAGAGGCAGAATGTTGCAGATTTATTCTTACATAAAAGCATTTCTTTGATTTTCCTCACCATTATATGTGTGATTACGCTGACAGATGCTACACTAATGGCTGTTCTCTTAACTGTAGCTGTATGGAGATGATCTCACTGTAACAAAGCATATATTAGACTCCACTTCATCTTGGGCTACACAGGCCTGAAGTGCTGCAGAGGCTCCCGTCAGCACAGGTCAGTCAAGGATGGCTCGATATCGGGCTTAATATTGCAGGAGAGAACATGAATAAAACAAACCTGATACCGACAGTACCACACCCTCCATCCATTACTTACAACACCAGGATAGCAGATCAGAACTCTCTGGGCAGGGAAAGTGGACACCCTTACAGTCCAGGCACCCACCGGTCCATGGACGTTAAGGATGCGTGTCATGTAAACACAACGCCTTCATGTAGATCTTGCTTAAATAACGCTGTCAATCAGCGTCGGTCCTTGACCCCCCGGGCCGGGCTGATGAGGATTCTCTTGAGGTTGGACTATGATCGTCGTCCCGGGGCCCCGTCAGACAGTTGGCTGTCAAAAGTTGCACTCATCAACGTTGGGGGCGCGATTACAATGAGAACAGCTGGACGATCAGGGGAGTGACATTGACAGATTAAAGCGGAGAGGGAAGCATTCCTAAGTAGCTACAATTACATCCAGTTCAACTGTCAAAATAAAGACAGTCAGAGGAGAGATGAGGAGACGTAAGATCTTCGCACTGCTTTGTCAGTTAGGCAGTTTGTGGAACGCAGAATGTCTGTGTGTGTGTGTGTGTGTGTGTATGTGTGGGTAGATGTGTGGGTGCGCACATAGAAGCCTGATAATGTTTAAATGTTGACAGCATGCCTAGTACTCCAGTCCTCTCCCTCGCTCCTACAAGCACAATGCATAAAATCAATGCGCGTCCATCCTGCTAATGCCAAAATGACACAGCTGTGAGTCGCCATTACAATTTGTCTGCCTCTCTGTAAATGTGCTCATTTGTGTAATTGGAGTGTTCATCAGTATCCTGTAATAACGTTTTATTGAGATATAATGGAGTGGCCAAATAACAGATCTTTTAAAGCCGTTACGTGTTTATCAAGTGCGGATGTTTAAAAATGGACACAGCCACCATTTAAGCCAAAGTCAGTGACCGGAAAGCTATTATTAAACCATTATGTCACAGTCTATCTCTGCACTTGTCCTCTCACCGACTCACTCCCTTTCAATATGCAACTACCCTTGTCACCGATGTCCTTGTTGGTGTGTGTCTGCGTGTGCGTGCGTGTGTGTGTGTGTGTGTGTGAGGGAGGTGTCAGCATTTTATCAGGAATCGTTCAGCCGATGGCCTGTCGCCCCACCTTAAGGACGAGGGGAGGAGAGGGGAGGAGAGGCGAGGCTCACCTTTGCCACGGTTGACATTTTAATTTGTCACTGCTCCTCGTCCTGTTTCCATCAATACAACATCAATGCATCAGAACAAACGCCGCGGGACTCAAGAGGATTTCTGGGTTCGATACTATTGATATGTACTTCTGATTAAGGCTTCATCGCCGCAGCTGCCAGCCGTGGGCCGAGGTGTGTCAGAGAGGAGAGGAGAGGAGAAGAGGAGAAGAGCAAAATGGCAAAAGATCAGAGCAGAGGAGATAATAGAAAGGTCAAGTCTTCACACATATAAATCTCGGTTAAAGCACAGGAATGTGAGGTCATTAGGAGGACAAGAGGAGAATTCCAATAGTATTCCAAAGTAATGATTCATTTTCGCGGCACATTTGCCCGTTTCATTGTGCTCAACTCCTATGAATTCATGGACAGTCAGTCACTCAAGCGTCGTGAATATCCATCTGAGTCACTCACCTGCTCAGATCAAAGAATGTATTTAAGAAATAATTCATATCAAAGGATGTATTTAAATGATAATGAGTATTCCTTAAATGAAAAATATTCAAAGATTTTCCCATGTGTATCATCGGGCAGCCTTTCGAAAGAAAGTAGCATTAAGTTGCAAAGTTACAAAGTGTTTTGGTGTTAAAAGGCCCCAAACCACTTCTCTTACTCTATCTAACACAATCCTGATTTGACTTCACACTTTGGTACAAATACGCAAACACACATTTGTAAACCTTATCCCCAGCTGGGACAGTCATTAAGCCCTCAGAGGCGTCCGTCAGCGAGGCAGAGACACCTCTCCCAGACGTCAATACAGGTTTGGCACACCGCACCCCACGGTGCCCTCTGAGACTACACCACTGTCCTGCACGTGTCAGCAGAAACAGAAGCGCCTGTGTCAGGCTGCTTCTCCTCCCTCCCTCCCTCTATCCCTCCACCCCTCCCTCAAAGCCCTCTATCCATCCCTCCCTCAGACTGGTCCCAGGGGCAGCAGGTCAATCCTAATTGTATGCTAATCAGTGCATTGCACACGTCTCTCTAACTGCTGACAATCGATGGGTGACATCAAGGTATTGTAGCCAATGCAAAAGAGAGCCTCCCGAGTAAACAAGCAGGACAGGATGTGGATGCAGAAGCAGTGCCTGTCAGTCTGCCCGGCCTCCTCCCCGGTAATGGCCACGCCGTCTTTGCTGGTACATTTTTTATTTTACGGCCAGTTGTAGACGCACAAAGAGTTTTTATGTAACATGAGGAAATGTTTTATTACATCAGGAAGGAATAAAATTTTGCTTGACCTGCGTTATGCATCCGCTACGTCCCGCAGAACCACCACGACGCTCTTTAAGAACCACTTTCCTGAATACACTCAGCATCATATAGACTTTGAGTGAATGAGCAATATTACATAACCAAGGCCCACATCCCAATGCAGAGGGACGCCATTTGTCTTCGCTCTGTCACTCTCCCTCTCTTTCCAGATAAATTACAACCACTCTCATCCATAACTTCAATAAATATGCTTTAACTCCCGATAAAACTCAAACCGTCATTTCTAAGTGAGTGAAACTTGAATGAGAGGAGACGCAGACGATGAATCAACTCCTCAATGTGGGACGTGGGTTTGTAATAAGACACTCAGTTAGGGAGTATGTGTTTCTGTGCATGTACAGTAAGTGTCAGTGCATGAGTGGTTGTGTGATCACGGTTAAGTCTGAGTGTGCCTCTCGACGTGTTGGTGATTTGGTGCATATACCATATCAGAAACTAAGCTGCAATTTCTTGTAAATGTTCAGACAGGAAATCTGGTTGTTGTGGCAAAATAAGAATATTGGAAAAAAATCTAATATATCAGATAAAGTTGGGGAAATCATTGAAAGTGTGTAAATTTTCATCCCATGATGCAGGCCTGTGTCCAATACAATCTCTCATCTCTCCTCCAATGATTCCTAATCCAAAAGGACACTGATGAACCAAAGTCCCAGGTACATAAGGACAAAGTAATAAAAAAAAGTAATCAAAGTTAAAATCCTTCACTTTTCTTGTGTAAAAAGGTCAACATTTTACACTAATTTTCAATATTTGGTCTTCCATATGGGATTTTTCAGAAATCACAGCAGACCTGACATTTAGTGAAGCCTTGAAGTTGTGCAACATCTACTCCAGGCCAATAGGTGACAGCAGGTAATGTTTTTCCTAGCATGAATACCACAAAAATACATTTATATTTAGTATATATTACATTAACTTTAAATGAATTTGTTCATATAAAGCCACTGGATTGAATGGTCACATTGATTTGATTGGGTATTCAATTCAATTCAATTGAACTTTATATAGTGCCAAACCACAACAAACGTTATCTCAAGGCACTTTTTTTATTGAAGCAAAGATTTGACATGACAGTGCAAATACAGTTATAGGTTATTTTATACAGAAAGAGGGGGAAAGGGAGAGAGACAAGAAAAGTAGAAAGAAAAGAAAGAAAAACTTTTTCAAAGATCCTAAGGTAAAATATGCAATATGAGGTACAAGTGGATTGAAATTGAAACAGCAGGAAGCCACTGCCACTGGAGGTTATGAGAACATGGCAGAGTAATGTGGGCACAGAGTCCAGGATGGCATCAGTGATGTTAATGAGATGATCTCAAAGGTTCAGTTTTTACAGGATGATGTCAAACAGCAATGTAATGTACAGTTCGCATCATAGGCTGTGGTGAAGAAAAGAAGAGAAGAGAAGAGAAAAACTAAAAAACTAAAAACTAAAACAAAGAGGAGAAATCCCACCTAAAGACCCGACCCAACCAAGCAGTCACACAACCCCATTGTCACGGTCTGTCTCTTGTGCACGCCCGGTTTTAGTTTGAAACTCTGTCTTGTCCATGTTCCTGGTGTCTTTACTTCCTACCCTCATGTGTTTCCCATTATTGTGATTACCTGTCTTCCCTAATGTGGTTCACCTGTGTGTTGTTGTCTCCTCCCCTGTCTGGTGTGTATATGTACCCCCGTGTTACGTTTGTTCCTTGTCCGATCGCTACTTTGTTACAGTTCCTGTATCCCGTGGCAGTTGCTCCCTCTCGCTTCACAGTGTTTTCCCGTACGCTCGACCCCGTACCTCTGCCTGAACCTGACCACGTCTTCTGTCTCCTGCCCCTGTGCATCGACCCACGCCTGTACCTGACCTCGCCTCCCTTCTCCTGCCCTCTGTCCTGCGCCTGCCCTCGACCTCGTCTCTCGCCGCCAGCCCACGGATTTACCCTGCCTGTCCCCGACACTGCCTCTTGCCTGCTCTCCTGGATACTTCCGCCCTTTATTCATAAATACTGTATCTGAGAATCTGTGCTTGGGTCCTCTGTTCTGCAAACCGTAACACCCACATTCATACAACCCTGTCCTGGCCAAACTGGGATATAAAATAAAAAGATACTGTTCGGTGTTCAGCTTTTCAGTCATTGATCTCAAGGCACTTTACATATAGCGGGTATGTCGACAAAGGACATCACATTGCTGCTTCTTGCATGGAATTATGGGAGTTAATGTCAATCTACTGCCAGTACTACTTCCAACTGTAAGGAAAATGCTCCTCTTTGGTCTTCGTACCATGCAAACACCGGTGTTAGAGTTCAAAAACTATGCCCCAAAAATGCACATTAGGACTCAAAACTTAAATCCATCCATCCATCATTTGGTTAATCCTCTGGGACCAGCGTGCAAACCTCGCACAAGCCAAACACAGATTTCGGACTCAGGACCTGAGCGCTGGTGAGGCGATCAAACCTCGAGTTGCTCTGAGGTGACTCGAGGTGAGGCGATCAAACTGTGCTAAATTGTGGAAGGAGTTTACTCTGAAAGGCATCTTCTCCTCTGCATACATAAGCATAACCCGTGAGGTAGCTTTAGGTCACTGAAGCAGCATTTTGGGAAAACTAAGGGCTTTTTAAACTTTTTTAAAACTTTTTTAAGGAACATTGATGAGACTGCTTGAAGGGAGAAAGGCAGAAAGTTTGTGCTACCATGGAGCTGTTGTAGTTTAAAAATGAGTTGCAGTGCAGTTGGGGAAACTTGTCTTTGCACCGATTCATCAACACGTCAGCTTAATGTCATTACAATATCATTTGCGTAACAATGAGTTTGAATCTTATTGCCATTATGACTTCAGAATGCTGAACATTCCCGTTTCCCACTCACCTCTCTCACACCAAATCCGACCCCAAACTCTCTCCTTCTCTCTCTCTCAGTCTAGCAGATTCCCATGGTTCTTCCTTCACCTCCCTCACTGCACCTCTCCGCCCCCCCGAGCCTGTCCCAGAGGCCTCCTGATATCGGGGTCAGTGTAATCTCGCCACACGTAATCTCCATCTTAATCCTTTCAATCCCCCGTGTTTAAACACACACACACAGACACACACACACACACACACACACACACACACACACACACACACACACACACACACACACACAAAAGATGTCTGAACGAGAGTCTGGAAAAATTACATTGTGCGAGAAATAGCTTCAAGCTGTACTAGGATAGGAGCGAAAGGTTTGTAATGGGCGGTGAGTATAGAGTGAAGGGGAGGGGTCTGAACAATTACAGCACACTGGTTTGTCTTTGGGGACCAATCCGGGTTCTCTTGTTCAGTTTTCCGGCGCTAACCTCTGCATAAACACCTCTCCTCTTGTTTGCCGTCTCCTCCCCCGAATTGGAGACGAGACAACATGCTGCTGGAGCAACTGCAGGTCAGTTGAGGTAATGGGATCGAGATGGGAAAGAGCATGTTTGTATTCCGGCGAAAGAAGAACCGGGTGCAGTGAGGTTAACAACGGCGAGATCTTCACCATCAGTCAGTAGTCTTTCATCTCTCGATCCCTTTAACCCCCCTCACGGCTTAAGGAGGCAGCGGGAAGAAATCAAGTCGTCGTGACACCCTCTATTCGACATCTTTATCATTCTTTAGATAAAAGTCCCCCCGCTTGTAAAAACAACCATCCAAGGTGCACAGATGGAATGAGAAATGTTACTTGTGTTAAAAAAATGAAATATAGCCGTCGCAAAGTAAAGAAGGAGACGGAGAGGTAAAGTTTTCGTTGGGAGATTGCAAAGTTCCCTCAGTGTAACGGCCTTCTGTCATCCCAAGTCAAAAACAAGGTCGTAAGGCTCAGCTGGATGAACACACACACACACACACACACACACACACACACACACACACACACGGTCAGACTCAGTCTAGTTCCTGTGGTCACATCATGTGGGTTAGAAGTGGCACTGGGCCAGATCACCTATGTGTTCTGGAGCTTGGTGCATCTGGACCTGAAGGGGACCCACAGGCCACGTGATGCGCTCCTGTTTCGCACGCTTGGATCCCCACGCTGACATGGAAACGCAGCAGAACCGACCCAACAACGCCACTCTGGATCAATCCGGCAAGGACAAAAACAGCAGGGAGAGAGAGAGAGAGAGAGAGAGAGAGAGAGAGAGAGAGAGAGAGAGAGAGAGAGAAAAGGAGAGAAAAGGAGAGAAAAGGAGAGAAAGAGATGAAATGGCCTTAAGTAATTGGACAACTAGTGACTTCCCGCCACTTGCTACTGGGGGACGGAGGTGACCTTGTTTGTGTTGGGCGCCGATCCCTTGTTTTCTTGAAAACACGCAGCAAGAGAATTGCACTTGGTCCTCAAAATAGAATTTCTATTTCCGTTTTCTTGGCCACACCTTGACCGTGTGAACTCGCAGACGTAAACCCTCGACCTCCATTTCAGACGTTCAGTATGTGGCAACGGGAATAGACAAAGTTTCCAAACAGGAGCAGCAACTTTCAGATATTCCGAGTTTTGCATCATCCAAGAGCGTCTATTTATGGTTTCAAAAGGTGTTTATAATACACATTAACGCCCAATTCACAAACAAACAAACTGTCAAACAGCTATGTGGGTTTCATGGATGTATCGCGCCGGACATTTGTCATCGCCCGCTTTAATAAGGAAACATGAGCCGAGCCAGGCTGATAACGAAATGTTGAGACTTCCGCTTCTCTCCTTTCACACACTTATGAGAATCTGATACCAGTGGAGCAAAGTTGGCCCCCTTCCTTTCCTCTGCTCAGCACTCCATCCACACGAGCAGAAACAACAGAGACGGCAAGGGTGAGAGGGGTGTGTGTGTGTGCGTGCGTGCGTGCGTGCGTGCGTGCAACATCAAGACAAAGATGAAGAGATGGAAAAAAGGTTACTGGGTGCAGTAAAGTACAGAAAAGCAGGAGCGTGGGGGAGCCGGCAGGCGCGGGGAGGGAGAAATGGTACAGTACAGCACTGTTTTTGGTGAGGCCGTTTTACAGCGAATAGACAGAAGCGGCAGAGATGAAAGGACGGTTTAAAGGAGTGAAAGGGAAAGAGAAAGAGAGAGAGAGAGAGAGAGAGAGAGAGGAGGAGAGTCGGAGGAGAAAACAGGAAACAGCTGGCTTAGAGGAATGCGGCGAAGAAGGAGAAAAACCCCCTCATGTGAAGACTAACCTGCATAATTCATGTTCTGCTGCTTTTAGAAACAGCAGCTTCATCAGGACAGGGCTGGTTGACTGTAGCAATGCAGTGTGCATATGTGTGTGTGTGTGTGTACGTGTGTGTGTGAGCCAGGAAGTGTGTGTTGCACCTAATTCTGCTTGTTGTGACGTGTTTTGTTGGTTGTACGCCTTCGCTGCCTGCATCGCTTTTGATTGTGTGAGCGTAGTAGCCCAAACGTGCTTATGTGTGTGTGTGTGTGTGTGTGTGTGTGTTCAAGTGGAAGTGGAGCTGCACACCTTCACCTTGCTCTGCTCTTCACCCCCACTCTCCCTGACTGCACTCTAGAAGGCCATTAGAGCTCCCAGAGGCCCATGAAGGCTGCTGGGCTCTGTGTCGGCTTTCATGTGTCAGTGAGTGGGCTCAAATGTGTTTGTGTCGAACTCACAGGAGTGTGTTTTGCTGTTGTAAAGTTTAACTGTAGTCTGTGTGTGTGTTTGCTTTTGCTTTCATTATCAGAATGCAGACTGAGTAATTTTTTCCTGTTTCTGTGCCCGGGAGCGTTAATGCATTGGTGTGTGTGTGAATGTGGAAACACATGCGAAAAAAGTGTGTGTGTGTATGAGTGTGTGTGAGGGTGAGTGTGTGCAGCTGCAAACAAGCCTCAGGGAGGCTGCGAAGGGGGCACAGCAGGCGGCGGGGGGCTGATCAAAAGCTGATCCAGGGGTCTGTGGAACACACAGCTCTAGTTCTTACTACTGCAAGATTAACACGCTGAGAACACACAGCGCCAGAAACAAAGAGAGGATTTTTTTTTTTAAAGTACAAAAAAGAAAAAAAAAAAATTCCTAAGAAGAGACAACGCTTTCACCCACTCGCCTCGCAACCAATATGTTCAAATGTGACAATGTGGTTACAGCTCTGTGGAGTGAAAGAGGGAGTGAGAGCGGAAGAGAGCAACAGAGAAGCAGCCATCCTTTCTGCTGGAATGCTTTAGTGAGACTGTTTGTTTCACATCCCAAACAATTCACAATTCACCTCACACTCTTGTTTTGAGGTGAATCGGAGGCGACTGTTAGACTCTTTTAAAGTTAAAAGGCTTTGATGGATGCTGGGATGGTCCACATCTTTGCCCCGCACACCAGAAAATCCTTATTTCCTCGAAAGCTGAAACTCAAACAGTAATGTCAAACTTTAATCTGATTTAAACCTGAATAACTTCCTCTGTGGAACTTTTAAAGAAGAGAGTTGCACTTACACACTTATTTAAAGCAACAGTATTTAACTTTTTATTTTAATATTTTTCATTTGTAGCCTCACATCAGAATTTGTTGAATCATCATTGCGCCCCCAAAATACCACAATTACATCACATGATTATGTCGCTCTCACTCCACAAGCAAAACACCCTCAACAAACATGACTTTTCCATAATAAATCTTATATAAACTCGACTATACTTGATGCCAAATTGATTCTAGAATACTCTATTCTATTGCTGCAGGGTACTCAAGTCTTCCGAGGTTGAAGTGACATATTCTGCATGCCGCCTCATCTTCCATCCACAGTGAAATGTATTTATGCTGTGCTGTAAATGAGAAGCACATGGTGTGTGAAATCATGGAGGAGTTAAAGGTAGGTCAGTACTTAACCCCCAGCGGAGGCTTTCTCTGTGGGTACACAGTCTTCAGTACCTGCCTGTGTCAGCAGTGGTGGCTGGCTGTACAGACTTGCTAGCTTTACTAAAAAAAACAAGCCAAATGCCTATTTTTACATTACTTTCCCTGTTTATTCTGTTTGGTCCAC
This sequence comes from Genypterus blacodes, assembly GCF_046128005.1. Taxonomy (NCBI): domain Eukaryota; kingdom Metazoa; phylum Chordata; class Actinopteri; order Ophidiiformes; family Ophidiidae; genus Genypterus; species Genypterus blacodes. Next base: position 1,531,451 of record NW_027466890.1, on the reverse strand, counting down.
TTTTGCAGAACACAGTGAAACGATCACAATGCAGGACCTTTAGTCATTTTTAAACTTGATTCCTGCAGCGCTGTGATGCCGCCTGGCAGAATGACACAAAAATGAGATATTAGCAGGATTTATGTTTGTTTTCATCTGAAGCCTGTCAGTGTGGGTGTATGCTTACCTGAGAGCTTTGTGGTGTTCAGAATACTTCATCAGGCCGGCAAGAAGGACTTCAAGTTGAGAGAGGTCACACAGAAGCTGTTTATTAAGCATTTAAGGTTAAAGCTGTGATACAGAGTATTGACTGACTCAGCTGAGATGTCATGGTCTCAGCCGAGGTCTCATGCGCTTCAGTGGTCCACAGACTGCACTCAGTTAGCTATCTACACGTCCACACATGAGCCCCGAACACAGGATTTTCCAAACAATATATACTGTTCAATGTGTGTGTCTCCTCTTTTGTGTTGGTTTCTGGTTTGTGCACAGGCGAGCCCACTCCTCCAGGAAGATCTTCTTGTACTTCTCCATGAAGGCGAAGTTGAGGGCCTGGGTGGGGAAGTATCTAATGACAATGGCAAGGTGACCTCTCCCAGGAAACCCCAGTCTAATGATCACACAGTGGAATATCCCCGATGTGCAACATGTAATGCATTCAGTCATTCATTCACTCATTGACCCTGAAAACATCCCACTTAGTACAGCTGGATCCTTGACAGGATTTTTACTTTGCCAGGGCTCCTATCCCAACACAACGCTCTTTATTGCTTTGCACTATCCACCCTGCCGCTGCAACAGGTGAACCTCCTCGCTGCGGCATCATCCTATCTGATCTTGTCAGTTATACATTACGCCAGTTGGAGCCCCTCACTGAGCCTTCTCTGTGACAGCAGGATTCTCTGTATCATAGTTTACACATAGACAATTCTTAAGGTCAAGGACATTTAGATGGAAATTATTATGATCACACTCATCAGCTTCAATACGTGTTGTGGCAGTTTGAATGTCATTCAATGGAAAGATAGTGGGGATGAGAGCGGTGTTTGGCAAATTCAGTCCCGTCGCTCTGGATTCCGGCCGCTCCAAACGCACTCATTCGGCCGTACCTTTGTGTTTTGATCTGATCATGCATTAAAGGATATTTACCAGTGTTGACCTCTGACCTCTCTCACATCCCCACCTGCTTTGGTGCTCAAATGAGGGCAGCAGGTCATGGGACGACACAGGGCGGCACTGCTCTTAGCGAGTACGCATCACCAATGAAAATCAACTCCAGACCGCTGGCGGTATGATTCTAGCTAATTTTGAAATGGTTAAACATTCTGTGCGTGTTTCTCCTCCCGAAGCTCGAGTCAGGCCACCTCGCACCGCCACCCCTCTTCCACAGGCTCGTCAATTAGAGCGCCGGCCCAGGCACGGCATGTTAATTTGTGGTAAAATATTCCTCCTCCAGTGCTAATTAGGTGCTAGCTGTGGCGGAGAGCAGCGCTTGTTCGGCATGCGAGAGGAGCCTGTGCTGCATGGCGGATCCCCAGGTATCGTTTGGCTGACCAAAGCAGCTGCGCTAACAGGGAATTATTTTAATTAACCGGTGCCGCCTTCTGCAGCTAATGAGCCTGGTTAAAATAGAGCCAAAGTCTTGCCTTAGCATGCTTGTGCGCCGCTCCAGAACGAGGAATCATACACTTAAAAAAACTAAATGTGTGGGTAAATAGATTCATGTTAAAGTTATATAATTAGGAGGAGTATGCACGTTCTTGAAGGAATATTTTGAATATTTGAATGTGCCGTGGACTGCCACTGCTCGCGTGTTTAACAAGTGTGTGTGTGTGTGTGTGTGTGTGTGTGTGTGTGTGTGTGTGTGTGTGTGTGTCTGTGAGAGAGGGAGAGTTGAAAAGATCCAGGGATGGTGGCCATGACATGCATGGGTGGAGAAGAAGCTCTTCCTCCCCACCGGTGATCGTTTTTGTCCTGTTACAAAAACCTAGAATGATAAATTTCGTGCGTATGTGGGAGAAGGACAAGTTTTCCTCTCTCTCTCTCTCTCTCTCTCTCTCTCTCTCTCTCTCAGTCTCTCTCTCCGTCCAATTGAGTCAGAGTGAGAAAAGAGGAGGCTTTGAAACTCTGCCCAGTCTTCTGCACCGAGCAGCAGAGGAGGGAGGCAAAAAAAGCAAGTTGGCACTCATTGCAGTTATTACTCTTCAGTTGTGTAACAGCGACATGTGCCCCAATCTGAAACCTGATTCATCTTTACACCCAAACCACCTGCATTCTCAAAAGAAACTGCTGGCTGTGGATATCCACTCTTTACCTGCAGAAAATATCCCAGTCACACGCAGGTGACACCCTTGTATATGGTGGATCTTAATATGCATGCAGATGGCGACCGTGGAACAGTAAGCAAAGATGTTTGTGGCGCTGTCACGTTGGAAACACAGAGCCGCCGTATCACACCCTGACAGTGCGCATGCATTCAAAGAGGTGACAGAATGATGTCTAAATGTTGCTTTGTGTCTCCAAATGTGCGGCCTTGGCTATCTGGGAACCCACGGAGATACAGTGTTGGCAATGCCGCCTTTGACAAGATCATCATATAAGAGCTCTGAAATACACCACTGATCATCTCCTGTCACACCCGTTGCACATGTTTGACCCTGAATCTGGACTCTGGTTTGTAATGAGATGCTGCTGTAGCCATAGCAGCGGTCCTCATTGCTTTCATGTGCAAGCTCAACTTTAAATTAGTCAACATGGCACATTCATTACTTGAATTTACCTTTCCAATCTGCTAATGTGCAATACTTCACTTCATCTGCACATCACACGCCTTACTAGACTTACCCTCTCATCTAAGACCAAGCTGTGCCATAGGCAGGCAGGCAGTGTAGTCAAGGTCATTTGATGAGAGCTGGAGGTGTATGTGATGTGAATTCACTCGCCGGATTGATTCCTCCCGTACGTCCTAATGATCAAGCCCTGGCGGATTTAGAGGATAGTCAAGCCCCTTAATGAGAGTGTGGAGGATATCTGCGCACGCGTAGATGAGATACTGTACGCACACGCAGTTACAGTAGAGAGGGCAAAGTGAGAGCCTCATTCAATGTTTGAGCTGCAGATCAGATTCAGAACGAGAGGGAGAACCGAAGTCTTCTAATTTATATGAGCTGACAAGCCTAGAGTGGAACGTGCAGATCTGTGTTTATGTTGCACGGGTGATCATTATTAAAGGCTATTATAAATCCCTGCTATTTCAAATGAATAATGGTAATTAAGTGCTTTTAGATATAATATATAAATGGTCCCACTTCATATATTTAACGAGGAGTTTTATATAGTAGATCAAAAATTAAGCTTTGATGGAAACAAGATTTGGGTTGTCAGGTTGTAAAAATAAAATCCCTGTATGTCTACAATAATAATAAAAATAAAAATGATCCACTCAACTGCACATTTACATTTACATTTACATTTGATGGATAATATAGTATTATAGTAGTGGAATTAGCCTTTATTTCTGAAAGTTTACTAAGAAATCTTATCAGATGCTGAAGGGGTTAATGAATGAGTCATCAATCATCAGCTATTTGTTGCCATTTATAAACACTTGATAAACCAGGACTGATCAGGAGTATCAACTTATCATTGAGCAAAATCATTCCTTTAATCATCTAATGTATTGGAAATCGATTGGCAAAGAAGTAAGGCTACATTTAAAAGGAAAGGAGAGAGAGAGAGAGAGGGGGGTTGGGGGGGAGAGAGAGAGAGAGAGAGCAGAGTGATTGAGTAACAAGGAAAACAATCTCCAAACATTGAAAAAAAAAAGAGGTATGTGGTATTTCCCGGGCCGCGCCCCCATAAATCAGACTCGTCGTGATGTGTGGACACGAGGGAACACGTATCACGCTGGAAACTAATTTTGGATTTAAACACGTCTTTGCTCGCAATGATTGAGCAAGTGGACGCGTGTGT